>NC_092335.1:516570833-516925000 GCF_046630445.1 Rutidosis leptorrhynchoides | reverse complement strand
TCCTCTACATTTTGGTACCAATTTCATCACATTTGGGTAACTTTTCTAAAACACTAGATTTTCTCTAAATTCATTTTATATACTTGAAATGGTGTTAGTTAGTGTCTATGGCTCAAGTATAACATGAATATATGTTTTGTTTGCTCGATTTATTGTTTTGGAGTAACTAGCATGAACTTGAAAATGTGTGTGCTTAATCTTTGATTTTAGATGAGTTAATTTTGTTAAATTGTTAAAGTTCATGTTTTAATTGTGTTACTAGTATCACTAGCTTCGTTTTGATGCGTAGGTTGATTAAGAAAACTTCAAACACATGATTATTGATTTTTGTGAATTTTGGTTAGGGTTTGATAGACTTAAAATGAACTTTCGATGTTTTGAATGCCATGAAATGTTATTAGTAAGTGTTTAGTTCTAATGTATGTTTCATTACCTTCAAAACGGCACATCATGTGTGTGAATTGGATTCCTGAATCTTAAAATGCATTTTTGTGAACCTGAAACTTTGAAAATAAACCTTTAATGATCACTTGACGAGATTTCGGTTATTGTAATTGATGTTTTTGCTTGATGAAAAGTGGTTAGTTGTATTCCTTGTCAAAATAGCTTTCCAACGATATAAGATACGTATTCTATGTGTTTACGGTTTGTGATTTGTGCCAAATTGAGGTTTGGTTGAGACTTGAACTTTTGAAACAGACCAGGCACCAGGCCACGCCTATTGGCGCGGCGCGACACCAGGGGCCGCGGTGCGGCATTTGCTGTGTTTGGCTTCCGACCTACTTTGTCAAATTTCAAAAAATGTTTGCTATGCTATCGCACCTCCGATTCATATGTAACTTGTCCTAACATGCTTATATATGATTAAAAACCTCAGAAAAATAGTTCGGGACCCGACCCGAACATGTTGACTTTTTCGTTGACTTTGACTTGACTGAGTTTGACTTTTAGTCAAACTTAACCAAACACTTATGCAATCGTTCAAATCTTATTTTATACTTGATTCTTGCATGAAACTTGACAACGTGATTCACATGCTATATTTAATCGAGTCATAATGAGCCATATGACTAATTGAGCACATTTCGCCCGACCTTGTTTCGTAACCGGTTAATTGATACAACTTACTTATTTAGGTCAAGGCTAAACAACTTTCATGCACATGTTTACTTTGTGAAGTACGTTTATACTCGTTCACTCGAGGTGAGATCATAGTTCCACCTTTTCAACAACTTTTTATGCTTTTAAATTGTGGGCTGAGAAACATATACTTTATTACATTTTGTACTACTTACTTTTATACTTTGAACACAAGTACGATGAAACAAACATTCCAAAGCGAGTTAGAACAAAAAAAATCCTCAATTCGATTATCATTAGTTACACTTGCAGGGTGTAAGCGAGAACTTATATTGTGTGGCCATACGGGTTTGACAAACCCTCATTACGGACGGTTCGCTACCGTCTATGGATGAAATATATTTTCGAGAAACAGTGTATGTTTTAACACTATTGTGATGGGGTTCTATAGAAGGAAACGTTAAGTCTTGATAATTGGGTGCTCGCGAACAAACTTTTGGAATGCAAACGATTTAGATAATCAATGTTATGGAAATACAAAATCTTGTGGTTCAAAAACAACGTTTACAAACATCTATGATTTCACCAACATTTTTCGTTGACAGTTTTCTATATGTTTTCTCAGGTTCATGAATGGCTATTTGATACATGCTTCCGCGTACACTCATACTTGCTTGGGGTCAAGCATACATGCATACACTTTGATTACTTACTTGGAGTCAAGCATACTTTCATACTTACGCTATTTATAGCAGCTGTGATTTTAAACTAATTATGTCGCAAGTTATTTCATTTATACTTTATACTGTTGTAAACTTAAACTTGTTGTTGATCCGTTGGTAAACTAAACTTTGTAAGTCTTTTACTTTTCAAATGAATGCGACATAATTTTGGTCAAACGCATATCATTTAGGGACTATGACCACGTAACGGGACCTAAGTTAACGGCGCCGTCAATGACGATTTTGTCGGGTCGTTACAGATGGTATCAGAGCGTTGGTTGTAGGGAACGAGGATGTGCATTAGTGTGTCTGACAGAGTCGTTAGGACGCATTAGTGAATCTAGACTACAACCGGATAGTTAGCCATTGCATTCTGACATACATTTGCTATAGATAGCACTTATTTGACTATTTGTGCATTATACTTGAATCATTCTTAGGCAAACTTCTTAATGGTACCAAGTTTTCATCATACGAATCCGTATTCTGCCACTTTCAGGTAATACACGTAAATTCATGATTCATACACGTAAGGATGACAACGACTTCATTAGTCACACTTGTTCGGGAACCCTGTCTCCCAGATTATGATTCGCCACCGTTTCAACTTACTATCGGTGTCACACCGGTGTTCCTTACTATCTACCACTTCTTGTTACTACCATCACTACTCGAGGTGAGTATCGTCATCACCATTTATCACTACGGTTGCGTACTATTCGTTATCATGATTCGTTACACTTCTCGTACTGAAATACATTATTGTTTGACTTGAACCGCATTGACGTGAACAATCATTTATACACTTCCCTCGGGGAACGCTTCTTTAGAGTTGCACTAATTCTTTCGATTCAATACGAGTCACGTTAGGGATGTCGTTACACTTTGTTCATTTTAAGACTTCACGATTACATGAACTTGAATCTATGGAGTGATGTGGGAATGGAGGTATGAGTTAGCGTACTATAACGACACTCGATGAATGTGGTTATATTACGGTAAGTCATCCCAAAGTTCTAATGACACGTGATGGTGATTGGACTCGATCAACCTAATCACCACCATGTGCCATGTACACGATTTCATTTTTTCTTGTTTGAACATCCGACAACTCCGAGAATACTGATAACAACCATACCCGGGACACATCGTCGATTATTGTCGAACCATATTTATGCTTCCGAATGAATGACAAATTCTTTCGACTTCAAACATATGATACACGTGTATACTATCTCGTCTTCACGCAGTTTTATCGACGAACTATGATATGCTTGTTATGCTCACATCGAGGCAAAAATTTTCTCTCGCATTAAACTCTACTTCCATATAAGGAAATCTTTTATCTAAATTCTCAATGGAGGGATAGACTCTTCACGTTATACTAGTATTCACCACGAGGGTGAATAGTCCTAATGAACGTTTTTCAGAACCCGATACGAAACTTGCTCTAATAAACGTCTTCGAAAATCGATAAATCTTCCGCGGCGCGAATTTCTTGAGAAACTTGTTCTAACTAACGTTTTCAAGTCCTAACGAACTTGTTCAAAATATATCTTAAGGAGATATACTTAGATTCGGATCGAGATCCTCGTTTCACTTCTAGACTTACAAAAAGCCTCGGGACCACGTTTAGACATGAGTACCGCACATCAACCACAACCCGACGGACCGAGCAAACATACGATTCAAACCTTGGAAACCGTAATACGAATTTGCGTTATCAACTTCAAATTTACTTGAGAAAAGTATTTGCCTTTAGCCGAATTCTAGTACTACAATAATTTTCATTCGAGTATTAACGCCACACCTTTCGAGAACTCATATAGCCACAATTGTCATTTTCTAAATTGTTGAACCGAAGTAGGTGACATGCAAACCACCGGACCCGGACTCATTCATAAAATAACCGTTATGATCATTCAAAACCAAGAATGGCTCAAGACGGCCCGTAGTCGCCAAAAGAGCTATGCCGATGTTAGACGTAAACCTCTCAAATTCCAAGCGGGTGATCGCATAACGTTAAAAGTCGCACCTTGAAAAGGTGTAATCCGTTTTGGGAAACGTAGAAAGCTAAATCCACGATATTTTTATCCTTTTAAAATCTTGGGGCGTTTTGGACCCGTTGCTAGCCGTTTAGATTTTCCGACTCGTTTGAGTCTCCATTCATCCTGCAATCCACGTATCAAACTTAAAGAAGTATCTTGCCGAACAAGAACTTGTTATTTCTTTTGATGAACTTACTATCGATGACAAACTCCACTTCCTAGGAGAACCGGTTGAAATTGTGAACCGTGAAACCAAACTCTGAAACAACGAAAAAAAAAAAAAATCCCAACTGTCAAGTTCGTTGAAATACCCAAGGAAGTACCTTCACTTATTCGTAGAATTTGCAACGCAAAGTTTCGAAGAAGAAATAACAACTACTACTTCCAACTAAATTTCGGGACGAAATTTCTTTTAAGGTGTAGGTAATGTAACATCCCGCATTTTTTGGTTAAATTTATTTTAACACCGTCTTTTTTTTTTAAATAATACCTTTCGTTATTTAAAATCGTATTTTCCGTTGACTAACGTTCTTAATATTCCTGTTATTTAATTATAACATCACTAGTTTACTCGAGCGTTTTTAAAATACTCGTTTGGTTAATTCCCGCACCCGCTTTTAAATTCGAGGGACTATTGGCGTCAAGTGGGCAAACTAGTTGACTAGGTCAACTAGTCAACCCACCACTACCACCACTCATTCAATCCCACATATCTTTCTCTCTTTTCTCTCTACTTCCATTTTTTGAACTCAAACACCCATTTCATTAATTCATCATCCAAATCCGAATCAAGAAGGAAACATCAAAACAAATTACATATTCGTGATCCTCTCTTCATCCTCTACATTTTGGTACCAATTTCATCACATTTGGGTAACTTTTTTAAAACACTAGATTTTCTCTAAATTCGTTTTATATACTTGAAATGGTGTTAGTTAGTGTCTATGGCTCAAGTATAACATGAATATATGTTTTGTTTGCTCGATTTGTTGTTTTGGAGTAACTAGCATGAACTTGAAAATGGGTGTGCTTAATCTTTGAGTTTGGATGAGTTAATGTTGTTAAATTGTTAAAGTTCATGTTTTAATTGTGTTACTAGTATCACTAGCTTCGTTTTGATGCGTAGGTTGATTAAGAAAACTTCAAACACATGATTATTGATTTTTGTAAATTTTGGTTAGGGTTTGATAGACTTAAAACGAGCTTTCGATGTTTTGAATGTCATAAAATGTTATTAGTAAGTGTTTAGTTGTAATGTATGTTTCATTACCTTCAAAACGGCAGATCATGTGTGTGAATTGGATTCCCGAATCTTAAAATGCATTTTTGTGAACTTGAAACTTTGAAAATAAACCTTTAATGATCACTTGACGAGATTTTGGTTATTGTAATTGATGTTTTTGCTTGATGAAAAGTGGTTAGTTATATTCCTTGTCAAAAGAGCTTTCCAACGATATAAGATACGTATTCTAAGTGTTTACGGTTTGTGATTTGTGCCAAATTGAGGTTTGGTTGAGACTTGAACTTTTGAAACAGACCAGGCACCAGGCCACGCCTATTGGCGTGGCGCGACACCAGGGCCCGCAGCGCGGCATTTGGCGTGTTTGGCTTCTGACCTACTTTGTCAAATTTTGAAAAATGTTTGCTATGCTACGCACCTCCGATTCACATGTAACTTGTCCTAACATGCTTATATATGATTAAAAACCTCAGAAAAATAGTTCGAGACCCGACCCGAACGTGTTGACTTTTTCGTTGACTTTGACTTGACCGAGTTTGACTTTTAGTCAAAATTAACCAAACACTTATGCAATCGTTCAAATCTTATTTTATACTTGATTCTTGCATGAAACTTGACAACGTGATTCACATGCTATATTTAATCGAGTCGTAACGAGCCATAGGACTAATTGAGCACATTTAGTCCGACCTTGTGTCGTAACCGATTAATTGATACAACTTACTTGTTTAGGTCAAGGCTAAACAACTTTCATGCACACGTTTACTTTGTGAAATACATTTATACTCGTGCACTCGAGGTGAGATCATAGTCCCACCTTTTCAACAACTTTTTATGCTTTTAAATTGTAGGCTGAGAAACATATACTTTGTTACATTTTGTACTACTTACTTTTATACTTTGAACACAAGTACGATGAAACAAACATTCCACAACGAGTTAGAACAAAAAAAATCCTCAATTCGATTATCATTAGTTACACTTGCAGGTTGTAAGCGAGAACTTATATTGTGTGGCCATACGGGTTTGACAAACCCTCATTACGAACGGTTCGCTACCGTCTACGGATGAAATATATTTTCGAGAAACAGTGTATGTTCTAACACTATTCTGATGGGGTTCTATGGAAGGAAACGTTAGGTCTTGATAATTGGGTGCTCGCGAACAAACTTTTGGAATGCAAACAATTTAGATAATCAACGTTATGGAAATACAAAATTTTGTGGTTCAAAAACAACGTTTACAAACACCTATGATTTCACCAACGTTTTTCGTTGACAGTTTTCTATATGTTTTCTCAGGTTCATGAATGGCTATTTGATACGTGCTTCTGCGTACACTCATACTTGCTTGGGGTCAAGCATACATGCATACACTCTGATTACTTGCTTGGAGTCAAGCATACTTTCATACTTACGCTATTTATAGCAACTGTGATTTTAAACTAATTATGTCGCAAGTTATTTTATTTATACTTTATACTGTTGTAAACTTAAACTTGTTGTTGATCCGTTGGTAAACTAAACTTTGTAAGTCTTGTACTTTTCAAATGAATGTGACATAATTTTGGTCAAACGCGTCTCATTTAGGGACTATGACCACGTAACGGGACCTAAGTTAACGGCGCCGTCAATGACGATTTTGTCGGGTCGTTACAATAATCATTTTAGTATTATTATTATTAAAAATTATCATTTTGAATAGAATTATTTTTTTTATATAAAATATCATTATTACTACTGTTAATATTTAAAAGTATCGTTATTATTAAAATTATCATGGTTGTTAGAAAATATCATTAAAACCTTAAAACTTATATTTTCATTTAAATTATCATTTTTTTATTATTATTAGTATTATTAATAACAACAATATTATTAACATTGTTATTATCATTAACATGATTATAATATTTTTATAATTATTAGTAATATTATTATTATGACATTAGTAGTATTATAAAAGATTATTATTGAAAGGACCCGTTCATATACATTATAAACGATTCACAATAGTTGATTACATCGTGAGGTATTTGACCTCTATATGATACATTTTACAAACATTGCATTCGTTTTTAAAAGACAAACTTTCATTTCATCGAAAGTTAAACAGGCATGCATACCATTTCCTAATATATCAATCTATCAACGACTTCTTATCAATCTTGATGAACTTAATGACTCGAATGCAACGTCTTTTGAAATATACCAAGAATGACTCTAAGTAATATCTTTAAAATGAGAAAATGCACAGCGGAAGATTTCCTTAATACCTGAGAATAAACATGCTTTCAAGTGTCAAGCAAAAGGTTGGTGAGTTCATAGGTTTATCATAAACAATAAAATTCATCATTTTGATAGACCACAAGATTTAAATGCTGCATGGTACAAATGGGCCCGAATTCTATACCCACCTGTAATGTACATGAGATATCTTTTAAATACAGTACACCTTTCTCGTGTACGAAATCCTTTTTCATAAATCTTAGTAACCGTATACATATCTCGTGTACAAAATATAATACACATAACCTGTGTATAAAAATCATTCTCTCGATACATAACATTCACATTAATTGGTGGCAATTATCATGTCAACATAATTCAATGGTGGCAATTATGATGTCCACATAATTCAATGGTGGTAATTATCATGTCCACATAATTCAATGGTAATCCACAGAACTTCTGTCTGTATAATAATTCATTCTAGAAATGTTTTGCTTGTGTCTATCTCGTCAAACATTTATAAAAGTATTTCATATATTTTCAGTTCAAAATATATTTCAAAAGCATTTAATAAAGCAGTTATAAAAACAGCGCATGTATTCTCAGTCCCAAAAATGTAAAGAGTAAAAGGGAGCAAATAAACTCACGATACTGTATTTTGTTGTAAAAATACATATGACGAAACTGAACAATGCAGGGTTGGCCTCAGATTCACGAACCTATATCATTCATATATATATATATATATATATATATATATATATATATATATATTAAAACATATACTTGTAATCGAACAATATATATATATATATATATATATATATATATATATATATATATATATATATATATATAGTTAAGTTATGTGTACTAAGTTTATTTATATATATAAGATCTTTATTTTATTTTTATTTTATTTTTTATACATATGACCTTAATAACGTCATTAAAACTTTTATTTTAGTAATCATAATTATCTTAATAATAATGATATAGATAATACTAGTAGTAATAATAATAATAATGGTGGTAAAATACTAATTTTTAATTAAAATGATAATAATGATAAAATTTTTTAATAATAATAATACTAATAATGATAATCATATTAATAATAATAATCATATCTATAATAATACTTATGTTACTACTAATAATAATAATAGTACTAAAAATGATACTAATGCTAATATTTATGAAAACAATAATAAATTTTTATTATTTTTTATAATAATTATAATAATATTAATCATAATCATAAAAATGTTAATAATACCAAAATGATAAAATTAGTAGTAATATTAATAATACTTATAAAATAATAATGATATTAATGTTCTAATATTTATAAATCTACATATGATTGTAGTAATAATAATAATTGTAATACTAACAATAACTACATTAATAACATAACAATCATAATAATAATAAGGGTAATAATATTAGTAATAATAATAATTAATAATAATAACATAATAATGATAATAAAAATCAAACTACCTTCAAATAAGCCCCTTATTAAAAAGAATGTCTCAAGCCGGACTCTAACCCGAGACTTCTCACACACACACACAACAATCTAACCATCTTCGCTGCTATTACTTTTCTATTTAATTCCCAGAATATATAACCTATATATATCTTTCTGTTTCTTTTTCTTTTCTATTCCTTCTTTATTAATATCACCTCTCATCATCATCATTCAGCATCATCATCATCATCCTTTCATCTATCTCACCATCATGATCATCATCAAATTCTAATCGTTATCATCATATGAATGTGAATATGATAATCATCTATCTATCAACTGTCCTAATACTCTACCATCATTAATCTAATTTAATCATAATCATTCTCATTACTCGATCATAATTATAATCATGACTTATCATCTCATTGATCCTTCATCTTGTCTATTCCATCATCTTAATCTATCACGTTATATTCAATTATTAACATAAAAATTATCTATAATTCACATTATCTCCATAAGCTAATATAGATACGATCGTACCAGGCAGTGTGATACGTTGTTCCAAGGCCCCAAAAAAATAATAATTGGAACACAGCCTAGTTTAACCAACATAGTAGCCCAAAATGAAAGGTATTAGTGATAAGTACATGACCCAACACTAGCCCAAAAGATTAATAATAAGCCCGTTTGTTTTCTGGATTAATGGACAGTTTTCAACTCCTTGATAAACCCTATTACTTTGTTGTGGTAGGACCGAACACTTAGCATCCCTCATTTGATAATATAGTATTAAATAACAAGTGGGGTTATTTATTATACTAAAGTGTCGGCCAATGAGATAAAGAATGCAATATGTAATCATCATCATTGTTTATTTATTCCCTTTGGTTGTAGATAATTCAACGAACACAAATATATCACTGTTCTCATCTTCCTTTTGGTGGGTTTTAATTAACAGCAACAATAAAATAGAGGATTAGAAGAGGTTGTAGTTGTAGTAGGTGTAAGGTGAGGTGGTTCTTGGTGGTTTTGGCGATGAACAAAAATAAAAGAAAAGTGTTTGATCATGAGTGAAGGTGGCGAGGTGGAGTGGTGATTCTATGGTGGTTAGTCATGGTTGTGATCGAGCTAGTTGAAGAAGAAAGAAGAAATGGGTCTATCGGTGATGTTGTTCAGTTGAAATGGTGATCGAGTAGAAAGACAACGTAATAATAGGATTTGTGTTGGTTGGAGCTCGAATAGGATCAGGAAGAAAATGCACGTAATTTATGACTCTTGTTTGGACTATGTTTGAAAAGAAATAGCGAAAAGACAAATGGGATTATGGGTAGCAGGTGGCTTTTCGCGAAGAAGAAGAAAACCAAAGGTAATTATTGGAAACGGTTTAGAGTTTCTGTTTGATTTAAGCTTTTCTTTATTTTGAATTGCAGTGATAATTGAATGTGTTTGAGTAGGTGAACGATTTATATTACTTATAATTGATCTTAAATTGTTTGTATTGAAGCTGGATTGGGACGTGTAACAAATAGCAGACAGGAAGTACGAATGTTCTGTATCAGATGGGAAAAAAAATCAAAACAGATATCTAAATACAACTGATTTTAGATGTTTTCTATGGATTGGATCGTGATTGGTACTAATTTGAAGATTGGAATCAATTTTTAGCAGAATGAAAACGATCTGTAACAGAATACAGCTTTTTCTGTGTTTGTATAAGGAGTATATATATATATATATATATATATATATATATATATATATATATATATATATATATATATATATATATATATATATATATATATATATATATATATATATTAAACTATATTTACACATATACGTATATATCTGTATAAATATTTATATATATATATATGTATAACTGTATTATGTAAATGTATTTATATATAACTGTATATATATTGGTATTCATATATCTGTTTTTTATATTTTTATTTGAATTTCTCTAATATTTAAATATATTTTTATTTATAGATTATAATTAATCTTTTAATAAATATAATTATATTAATAATACTCCTAATATTGTAATGAATAGTAATACAAGTGTAGTAGTACTAATAATACTATTATTACTAATGATAATGATAGTAATTACTATAAAATGTACAACAATAATATTATTAATAACAATATTACAAATTATAATACTATATCAATTTATATATATATCAAATTTCATATCTACATACTATCTACTGATAATAATAATATTTCTAACACTGATTTTAATACAGATCATAATAATAACAATATTAATATTATTATTGGTACCATTAATATTATTAGTTATAAATTTATTATTATTTTTTATTAATGATAATAATAATATTAACAATATATTAACATATACTTATCGAATTTCATATTTATATACTTTATATAATAATATTAATGATACAAATATTATAATAAAATAATGATAATAATATTAATATAGCAACTATAATTTCAACTTGTAATTACATATAATATATTACATATTATTAATTATGTAATATTCATATAACATATTCACAATATGCATAGTATATTAATTATGTACAAAAGTCATAAAATTACAAAAATATTAGTAATCATTCATGACTTATTTACATGAAAACAAAATTACATATCCTTTATATCTAATCCATATACCAACGACCAAAAACACCTACAAACACTTTCATTCTTCAATTTTCTTCATCTAATTGATCTTTCTCAAGTTCCATCTTCAAGTTCTAAGCGTTCTTCATAAATTCCATAAGTATAGTTTCATAAAAATCAAGAATACTTCCAAGTTTGCAAGTCTACTTCCAAGCTTTCTAATCCATTCCAAGTAATCATCTAAGATCAAGGAACCTTTGTTATTTACAGTAGGTTATCTTTCTAATTCAAGGTAATATTCATATTCAAACTTTGATTCAATTTCTACAACTATAACAATCTTATTTCGAGTGAAAATCTTACTTGAACTGTTTTCGTGTCATGATTCTGCTTCAAGAACTTTCAAGCCATCTAAGGATCCTTTGAAGCTAGATCCATTTTTCTCATTTCCATTAGTTTTATCCAGAAAACTTTAGGTAGTAATTATGTTCATAACATCATTCGATTCATACATATAAAGCTATCTTATTCGAAGGTTTAAACTTGTAATCACTAGAACATAGTTTAGTTAATTCTAAACTTGTTCGCAAACAAAAGTTAATCCTTCTAACTTGACTTTTAAAATCAACTAAACAAATGTTCTATATCTATATGATATGCTAACTTAATGATTTAAAACCCGGAAACACGATGAACACCATAAAATCGGATATACGCCGTCGTAGTGAAACCGGGGGCTGTTTTGGTTTGGATAATTAAAAACTATGATAAACTTTGATTTAAAAGTTGTTCTTCTGGGAAAATGATTTTTCATATGAACATGAAACTATATCCAAAAATCTTGGTTAAACTCAAAGTAAAAGTATGTTTTTCAAAATGGTCATCAAGATGTCGTTCTTTCGACGGAAATGACTACCTCTTTAGTAATTGACATGTAACTTAAATTTCCGACTATAAACCTATAATTTTTCTATTTGGATTCTTAAATTATAGTTCAATATGAAACCATAGCAATTTTATTCACTCAAAACGGATTTAAAATGAAGAAGTTATGGGTAAAACAAGATTGGATATTTTTGATCTTTTTAGCTACGGGAAATGTTTAACAAATCTATACAAATCATATCCTAGCTAACTTATATTGTATTATACATGTATTCTAATATATTATGTAATCTTGGGATACCATAGACACGTATGCAAATGTTTTGACATATCATATCGACCCATGTATATATATTATTTGGAACAACCATAGACACTCTATATGCAGTAATGTTGGAATTAGCTATACAGGGTTGAGGTTGATTCCAAAAATATATATACTTTCAGTTGTGATCTAGCATGAGACATGTATACACTGGGTCGTGGATTGATTCAAGATAATATATATCGATTTATTTCTGTACATCTAACTGTGGACAACTAGTTGTAGGTTATTAACGAGGACAGCTGACTTAATACACTCAAATCTTTAAAACATAATAAAAATGGTTGTAATTATATTTTGATCATACTTTGATATATATGTACATATTTGTATATGTTCGTGAATCGATCCGTGGCCAAGTCTTATTTTCGAGGAAGGAAATATCTATGAAAGTGAGTTATAGTCCCACTTTTAAAATATAATATTTTTGGGATGAGAATACATGCAGGTTTTATAAATGATTTATAAAATAGACACAAGTACGTGAAACTACATTCTATGGTTGAATTATCGAAATCGAATATGCCCCTTTTTATTAAGTCTGGTAATCTAAGAATTAGGGAACAGACACCCTAATTGACGCGAATCCTAAAGATAGATCTATTGGGCCTAACAAACCCCATCCAAAGTACCGGATGCTTTAGTACTTCGAAATTTATATCATATCCGAAGGGTATCCCGGAATGATGGGGATATTTTTATATATGCATCTTGTTAATGTCGGTTCCCAGGTGTTCACCATATGAATGATTTTTATCTCTATGTATGGGTTGTGTATTGAAATATGAAATCTTGTGGTCTATTATTACGATTTGATATATATAGGTTAAACCTATAACTCACCAACATTTTTGTTGACGTTTAAAGCATGTTTATTCTCAGGTGAATGCTAAGAGCTTCCGCGTTTGCATACTAAAATAAGGACAAGATTTGGAGTCCATGTTTGTATGATATTGTGTAAAAACTGCATTCAAGAAACATATGTCGATGTAATATATTTCTATTGTAAACCATTATGTAATGGTCGTGTGTAAACAGTATATTTTAGATTTTCATTATTTGATAATCTACGTAATGTTTTTAAAACCTTTATTGATAAAATAAAGGTTATGGTTGTTTTAAAAATGAATGCAGTCTTTGAAAACGTCTCATATAGAGGTCAAAAACTCGCAACGAAATCAATTAATATGGAATGTTTATAATCAATATGAACGGGACATTTCAGTTGGTATCAGAGCTGGTATAACGCCGTCCATGTGTGGTGGGTTAGTTGTAAAGGAGGTTCTCACAGTGTTACCTATGACGAAGCATTGTCTCTTACTCCTTGCGATCCCTTACGAGGGTTGGCAGTTGCCGAAAGGCAGGCCCTAAAATCAGTATCTGAGATACACTCAGTGGTCACCAGGCGGTTATCTGGGAAGGCACTGGGTGGGACGGTGGTTGTCCCCAACTGTATTTCAGTTGGTATTCGAGCGTTGGTCTTAGAGAACCAGAAAATTTGCATTAGTGTGTCTTATCGAGTTTGTTAGGATGCATTAGTGAGTCTGGACTTCGACCGTGTTTTCTTTAAAAATGATTGCTTAACATTTTTGTTGGAAACTATATATTATTAACATGTAAATATTATGTGATATATTAATCTCTTAACATGTTTGATATTGTGTGATAGATGTCTACCTCTAGCACAAATCCCATTGACTCACCTAATAATAACGAAGAGTCGAATATATATATTGGCAAGATTCACAAGTTCCCGAAGAACCGGAAGAAGAGGAAACGAAACCGGAAGAAGAGGAACCGGAAGAAGAGGAACCAGAAGAAGAGGAACTGGAAGAAGAAGAGGTTCCGGAGGGGGGAATAGTAGGAACCACAGAAAACCGGTCAAATAAAATAAAATCCTCAACCAATGGACCAAAGTTAATAATGGTCAATGGTGTTTCCGCCAAGGAAGCAAAATATTGGGAAAATTACCAATTTTCTGATGAATCGGATCCTTATGAAGATTCCGATGATGTTATAGAAATTACCCCAACCCAATTTAATGAGGCAAAAGAAAATAATAAGGGAAAATGCATCAAAATAGAGAAATCTGATTCTGACCCCGATGAACTTTATATGTACCGTCAACACCCGTATTTTCAATATCGTGACAATAACCCGGGAACCTCTAAACCACCAGGTTTTTCTAAACCAATGTGGAAAATGACGGCTCGTATTAGAGGAACATCATATATCCCTAGAAAATTAGGAAAATGAACCAAGTCCAAAGAAGAAGAAACCAGTGATTCAAATTAGAGGGGTGTGAGCATGTTGTGTAATAAATGTATTGTAGTGTGCTTGTACTTTTATATTCTATGTAAAAATTTCTTGTGTTGTTTGTTATTACGAATCTAATCCTTGTCTATTTTACAGTATAAAAACAAAATGGACGTTAAGGGTAGACAACCGAATATTTTAGAAGACCTACCAGAGGATATGATTGAGGAAATCTTATCTAGAGTCGGTCAGAATTCATCAGCACATTTAGTTATGGCGAAATTAACTTGTCAAACATTTGAAAGACTTTCCAGAAATTCCTTAGTTTATAAAAGGCTTTCCTTTGATAGGTGGGGTATATCACATTGGGGAGACTTTAAGTTACGCCGTGTTTTCTTTAAAGCGTTAAATGCGGGGAATCCAAATGCAATTTTATGCTACGGGTTAAGAACCTATTTTGACTCAACATGTAGTGACCCGAACTTTTCCATGTTTATATATATATTAAATGAAATTTTATTTACATGATTAAGTGTTTCCAACATGTTAAGCAATCAAACTTGTTAAGACTTGATTAATTGAAATAGGTTTCATATAGACAATTGACCACCCAAGTTGATCGGTGATTCACGAACGTTAAAACTTGTAAAAACTATACGATGACATATATATGGTTATATATATAGTTAACATGATTTTATTATAAGTATGTATCTCATTAGGTATTTTAACAATGAGTTATATACATAAAAATGAGACTATTAATTTAAGAAACTCGAAAACGATATATATAACGATTATCGTTATAACAACGTCTTACTAGGTACATATGAATCATATTAAGATATTGATATACTTGGTTAATTATGTTAAATGATAAGTAAATATATTATTAAGTGTATTAACAATGAAATACATATGTAAAAATAAGACTACTAACTTAATGATTTCGAAACGAGACAAATATGTAACGATTATCGTTGTAACGACATTTAACTGTATATATATCATACTAAGATGTATTATATATCATAATATCATGATAATATAGCAATTTAACATCTCATTTGTTATAATAAACAATGGGTTAACAACATTCAACAAGATCGTTAACCTAAAGGTTTCAAAACAACGTTTACATGTAACGACCAACGATGACTTAACGACTCAGTTAAAATGTATATACATGTAGTATTTTAATATGCATTCATACAATTTTGAAAGACTTCAAGACACTTATCAAAATACTTCTACTTAACAAAAATGCTTACAATTACATCCTCGTTCAGTTTCATCAACAATTCTACTCGTATGCACCCGTATTCGTACTCGTACAATACACAGCTTTTAGATGTATGTACTATTGGTATATACACTCTAATGATCATCTTTTAGTAGCTCATGTGAGTTACCTAACACATGTGGGAGCCATCATTTGGCAACTAGCATGAAATATCTCATAAAATTACAAAAATATGAGTAATCATTCATGACTTATTTACATGAAAACAAAATTACATATCCTTTATATCTAATCCATACACCAACGACCAAAAACACCTATAAACACTTTCATTCTTCAATTTTCTTCATCTAATTGATCTCTCTCAAGTTCTATCTTCAAGTTCCAAGTGTTCTTCATAAATTCCAAAAGTTCTAGTTTCATAAAATCAAGAATACTTCCAAGATTGCAAGTTTACTTCCAAGTTTTCTAAATCCATTCCAAATAATCATCCAAGATCAAGAAACTTTTGTTACTTACAGTAGGTTATCTTTCTAATACAAGGTAATAATCATATTCAAACTTTAATTCAATTTCTATAACTATAACAATCTTATTTCGAGTGGAAATCTTACTTGAAATTGTTTTCGTGTCATGATTCTGCTTCAAGAACTTTCAAGCCATCCAAGGATCCTTTGAAGCTAGATCTATTTTTCTCATTTCCAGTAGGTTTATCCAAGGAACTTGAGGTAGTAATGATGTTCATAACATCATTCGATTCATACATATAAAGCTATCTTATTCGAAGGTTTAAACTTGTAATCACTAGAACATAGTTTAGTTAATTCTAAACTTGTTCGCAAATAAAAGTTAATCCTTCTAACTTGACTTTTAAAATCAACTAAACACATGTTCTATATCTATATGATATGCTAACTTAATGATTTAAAACCTGGAAACACGAAAAACACCGTAAAACCGGATTTACGCCGTCGTAGTAACACCGCGGGCTGTTTTGGGTTAGTTAATTAAAAACTATGATAAACTTTGATTTAAAAGTTGTTATTCTGGGAAAATGCTTTTTATTATGAACATGAAACTATATCCAAAAATTATGGTTAAACTCAAAGTGGAAGTATGTTTTCTAAAATGGTCATCTAGACGTCATTCTTTCGACTGAAATGACAACCTTTACAAAAACGACTTGTAACTTATTTTTATGACTATAAACCTATATTTTTTCTGTTTAGATTCATAAAATAGAGTTAAATATGAAACCATAGCAATTTGATTCACTCAAAACGGATTTAAAATGAAGAAGTTATGGGTAAAACAAGATTGGATAATTTTTCTCATTTTAGCTACGTGAAAATTGGTAACAAATCTATTCCAACCATAACTTAATCAACTTGTATTGTATATTATGTAATCTTGAGATGCCATAGACACGTACACAATGTTTCGACCTATCATGTCGACACATCTATATATATTTCGGAACAACCATAGACACTCTATATGTGAATGTTGGAGTTAGCTATACAGGGTTGAGGTTTATTCCAAAATATATATAGTTTGAGTTGTGATCAATACTGAGATACGTATACACTGGGTCATGGATTGATTCAAGATAATATTTATCGATTTATTTCTGTACATCTAACTGTGGACAACTAGTTGTAGGTTACTAACGAGGACAGCTGACTTAATAAACTTAAAACATCAAAATATATTAAAAGTGTTGTAAATATATTTTGAACATACTTTGATATATATGTATATATTGTTATAGGTTCGTGAATCAACCAGTGGTCAAGTCTTACTTCCCGACGAAGTAAAAATCTGTGAAAGTGAGTTATAGTCCCACTTTTAAAATCTAATATTTTTGGGATGAGAATACATGCAGGTTTTATAAATGATTTACAAAATAGACACAAGTACGTGAAACTACATTCTATGGTTGAATTATCGAAATCGAATATGCCCCTTTTTATTAAGTCTGGTAATCTAAGAATTAGGAAACAGACACCCTAATTGACGCGAATCCTAAAGATAGATCTATTGGGCCTAACAAACCCCATCCAAAGTACCGGATGCTTTAGTACTTCAAAATTTATATCATATCCGAAGGGTGTCCCGGAATGATGGGGATATTCTTATATATGCATCTTGTTAATGTCGGTTACCAGGTGTTCACCATATGAATGATTTTTATCTCTATGTGTGGGATGTTTATTGAAATATGAAATCTTGTGGTCTATTGTTACGATTTGATATATATAGGTTAAACCTATAACTCACCAACATTTTTGTTGACGTTTAAAGCATGTTTATTCTCAGGTGAATACTAAGAGCTTCCGCTGTTGCATACTAAAATAAGGACAAGATTTGGAGTCCATGTTTGTATGATATTGTGTAAAAACTGCATTTAAGAAACTGATTTCGATGTAACATATTTGTATTGTAAACCATTATGTAATGGTCGTGTGTAAACAGGATATTTTAGATTATCATTATTTGATAATCTACGTAAAGCTTTTTGAACCTTTATTTATGAAATAAAGGTTATGGTTTGTTTTAAAAATGAATGCTGTCTTTGAAAAACGTCTCATATAGAGGTCAAAACCTCGCAACGAAATCAATTAATATGGATCGTTTTTAATCAATAAGAACGGGACATTTTAGTTGGTATCTGAGCGTTGGTCTTAGAGAACCAGAAAATTTTCATTAGTGTATCTTATCGAGTTTGTTAGGATGCATTAGTGAGTCTGGACTTCGACCGTGTTTTCTTCAAAAATGATTGCTTAACAACTTTTGTTGGAAACTATATATTTTTAACATGTGAATATTATGTGATATATTAATCTCTTAACGCGTTTGATATTATGTGATAGATGTCTACCTCTAGAACAAGTCCCATTGACTCACCTAATAATAATGAAGAGTCAAATGTAAATTGGAATGATTCGTGGACTGATTCACAAGTTCCCGAAGAGGAACCGGAAGAAGAGTCGGAACCGGAAGAAGAATCGAAACCGGAAGAAGAATCGGAACCGGATGAAGAAATAGAACCGGTGGGGGAAATAATAAAACGGTTAAGTAAAACAAAATCCTCAACCAACCGACCAAGGTTAATTATGGTCAATGGTGTTTCCGCCAAGGAAGCAAAATATTGGGAGGATTACCAATTCTCTGATGAATCGGATTCCGACGAGAATTCCGATGATGTTATAGAAATTACCCCAACTGAATTTAAAAAGGCAAAAGAAAATAATAAGGGAAAGGGCATAAAAATAGAGAAATCTAATTCCAACCCCGATGAACTTTATATGTATCGTCAACCCCCGAAGCCCTTAAGTTGTAACAATGACCCGAGAACCTCTAAACCACCAGGTTTTTCTAAACCAATGTGGAAAACGACAGCTCATATTAGGGGAACATCATATATCCCTAGAAATTTGGCAAAACGAACCAAAACCGAAGAAGAAGAAACAAGCGAGTCGGAATAAGATAGTTGTATTCGTGTGGTGTAATATATGTAATATAGTGTGCTTATGCTTTATGATATATGTAAAAATTGCTTGTATTAATAAGTATTTTTTTTATGAATCTAACTCTTGTTTATTTTACAGTATAAAAACACAAAATGGATAGACAACCCAATATTTTAAGAGACCTACCCGGAGACATGATTGATGAAATCTTGTCTAGAGTCGGTCAGAATTCTTCGGCACAACTATTTAAGGCGAGATCAGTTTGTAAGACATTCGAAGAACGTTCCAAGAATGCCTTGGTTTATAAAAGGCTTTCGTTCGAAAGATGGGGGATATCACATTGGGAAATCCATAAGTTACGATGTGTTTACTTTGACGCATATATTGCGGGGAACCCAAATGCTATTTTACGCAATGGGTTAAGAAATTATTTTGACTCAATATATCCGAATATTGGACTTCGTGATTTAGAAAAAGCGGCTAACATGCAACATAAAGAAGCATGTTATGCTTACGGATTAGTAATGTTCGCTTCTCACCAAAGTGAGAACAAGAACATCGGGCTACAACTATTAAACAAAATGTTCAAGTGACGGAGTCGGTAATTGGGGTAATAAATGAGGTTTTTAGATTGTTACGGGACTGTTGGACATTACATAACCCTCGTCCCTTTGACGACCTTACAACACGCTGTCTTATCAACGGCCATAACGGTTATGTTCCACAAGACCAAGGATGGGAAGTAATCCTAGTAAAACCAGAATGCATGACTTGTTTCTGGACGTATGAATTACGTGTCTTTATTGCCTTTGCTGAACGACTTGTGTACTAGCTAGAATTATCTTCACAACCATCTTGTATCAAATTTATTGTGTGCTATATTTCATGGTATATGTAAAATAAGCGGTATTGTAAGTTTGTAAAATATTGTGTAAAAGTTTGAACGCGAAATATTATTATAATCAGTTTTTCATATAGAATTGTAGTAGTTGAATTGTATATTAGCTACTAAGTATGAACTTAACGGGTAGGTACTACCTGAATTTAAACTTATAAAACGCTAATATGAAGAAAAAGCTTTTATAAATGAGTTCATATTATGCTACGAAATACTATTAACTACTCTTAATATTCTGTATGATTAACTTGTTCCATTTGACTATTTTGAAGGAAATGGCACCGACTACTCGACACACCGTGAATATGAATGAAGAGGAATTCCGTACTTTTCTAGCTTCAAACATAGCCGCAGTACAGGCTGCGCTACATACCAACAATAACCTTGGATCTAGCAGTACAGGAAATCGTGTAGGATGCACCTACAAAGAATTCACTGCCTGCAAACCTTTGGAATTTGATGGAACCGAAGGACCGATCGGATTGAAACGGTGGACCGAGAAGGTCGAATCGGTGTTTGCCATAAGTAAGTGTACTGAAGAGGACAAAGTGAAGTACGCTACGCATACCTTCACAGGTTCTGCTTTAACATGGTGGAATACCTATCTAGAGCAAGTAGGACAAGACGATGCGTACGTACTACTGTGGTCAGCATTCAAGCACTTGATGAACGAGAAGTACCGTCCCAGAACCGAGGTTAATAAGCTCAAGACAGAACTTAGAGGGTTACGAACCCAAGGATTTGATATTACCACGTACGAAAGACGATTCACAGAATTGTGCCTATTGTGTCCGGGAGCATTCGAAGATGAGGAAGAGAAGATTGACGCGTTTGTGAAAGGATTACCGGAAAGAATCCAAGAAGATATAAGTTCACACGAGCCCGCCTCCATACAACAGGCATGTAGAATGGCTCACAAACTAGTGAACCAGATTGAAGAAAGAATTAAAGAACAGATTGCTGAAGAGGCCAATGTTGTAGTGACCCGAACTTTTCCATGTTTATATATATTAATTGAGATTGATATTTACATGATTAAATGTTTCCAACATATTAAGCAATCAAACTTGTTAAGACTTGATTAATTGAAATATGTTTCATATAGACAATTGACCACCCAAGTTGATCGGTGATTCACGAACGTTAAAACTTGTAAAAACTATATGATAACATATATATGGATATATATATAGTTAACATGATACTATGATAAGAAAACATATCATAAAGTATATTAACAATGAACTACATATGTAAAAACAAGACTACTAACTTAATGATTTTTAAACGAGACATATATGTAACGATTATCGTTGTAAAGACATTTAATGTATATATATCATATTAAGAGATATTCATACATGATAATATCATGATAATATAATAATTTAAAATCTCATTTGATATTATAAACATTGGGTTAACAACATTTAACAAGATCGTTAACCTAAAGGTTTCAAAACAACACTTACATGTAACGACTAACGATGACTTAACGACTCAGTTAAAATGTATATACATGTAGTGTTTTAATATGTATTTATACACTTTTGAAAGACTTCAATACACTTATCAAAATACTTCTACTTAACAAAAATGCTTACAATTACATCCTCGTTCAGTTTCATCAACAATTCTACTCGTATGCACCCGTATTCGTACTCGTACAATACACAGCTTTTAGATGTATGTACTATTGGTATATACACTCCAATGATCAGCTCTTAGCAGCCCATGTGAGTCACCTAACACATGTGGGAACCATCATTTGGCAACTAGCATGAAATATCTCATAAAATTACAAAAATATGAGTAATCATTCATGACTTATTTACATGAAAACAAAATTTCATATCCTTTATATCTAATCCATACACCAACGACCAAAAACACCTACAAACACTTTCATTCTTCAATTTTCTTCATCTAATTGATCTCTCTCAAGTTCTATCTTCATGTTCTAAGTGTTCTTCATATATTCTACAAGTTCTAGTTACATAAAATCAAGAATACTTTCAAGTTTGCTAGCTCACTTCCAATCTTGTAAGGTGATCATCCAACCTTAAGAAATCTTTGTTTATTACAGTAGGTTATCATTCTAATACAAGGTAATAATCATATTCAAACTTTGGTTCAATTTCTATAACTATAACAATCTTATTTCAAGTGATGATCTTACTTGAACTTGTTTTCGTGTCATGATTCTGCTTCAAGAACTTCGAGCCATCCAAGGATCCATTGAAGCTAGATCCATTTTTCTCTTTTCCAGTAGGTTTATCCAAGGAACTTAAGGTAGTAATGATGTTCATAACATCATTCGATTCATACATATAAAGCTATCTTATTCGAAGGTTTAAACTTGTAATCACTAGAACATAGTTTAGTTAATTCTAAACTTGTTCGCAAACAAAAGTTAATCCTTCTAACTTGACTTTTAAAATCAACTAAACACATGTTCTATATCTATATGATATGCTAACTTAATGATTTAAAACCTGGAAACACGAAAAACACCGTAAAACCGGATTTACGCCGTCGTAGTAACACCGCGGGCTGTTTTGGGTTAGTTAATTAAAAACTATGATAAACTTTGATTTAAAAGTTGTTATTCTGAGAAAATAATTTTTATTATGAACATGAAACTATATCCAAAAATTATGGTTAAACTCAAAGTGGAAGTATGTTTTCTAAAATGGTCATCTAGACGTCGTTCTTTCGACTGAAATGACTACCTTTACAAAAACGACTTGTAACTTATTTTTCTGACTATAAACCTATATTTTTTCTGTTTATATTCATAAAATAGAGTTCAATATGAAACCATAGAAATTTGATTCACTCAAAACGGATTTAAAATGAAGAAGTTGTGGGTAAAACAAGATTGGATAATTTTTCTCATTTTAGCTACGTGAAAATTGGTAACAAATCTATTCCAACCATAACTTAATCAACTTGTATTGTATGTTATGTAATCTTGAGATACCATAGACACGTATACAATGTTTCGACCTATCATGTCGACACATCTATATATATTTCGGAACAACCATAGACACTCTATATGTGAATGTTGGAGTTAGCTATACAGGGTTGAGGTTGATTCCAAAATATATATAGTTTGAGTTGTGATCAATACTGAGATACGTATACACTGGGTCGTGGATTGATTCAAGATAATATTTATCAATTTACTTCTGTACATCTAACTGTGGACAACTAGTTGTAGGTTACTAACGAGGACAGCTGACTTAATAAACTTAAAACATCAAAATATATTAAAAGTGTTGTAAATATATTTTGAACATACTTTGATATATATGTATATATTGTTATAGGTTCGTGAATCAACAGTGGCCAAGTCTTACTTCCCGACGAAGTAAAAATCTGTGAAAGTGAGTTATAGTCCCACTTTTAAAATCTAATATTTTTGGGATGAGAATACATGCAGGTTTTATAAATGATTTACAAAATAGACACAAGTACGTGAAACAACATTCTATGGTTGAATTATCGAAATCGAATATGCCCCTTTTTATTAAGTCTGGTAATCTAAGAATTAGGGAACAGACACCCTAATTGACGCGAATCCTAAAGATAGATCTATCGGGCCCAACAAGCCCCATCCAAAGTACCGGATGCTTTAGTACTTCGAAATTTATATCATATCCGAAGGGTGTCCCGGAATGATGGGGATATTCTTATATATGCATCTTGTTAATGTCGGTTACCAGGTGTTCACCATATGAATGATTTTTATCTCTATGTATGGGATGTGTATTGAAATATGAAATCTTGTGGTCTATTATTATGATTTGATATATATAGGTTAAACCTATAACTCACCAACATTTTTGTTGACTTTTTAAAGCATGTTTATTCTCAGGTGAATACTAAGAGCTTCCGCTGTTGCATACTAAAATAAGGACAAGATTTGGAGTCCATACTTGTATGATATTGTGTAAAAACTGCATTCAAGAAACTTATTTTGTTGTAACATATTTGTATTGTAAACCATTATGTAATGGTCGTGTGTAAACAGGATATTTTAGATTATCATTATTTGATAATCTACGTAAAACTTTTTAAAACCTTTATCTATGAAATAAAGGTTATGGTTTGTTTTAAAAATGAATGCAGTCTTTGAAAAACGTCTCATATAGAGGTCAAAACCTCGCAACGAAATCAATTAATATGGAACGTTTTTAATCAATAAGAACGGGACATTTCAGTTGGTATCCGAGCGTTGGTCTTAGAGAACCAGAAAATTTGCATTAGTGTGTCTTATCGAGTTTGTTAGGATGCATTAGTGAGTCTGGACTTCGACCGTGTTTTCTTTAAAAATGATTGCTTAACATTTTTGTTGGAAACTATATATTTTTAACATATGAATATTATGTGATATATTAATCTCTTATCGTGTTTGATATTATGTGATAGATGTCTACCTCTAGAACAAGTCCCATTGACTCACCTAATAATAATGAAGAGTCAAATGTAAATTGGAATGATTCGTGGACTGATTCACAAGTTCCCGAAGAGGAACCGGAAGAAGAGTCGGAACCGGAAGAAGAATCGGAACCGGAAGAAGAATCGGAACCGGAAGAAGAAATAGAACCGGTGGGGGAAATAATAAAACGGTTAAGTAAAAGAGAATCCTCAACCAACCGACCAAGTTTAATTATGGTCAATGGTGTTTCCGCCAAGGAAGCAAAATATTGGGAGGATTACCAATTCTCCGATGAATCGGATTCCGACGAGAATTCCAATGATGTTATAGAAATTACCCCAACTGAATTTAAAAAGGCAAAAGAAAATAATAAGGGAAAGGGCATAAAAATAGAGAAATCTAATTCCAACCCCGATGAACTTTATATGTATCGTCAACCCCCGAAGTTCTTAAGTTGTAACAATGACCCGGGAACCTCTAAACCACCAGGTTTTTCTAAACCAATGTGGACAACGACGGCTCGTATTAGGGGAACATCATATATCCCTAGAAACTTGGCAAAACGAACCAAAACCGAAGAAGAAGAAACGAGCGAGTCGGAATAAGATAGTTGTATTCGTGTGGTGTAATATATGTAATATAGCGTTCTTATGCTTTATGATATATGTAAAAATTGCTTGTATTAATAAGTATTTTTTATGAATCTAACTCTTGTCTATTTTACAGTTTAAAAACACAAAATGGATAGACAACCCAATATTTTAAGAGACCTACCCGGAGACATGATTGATGAAATATTGTCTAGAGTCGGCCAGAATTCCTCGGCACAACTATTTAAGGCGAGATCAGTTTGTAAGACATTCGAAGAACGTTCCAAGAATGTCTTGGTTTATAAGAGACTTTCGTTTGAAAGATAGGGGATATCACATTGGGAAACCCATAAGTTACGATGTGTTTACATTGACGCATATATTGCGGGGAACCCAAATGCTATTTTACGCAACGGGTTAAGAAATTATTTTGACTCAATATATCCGAATATTGGACTTCGTGATTTAGAAAAAGCGGCTAACATGCAACATAAAGAAGCATGTTATGCTTACGGATTAGTAATGTTCGCTTCTCACCAAAGTGAGAACAAGAACATCGGGCTACAACTATTAAACAAAACGTTTCCACAAGTGACGGAGTCGGTAATTGGGGTAAGAAATGAGGTTTTTAGATTATTACGGGACTGTTGGACATTACGTAACTCTCGTCCCTTTGACGACGTTACAACACGCTGTCTTATCAACGGCCATAACGGTTATGTTGCACAAGACCAAGGATGGGAAGTAGTCCTAGTAAAACCAGAATGCATGACTTGTTTCTGGACGTATGAATTACGTGTCTTTATTGCCTTTGCTGAACGACTTGTGTACTAGCTAGAATTATCTTCACAACTATCTTGTATCAAAGTTATTGTGTGCTATATTTCATGCTTTATGTAAAATAAGCGGTATTGTAAGTTTGTAAAATATTGTATAAAAGTTTGAACGCGAAATATTATTATAATCAGTTTTTCATATAGAATTGTAGTAGTTGAATTGTATATTAGCTACTAAGTATGAACTTAACGGGTAGGTACTACCCGAATTTAAACTTATAAAACGCTAATATGAAGAAAAAGCTTTTATAAATGAGTTCATATTATGCTACGAAATACTATTAACTACTCTTAATATTCTGTATGATTAACTTGTTCCATTTGACTATTTTGAAGGAAATGGCACCGACTACTCGACACACCGTGAATATGAATGGAGAGGAATTCCGTACTTTTCTAGCTTCAAACATAGCCGCAGTACAGGCTGCGCTACATACCAACAATAACCTTGGATCTAGCAGTACAGGAAATCGTGTAGGATGCACCTACAAAGAATTCACTGCCTGCAAACCTTTGGAATTTGATGGAACCGAAGGACCGATCGGATTGAAACGGTGGACCGAGAAGGTCGAATCGGTGTTTGCCATAAGTAAGTGTACTGAAGAGGACAAAGTGAAGTACGCTACGCATACCTTCACAGGTTCTGCGTTAACATGGTGGAATACCTATCTAGAGCAAGTGGGACAAGACGATGCGTACGCACTACCGTGGTCAGCATTCAAGCACTTGATGAACGAGAAGTACCGTCCCAGAACCGAGGTCAATAAGCTCAAGACAGAACTTAGAGGGTTACGAACCCAAGGATTTGATATTACCACGTACGAAAGACGATTCACAGAATTGTGCCTATTGTGTCCGGGAGCATTCGAAGATGAGGAAGAGAAGATCGACGCATTTGTGAAAGGATTACCGGAAAGAATCCAAGAAGATATAAGTTCACACGAGCCCGCCTCTATACAACAGGCATGTAGAATGGCTCACAAACTAGTGAACCAGATTGAAGAAAGAATTAAAGAACAGACTGCTGAAGAGGCCAATGTGAAGCAAGTCAAAAGAAAGTGGGAGGAAAACGGTGATAAGAATCACCAATACAACAACAACAGCAATTACAACAATAATCGCAACAATTATCCCAACAATCGCAACATCAATCGCCACTACAACAAACGGCCCAACAATAACAACAACAACAACAGCAACAGCAACTACAACAATCATCCCAACAACAATAATAACCGCAACAACAACAACAATCAGAAGCAGCTATGCCAATGGTGTGAAAAGTATCACTCGGGGTTCTGCACCAAATTTTGCAACAAGTGTAAAAGAAATGGTCATAGCGCGGCGAAGTGTGAGGTCTACGGACCAGGGGTTAATAGAACGAAAGGAACAAATGGTGTCGGAACGAGTAATGGTGGAGCAAGTAGTGTCGGAGCAAGTTATGCCAACGTAGTTTGTTATAAATGTGGAAAACCGGGCCACATTATTAGAAATTGCCCGAACCAGGAGAACACGAATGGACAAGGCCGCGGAAGAGTTTTCAATATTAATGTGGCAGAGGCACAGGAAGACCCGGAGCTTGTTACGGGTACGTTTCTTATTGACAATAAATCTGCTTACGTTTTATTTGATTCGGGTGCGGATAGAAGCTATATGAGTAGAGATTTTTGTGCTAAATTAAGTTGTCCATTGACGCCTTTGGATAGTAAATTTTTACTCGAATTAGCAAATGGTAAATTAATTTCAGCAGATAATATATGTCGGAATCGAGAAATTAAACTGGTTAGCGAAACATTTAAGATTGATTTGATACCAGTAGAGTTAGGGAGTTTTGATGTGATAATCGGTATGGACTGGTTGAAAGAAGTGAAAGCAGAGATCGTTTGTTACAAAAATGCAATTCGCATTATACGAGAAAAAGGAAAACCCTTAATGGTGTACGGAGAAAAGGGCAACACGAAGCTACATCTTATTAGTAATTTGAAGGCACAAAAACTAATAAGAAAAGGTTGCTATGCTGTTCTAGCACACGTCGAGAAAGTACAAACTGAAGAAAAGAGCATCAATGATGTTCCCATTGCAAAAGAATTTCCCGATGTATTTCCGAAAGAATTACCGGGATTACCCCCACATCGATCCGTTGAATTTCAAATAGATCTTGTACCAGGAGCTGCACCAATAGCTCGTGCTCCTTACAGACTCGCACCCAGCGAGATGAAAGAACTGCAAAGCCAATTACAAGAACTTTTAGAGCGTGGTTTCATTCGACCAAGCACATCACCGTGGGGAGCTCCTGTTTTGTTTGTCAAGAAGAAAGATGGTACATTCAGGTTGTGTATCGACTACCGAGAGTTGAACAAACTTACCATCAAGAACCGCTACCCACTACCGAGAATCGACGACTTATTTGATCAACTACAAGGCTCGTCTGTTTATTCAAAGATTGACTTACGTTCCGGGTATCATCAAATGCGGGTGAAAGAAGATGATATTCCAAAGACTGCTTTCAGAACACGTTACGGTCATTACGAGTTTATGGTCATGCCGTTTGGTTTAACTAATGCACCAGCTGTGTTCATGGACCTTATGAACCGAGTGTGTGGACCATACCTTGACAAGTTTGTCATTGTTTTCATTGATGACATACTTATTTACTCAAAGAATGACCAAGAACACGGTGAACATTTGAGAAAGGTGTTAGAAGTATTGAGGAAGGAAAAACTGTACGCTAAGTTTTCAAAGTGTGCATTTTGGTTAGAAGAAGTTCAATTCCTCGGTCACATAGTGAACAAAGAAGGTATTAAGGTGGATCCGGCAAAGATAGAAACTGTTGAAAAGTGGGAAACCCCGAAAACTCCGAAACACATACGCCAGTTTTTAGGACTAGCTGGTTACTACAGAAGGTTCATCCAAGACTTTTCCAGAATAGCAAAACCCTTGACTGCATTAACGCATAAAGGGAAGAAATTTGAATGGAATGATGAACAAGAGAAAGCGTTTCAGTTATTGAAGAAAAAGCTAACTACGGCACCTATATTGTCATTGCCTGAAGGGAATGATGATTTTGTGATTTATTGTGACGCATCAAAGCAAGGTCTCGGTTGTGTATTAATGCAACGAACGAAGGTGATTGCTTATGCGTCTAGACAATTGAAGATTCACGAACAAAATTATACGACGCATGATTTGGAATTAGGCGCGGTTGTTTTTGCATTAAAGACTTGGAGGCACAACTTATATGGGGTCAAAAGTATTATATATACCGACCACAAAAGTCTTCAACACATATTTAATCAGAAACAACTAAATATGAGGCAGCGTAGGTGGATTGAATTATTGAATGATTACGACTTTGAGATTCGTTACCACCCGGGGAAGGCAAATGTGGTAGCCGATGCCTTGAGCAGGAAGGACCGAGAACCCATTCGAGTAAAATCTATGAATATAATGATTCATAATAACCTTACTACTCAAATAAAGGAGGCGCAACAAGGAATTTTAAAAGAGGGAAATTTAAAGGATGAAATACCCAAAGGATCGGAGAAGCATCTTAATATTCGGGAAGACGGAACCCGGTATAGGGCTGAAAGGATTTGGGTACCAAAATTTGGAGATATGAGAGAAATGGTACTTAGAGAAGCTCATAAAACTAGATACTCAATACATCCTGGAACGGGGAAGATGTACAAGGATCTCAAGAAACATTTTTGGTGGCCGGGTATGAAAGCCGATGTTGCTAAATACGTAGGAGAATGTTTGACGTGTTCTAAGGTCAAAGCTGAGCATCAGAAACCATCAGGTCTACTTCAACAACCCGAAATCCCGGAATGGAAGTGGGAAAACATTACCATGGATTTCATCACTAAATTGCCAAGGACTGCAAGTGGTTTTGATACTATTTGGGTAATAGTTGATCGTCTCACCAAATCAGCACACTTCCTGCCAATAAGAGAAGATGACAAGATGGAGAAGTTAGCACGACTGTATTTGAAGGAAGTCATCTCCAGACATGGAATACCAATCTCTATTATCTCTGATAGGGATGGCAGATTTATTTCAAGATTCTGGCAGACATTACAGCAAGCATTAGGAACTCGTCTAGACATGAGTACTGCCTATCATCCACAAACTGATGGGCAGAGCGAAAGGACGATACAAACGCTTGAAGACATGCTACGAGCATGTGTTATTGATTTCGGAAACAGTTGGGATCGACATCTACCGTTAGCAGAATTTTCCTACAACAACAGCTACCATTCAAGCATTGAGATGGCGCCGTTTGAAGCACTTTATGGTAGAAAGTGCAGGTCTCCGATTTGTTGGAGTGAAGTGGGGGATAGACAGATTACGGGTCCGGAGATTATACAAGAAACTACCGAGAAGATCATCCAAATTCAACAACGGTTGAAAACCGCCCAAAGTCGACAAAAGAGCTACGCTGACATTAAAAGAAAAGATATAGAATTTGAAATTGGAGAGATGGTCATGCTTAAAGTTGCACCTTGGAAAGGCGTTGTTCGATTTGGTAAACGAGGGAAATTAAATCCAAGGTTTATTGGACCATTCAAGATTATTGATCGTGTCGGACCAGTAGCTTACCGACTTGAGTTACCTCAACAACTCGCGGCTGTACATAACACTTTCCACGTCTCGAATTTGAAGAAATGTTTTGCTAAAGAAGATCTCACTATTCCGTTAGATGAAATCCAAATCAACGAAAAACTCCAATTCATCGAAGAACCCGTCGAAATAATGGATCGTGAAGTTAAAAGACTTAAGCAAAACAAGATACCAATTGTTAAGGTTCGATGGAATGCTCGTAGAGGACCCGAGTTCACCTGGGAGCGTGAAGATCAGATGAAGAAGAAATACCCGCATCTATTTCCAGATGATTCGTCAACACCTTCAACAGCTTAAAATTTCGGGACGAAATTTATTTAACGGGTAGGTACTGTAGTGACCCGAACTTTTCCATGTTTATATATATTAATTGAGATTGATATTTACATGATTAAATGTTTCCAACATATTAAGCAATCAAACTTGTTAAGACTTGATTAATTGAAATATGTTTCATATAGACAATTGACCACCCAAGTTGATCGGTGATTCACGAACGTTAAAACTTGTAAAAACTATATGATAACATATATATGGATATATATATAGTTAACATGATACTATGATAAGAAAACATATCATAAAGTATATTAACAATGAACTACATATGTAAAAACAAGACTACTAACTTAATGATTTTTAAACGAGACATATATGTAACGATTATCGTTGTAAAGACATTTAATGTATATATATCATATTAAGAGATATTCATACATGATAATATCATGATAATATAATAATTTAAAATCTCATTTGATATTATAAACATTGGGTTAACAACATTTAACAAGATCGTTAACCTAAAGGTTTCAAAACAACACTTACATGTAACGACTAACGATGACTTAACGACTCAGTTAAAATGTATATACATGTAGTGTTTTAATATGTATTTATACACTTTTGAAAGACTTCAATACACTTATCAAAATACTTCTACTTAACAAAAATGCTTACAATTACATCCTCGTTCAGTTTCATCAACAATTCTACTCGTATGCACCCGTATTCGTACTCGTACAATACACAGCTTTTAGATGTATGTACTATTGGTATATACACTCCAATGATCAGCTCTTAGCAGCCCATGTGAGTCACCTAACACATGTGGGAACCATCATTTGGCAACTAGCATGAAATATCTCATAAAATTACAAAAATATGAGTAATCATTCATGACTTATTTACATGAAAACAAAATTACATATCCTTTATATCTAATCCATACACCAACGACCAAAAACACCTACAAACACTTTCATTCTTCAATTTTCTTCATCTAATTGATCTCTCTCAAGTTCTATCTTCATGTTCTAAGTGTTCTTCATATATTCTACAAGTTCTAGTTACATAAAATCAAGAATACTTTCAAGTTTGCTAGCTCACTTCCAATCTTGTAAGGTGATCATCCAACCTCAAGAAATCTTTGTTTCTTACAGTAGGTTATCATTCTAATACAAGGTAATAATCATATTCAAACTTTGGTTCAATTTCTATAACTATAACAATCTTATTTCAAGTGATGATCTTACTTGAACTTGTTTTCGTGTCATGATTCTGCTTCAAGAACTTCGAGCCATCCAAGGATCCATTGAAGCTAGATCCATTTTTCTCTTTTCCAGTAGGTTTATCCAAGGAACTTAAGGTAGTAATGATGTTCATAACATCATTCGATTCATACATATAAAGCTATCTTATTCGAAGGTTTAAACTTGTAATCACTAGAACATAGTTTAGTTAATTCTAAACTTGTTCGCAAACAAAAGTTAATCCTTCTAGCTTGACTTTTAAAATCAACTAAACACATGTTCTATATCTATATGATATGCTAACTTAATGATTTAAAACCTGGAAACACGAAAAACACCGTAAAACCGGATTTACGCCGTCGTAGTAACACCGCGGGCTGTTTTGGGTTAGTTAATTAAAAACTATGATAAACTTTGATTTAAAAGTTGTTATTCTGAGAAAATAATTTTTATTATGAACATGAAACTATATCCAAAAATTATGGTTAAACTCAAAGTGGAAGTATGTTTTCTAAAATGGTCATCTAGACGTCGTTCTTTCGACTGAAATGACTACCTTTACAAAAACGACTTGTAACTTATTTTTCTGACTATAAACCTATACTTTTTCTCTTTATATTCATAAAATAGAGTTCAATATGAAACCATAGCAATTTGATTCACTCAAAACGGATTTAAAATGAAGAAGTTGTGGGTAAAACAAGATTGGATAATTTTTCTCATTTTAGCTACGTGAAAATTGGTAACAAATCTATTCCAACCATAACTTAATCAACTTGTATTGTATGTTATGTAATCTTGAGATACCATAGACACGTATACAATGTTTCGACCTATCATGTCGACACCTCTATATATATTTCGGAACAACCATAGACACTCTATATGTGAATGTTGGAGTTAGCTATACAGGGTTGAGGTTGATTCCAAAATATATATAGTTTGAGTTGTGATCAATACTGAGATACGTATACACTGGGTCGTGGATTGATTCAAGATAATATTTATCAATTTACTTCTGTACATCTAACTGTGGACAACTAGTTGTAGGTTACTAACGAGGACAGCTGACTTAATAAACTTAAAACATCAAAATATATTAAAAGTGTTGTAAATATATTTTGAACATACTTTGATATATATGTATATATTGTTATAGGTTCGTGAATCAACAGTGGCCAAGTCTTACTTCCCGACGAAGTAAAAATCTGTGAAAGTGAGTTATAGTCCCACTTTTAAAATCTAATATTTTTGGGATGAGAATACATGCAGGTTTTATAAATGATTTACAAAATAGACACAAGTACGTGAAACAACATTCTATGGTTGAATTATCGAAATCGAATATGCCCCTTTTTATTAAGTCTGGTAATCTAAGAATTAGGGAACAGACACCCTAATTGACGCGAATCCTAAAGATAGATCTATCGGGCCCAACAAGCCCCATCCAAAGTACCGGATGCTTTAGTACTTCGAAATTTATATCATATCCGAAGGGTGTCCCGGAATGATGGGGATATTCTTATATATGCATCTTGTTAATGTCGGTTACCAGGTGTTCACCATATGAATGATTTTTATCTCTATGTATGGGATGTGTATTGAAATATGAAATCTTGTGGTCTATTATTATGATTTGATATATATAGGTTAAACCTATAACTCACCAACATTTTTGTTGACTTTTTAAAGCATGTTTATTCTCAGGTGAATACTAAGAGCTTCCGCTGTTGCATACTAAAATAAGGACAAGATTTGGAGTCCATACTTGTATGATATTGTGTAAAAACTGCATTCAAGAAACTTATTTTGTTGTAACATATTTGTATTGTAAACCATTATGTAATGGTCGTGTGTAAACAGGATATTTTAGATTATCATTATTTGATAATCTACGTAAAACTTTTTAAAACCTTTATCTATGAAATAAAGGATATGGTTTGTTTTAAAAATGAATGCAGTCTTTGAAAAACGTCTCATATAGAGGTCAAAACCTCGCAACGAAATCAATTAATATGGAACGTTTTTAATCAATAAGAACGGGACATTTCAAATGTGAAGCAAGTTAAAAGAAAGTGGGAGGAAAACGGTGATAAGAATCACCAATACAACAACAACAGCAATTACAACAATAATCGCAACAATTATCCCAACAATCGCAACATCAATCGCAACTACAACAAACGGCCCAACAACAACAACAACAACAACAACAACAACAACAACAACAACAACAACAACAACAACAACAACAACAACAACAACAACAACAACAACAACAACAACAACAACAACAACAACATCAATCATCCCAACAACAATAATAACCGCAACAACAACAACAATCAGAAGCAGCTATGCCAAAGATGTGAAAAGTATCACTCGGGGTTCTGCACCAAATTTTGCAACAAGTGTAAAAGAAATGGTCATAGCGCGGCGAAGTGTGAGGTCTACGGACCAGGGGTTAATAGAACGAAAGGAACAAATGGTGTCGGAACGAGTAATGGCGGAGCAAGTAGTGTCGGAGCAAGTTATGCCAATGTAGTTTGTTATAAATGTGGAAAACCGGGCCACATTATTAGAAATTGCCTGAACCAGGAGAACACGAATGGACAAGGCCGGGGAAGAGTTTTCAATATTAATGCGGCAGAGGCACAGGAAGACCCGGAGCTTGTTACGGGTACGTTTCTTATTAACAATAAATCTGCTTACGTTTTATTTGATTCGGGTGCGGATAGAAGCTATATGAGTAGAGATTTTTGTGCTAAATTAAGTTGTCCATTGACGCCTTTGGATAGTAAATTTTTACTCGAATTAGCAAATGGTAAATTAATTTCAGCAGATAATATATGTCGGAATCGAGAAATTAAACTGGTTAGCGAAACATTTAAGATTGATTTGATACCAGTAGAGTTAGGGAGTTTTGATGTGATAATCGGTATGGACTAGTTGAAAGAAGTGAAAGCAGAGATCGTTTGTTACAAAAATGCAATTCGCAATATACGAGAAAAAGGAAAACCCTTAATGGTGTACGGAGAAAAGGGCAACACGAAGCTACATCTTATTAGTAATTTGAAGGCACAAAAACTAATAAGAAAAGGTTGCTATGTTGTTCTAGCACACGTCGAGAAAGTACAAACTGAAGAAAAGAGCATCAACGATGTTCCCATTGCAAAAGAATTTCCCGATGTATTTCCGAAAGAATTACCGGGATTACCCCCACATCGATCCGTTGAATTTCAAATAGATCTTATACCAGGAGCTGCACCAATAGCTCGTGCTCCTTACAGACTCGCACCCAGCGAGATGAAAGAACTGCAGAGCCAATTACAAGAACTTTTAGAGTGTGGTTTCATTCGACCAAGCACATCACCGTGGGGAGCTCCTGTTTTGTTTGTCAAGAAGAAAGATGGTACATTCAGGTTGTGTATCGACTACCGAGAGTTGAACAAACTTACCTTCAAGAACCGCTACCCACTACCGAGAATCAACGACTTATTTGATCAACTACAAGGCTCGTCTGTTTATTCAAAGATTGACTTACGTTCCGGGTATCATCAAATGCGGGTGAACGAAGATGATATTCCAAAGACTGCTTTCAGAACACGTTACGGTCATTACGAGTTTATGGTCATGCCGTTTGGTTTAACTAATGCACCAGTTGTGTTCATGGACCTTATGAACCGAGTGTGTGGACCATACCTTGACAAGTTTGTCATTGTTTTCATTGATGACATACTTATTTACTCAAAGAATGACCAAGAACACGGTGAACATTTGAGAAAGGTGTTAGAAGTATTGAGGAAGGAAGAATTATACGCTAAGTTTTCAAAGTGTGCATTTTGGTTGGAAGAAATTCAATTTCTCGGTCACATAGTGAACAAAGAAGGTATTAAGGTGGATCCGGCAAAGATAGAAACTGTTGAAAAGTGGGAAACCCCAAAAACTCCGAAACACATACGCCAGTTTTTAGGACTAGCTGGTTACTACAGAAGGTTCATCCAAGACTTTGCCAGAATAGCAAAACCCTTGACTGCATTAACGCATAAAGGGAAGAAATTTGAATGGAATGATGAACAAGAGAAAGCGTTTCAGTTATTGAAGAAAAAGCTAACTACGGCACCTATATTGTCATTGCCTGAAGAGAATGATGATTTTTTGATTTATTGTGATGCATCAAAGCAAGGTCTCGGTTGTGTATTAATGCAACGAACGAAGGTGATTGCTTATGCGTCTAGACAATTGAAGATTCATGAACAAAATTATACGACGCATGATTTGGAATTAGGCGCGGTTGTTTTTGCATTAAAGACTTAGAGGCACTACTTATATGGGGTCAAAAGTATTATATATACCGACCACAAAAGTCTTCAACACATATTTAATCAGAAACAACTGAATATGAGGCAGCGTAGGTGGATTGAATTGTTGAATGATTACGACTTTGAGATTCGTTACCACCCGGGGAAGGCAAATGTGGTAGCCGATGCCTTGAGCAGGAAGGACAGAGAACCCATTCGAGTAAAATCTATGAATATAATGATTCATAATAACCTTACTACTCAAATAAAGGAGGCGCAACAAGGAGTTTTAAAACAGTGAAATTTAAAGGATGAAATACCCAAAGGATCGGAGAAGCATCTTAATATTCGGGAAGACGGAACCCGGTATAGGGCTGAAAGGATTTGGGTACCAAAATTTGGAGATATGAGAGAAATAGTACTTAGAGAAGCTCATAAAACCAGATACTCAATACATCTTGGAATGGGGAAGATGTACAAGGATCTTAAGAAACATTTTTGGTGGCCAGGTATGAAAGCCGATATTGCTAAATATGTAGGAGAATGTTTGACGTGTTCTAAGGTCAAAGCTGAACATCAGAAACCATCAGGTCTACTACAACAACCTGAAATCCCGGAATGGAAATGGGAAAACATTACCATGGATTTTATTACTAAATTGCCAAGGACTGCAAGTAGTTATGATACTATTTGGGTAATAGTTGATCGTCTCACCAAGTCAGCACACTTCCTGCCAATAAGAGAAGATGACAAGATGGAGAAGTTAGCACGACTGTATTTGAAGGAAGTCGTCTCCAGACATGGAATACCAATCTCTATTATCTCTGATAGGGATGGCAGATTTATTTCAAGATTTTGGCAGACATTACAGCAAGCATTGGGAACTCGTCTAGACATGAGTACTGCCTATCATCCACAAACTGATGGGCAGAGCGAAAGGACGATACAAACGCTTGAAGACATGCTACGAGCTTGTGTTATTGATTTCGAAAACAGTTGGGATCGACATCTACCGTTAGCAGAATTTTCCTACAACAATAGCTACCATTCAAGCATTGAGATGGCGCCGTTTGAAGCACTTTATGGTAGAAAGTGCAGGTCTCTGATTTGTTGGAGTGAAGTGGGGGATAGACAGATTACGGGTCCGGAGATAATACAAGAAACTACCGAGAAAATCATCCAAATTCAACAAAGATTGAAAACCGCCCAGAGTAGACAAAAGAGCTACGCGGACAGTAAAAGAAAAGATATAGAGTTTGAAATTGGAGAAATGGTCATGCTTAAGGTTTCACCTTGGAAAGGCGTTGTTCGATTTGGTAAACGGGGGAAACTAAATCCAAGGTACATTGGACCATTCAAGATTATAGATCGTGTCGGACCAGTAGCTTACCAACTGGAGCTACCTCAACAACTAGTGGCTGTACATAACACTTTCCACGTCTCAAATTTGAAGAAATTTTTTGCTAAAGAAGATCTCACTATTCCGTTGGACGAAATCCAAATCAATGAAAAACTTCAATTCATTGAAGAACCCGTCGAAATAATGGATCGTGAGGTTAAGAGACTTAAACAAAACAAGATACCGATTGTTAAGATTCGATGGAATGCTCGTAGAGGACCCGAGTTCACCTGGGAGCATGAAGATCAGATGAAGAAGAAATACCCGCATTTATTTCCAGAAGATACGTCAACACCTCCAACTGCGTAAAATTTCGGGACGAAATTTATTTAACGGGTAGCACTGTAGTGACCCGAACTTTTCCATGTTTATATATATATTAAATGAAATTGTTATTTACATGATTAAGTGTTTCCAACATGTTAAGCAATCAAACTTGTTAAGACTTGATTAATTGAAATAGGTTTCATATAGACAATTGACCACCCAAGTTGATCGGTGATTCACGAACGTTAAAACTTGTAAAAACTATACGATGACATATATATGGTTATATATATAGTTAACATGATTTTATTATAAGTATATATCTCATTAGGTATTTTAACAATGAGTTATATACATAAAAATGAGACTATTAATTTAAGAAACTCGAAAATGATATATATAACGATTATCGTTATAACAACGTCTTACTAGGTACATATGAATCATATTAAGATATTGATATACTTGGTTAATTATGTTAAATGATAAGTAAATATATTATTAAGTGTATTAATAATGAAACACATATGTAAAAATAAGACTACTAACTTAATGATTTCGAAACGAGACATATATGTAACGATTATCGTTGTAACGACATTTAACTGTATATATATCATACTAAGATGTATTATATATCATAATATAATGATAATATAGCAATTTAACATCTCATTTGTTATAATAAACAATGGGTTAACAACATTCAACAAGATCGTTAACCTAAAGGTTTCAAAACAACGTTTACATGTAACGACCAACGATGACTTAACGACTCAGTTAAAATGTATATACATGTAGTGTTTTAATATGTATTCATACACTTTTGAAAGACTTCAAGACACTTATCAAAATACTTCTACTTAACAAAAATGCTTACAATTACATCCTCGTTCAGTTTCATCAACAATTCTACTCGTATGCACCCGTATTCGTACTCGTACAATACACAGCTTTTGGACGTATGTACTATTGGTATATACACTCCAATGATCAGCTTTTAGCAGCCCATGTGAGTCACCTAACACATGTGGGAGCCATCATTTGGCAACTAGCATGAAATATCTCATAAAATTACAAAAATATGAGTAATCATTCATGACTTATTTACATGAAAACAAAATTACATATCCTTTATATATCTAATCCATACACCAACGACCAAAAACACCTACAAACACTTTCATTCTTCAATTTTCTTCATCTAATTGATCTCTCTCAAGTTCTATCTTCAAGTTCCAAGTGTTCTTCATAAATTTCAAAAGTTCTAGTTTCATAAAATCAAGAATACTTCCAAGATTGCAAGTTTACTTCCAAGTTTTCTAATTCCATTCCAAATAATCATCCAAGATCAAGAAACTTTTGTTACTTACAGTAGGTTATCTTTCTAATACAATGTAATAATCATATTCAAACTTTAATTCAATTTCTATAACTATAACAATCTTCTTTCGAGTGGAAATCTTACTTGAAATTGTTTTCGTGTCATGATTCTGCTTCAAGAACTTTCAAGCCATCCAAGGATCCTTTGAAGCTAGATCTATTTTTCTCATTTCCAGTAGGTTTATCCAAGGAACTTGAGGTAGTAATGATGTCCATAACATCATTCGATTCATACATATAAAGCTATCTTATTCGAAGTTTTAAACTTGTAATCACTAGAACATAGTTTAGTTAATTCTAAACTTGTTCGCAAATAAAAGTTAATCCTTCTAACTTGACTTTTAAAATCAACTAAACACATGTTCTATATCTATATGATATGCTAACTTAATGATTTAAAACCTGGAAACACGAAAAACACTGTAAAACCGGATTTACGCCGTCGTAGTAACACCGCGGGCTGTTTTGGGTTAGTTAATTAAAAACTATGATAAACTTTGATTTAAAAGTTGTTATTCTGGGAAAATGATTTTTATTATGAACATGAAACTATATCCAAAAATTATGGTTAAACTTAAAGTGGAAGTATGTTTTCTAAAATGGTCATCTAGACGTCGTTCTTTCGACTGAAATGACTACCTTTACAAACACGACTTGTAACTTATTTTTCCGACTATAAACCTATACTTTACTGTTTAGATTCATAAAATAGAGTTCAATATGAAACCATAGCAATTTGATTCACTCAAAACGGATTTAAAATGAAGAAGTTATGGGTAAAACAAGATTGGATAATTTTTCTCATTTTAGCTACGTGAAAATTGGTAACAAATCTATTCCAACCATAACTTAATCAACTTGTATTGTATATTATGTAATCTTGAGATACCATAGACACGTATACAATGTTTCGACCCATCATGTCGACACATCTATATATATTTCGGAACAACCATAGACACTCTATATGTGAATGTTGGAGTTAGCTATACAGGGTTGAGGTTGATTCCAAAATATATATAGTTTGAGTTGTGATCAATATTGAGATACGTATACACTGGGTCGTGGATTGATTCAAGATAATATTTTTCGATTTATTTATGTACATCTAACTGTGGACAACTAGTTGTAGGTTACTAACGAAAACAGCTGACTTAATAAACTTAAAACATCAAAATATATTAAAAGTGTTGTAAATATATTTTGAACATACTTTGATATATATGTATATATTGTTATAGGTTCGTGAATCAACCAGTGGCCAAGTCTTACTTCCCGACGAAGTAAAAATCTGTGAAAGTGAGTTATAGTCCCACTTTTAAAATCTAATATTTTTGGGATGAGAATACATGCAGGTTTTATAAATGATTTACAAAATAGACACAAGTACGTGAAACTACATTCTATGGTTGAATTATCGAAATCGAATATGCCCCTTTTTATTAAGTCTGGTAATCTAAGAATTAGGGAACAGACACCCTAATTGACGCGAATCCTAAAGATAGATCTATTGGGCCTAACAAACCCCATCCAAAGTACCGGATGCTTTAGTACTTCGAAATTTATATCATATCCGAAGGGTGTCCCGGAATGATGGGGATATTCTTATATATGCATCTTGTTAATGTCGGTTACCAGGTGTTCACCATATGAATGATTTTTATCTCTATGTATGGGATGTGTATTGAAATATGAAATCTTGTGGTCTATTGTTACGATTTGATATATATAGGTTAAACCTTTAACTCATCAACATTTTTGTTGACGTTTAAAGCATGTTTATTCTCAGGTGAATACTAAGAGCTTCCGCTGTTGCATACTAAAATAAGGACAAGATTTGGAGTCCATGTTTGTATGATATTGTGTAAAAACTGCATTCAAGAAACTGATTTCGATGTAACATATTTGTATTGTAAACCATTATGTAATGGTCGTGTGTAAACAGGATATTTTAGATTATCATTATTTGATAATCTACGTAAAGCTTTTTGAACCTTTATTTATGAAATAAAGGTTATGGTTTTTTTTAAAAATGAATGCTGTCTTTGAAAAACGTCTCATATAGAGGTCAAAACCTCGCAACGAAATCAATTAATATGGATCGTTTTTAATCAATAAGAACGGGACATTTCACAACATATCCCAACATAGGATTTCGTGAATTAGAAAGAGCTTCTAACATGCAACATAAAGAAGCATGTTATGCTTACGGGTTAGTGATGTTCGCTTCTTACCAAAGTGAGAAAAAGAACATCGGATTGCAGCTTTTAAATAAAACTTTCCCACAAGTGACGGATTCAGTAGTTGGGGTGAGAAACAAGGTTTTTAGATTATTACGGGGCTGTTGGACATTACGAAACCCTCGTCCTTTTGATGACATTACAACATGCTGCCTAGCCAATGGTCATAACGGTTATTTTCCACAAGACCAAGGATGAGAAGTCGTCTTAGTAAAACCAGAATGCATGACTTGTTTCTGGACTTATGAATTACGTGTCTTTATTTCCTTTGCTGAACAACTTGCGTATTAACTAGATTTATCTTCAAAACTGTCCTGTATCATAGTGTACTATATTTCATGTTATATGTAATATAGCGAAGTTGTAAGTTTGAAGAATATTTGTATGTGATATATTATTATAATCAGTTTTTTCTTATGGAATTGTAGTAGTTGAATTGTATATTAGCTACTAAGTATGAACTTAACGGATAGGTAGTACTCGAATTTAAACTTATAAAATGCTAATATGAAGAAAAAGCTTTTATAAATGAGTTCATATCATGCTATGAGATACTATTGACTACTCTTAATATTCTATATGATTAACTTGTTTCATTTGACTATTTTGAAGGAAATGGCACCGACTACTCGATACACCTTGAATATGAGCGAAGAGGAATTTCGTGCCTTTCTTGCTTCAAACATAGCCACAGTACAGGCCGCGCTACATACCAACAATAACTCTGAATCTAGCAATACAGCTAACGGTGCAAGAAATCGTGTAGGATGCTCCTACAAGGAATTCACTGCCTGCAAACCTTCAGAATTTGATGGGACCGAAGGACCAATCGGATTAAAACTGTGGACCGAGAAAGTTGAATTGGTGTTTTCTATAAGTAAGTGTGCTGAAGGAGACAAAGTGAAGTACGCTACGCATACCTTCATAGGTATTGCGTTAACATGGTGGAATACCTATCTAGAGCAAGTGAGACAAGATGCTGCTTACGAGCTACCGTGGTCAGCATTCAAGCACTTGATGAACGAGAAGTACCGTCCCAGAATCGAGGTCAATAAGCTCAAGTCAGAACTTAGAGGGTTACGAACACAGGGATTCGATATTACTTCGTACGAAAGACGATTCACAGAATTATGCCTATTGTGTCTGAGAGCGTTCGAAGATGAGGAAGAGAAGATCGACGCGTTTGTAAAAGGGTTACCGTAGAGAATCCAAGAAGATATAAGTTCACACGAGCCTGCCTCCATACAAAAGGTATGTAAAATGGCTCACAAACTAGTGAACCAGATTGAGGGAAGAATTAACGAACAGGCGGCCGAAGAGGCCAACGTGAAGCTAGTCAAAAGAAAGTGGGAGGAAAGCGGTGATAAGAGTCACCAAAACAACAACTATCCCAAAAATCGCAACATCAATCGCAACTACAACAAACGGCACAACAACAACAACAACAACAACAACAACAACTACAACAATCATCCCAACAACAATAACAACCGCAACAACAACAACAATCAGAAGCAGCTATGCCAAAGGTGTGAAAAGTATCACTCGGGGTTCTGCACCAAATTTTGCAACAAGTGTAAAAGAAATGGTCATAGCGCGGCGAAGTGTGAGGTCTATGGACCAGGGGTTAACAGAACGAAAGGAACAAATGGTGTCGGAATGAGTAATGTCGGAGCAAGTAGTGTCGGAGCAAGTTATGCTAATGTAGTTTGTTATAAATGTGGAAAACTGGGCCACATTATTAGAAATTGCCCGAACCAGGAGAACACAAATGGACAAGGCCGCGGAAGAGTTTTCAATATTAATGCGGCAGCTGCACATGAAGACTCAGAGCTTGTTACGGGTACGTTTCTTATTGACAATAAATCTTCTTACGTTTTATTTGATTTGGGTATGGATAGAAGCTATATAAGTAGAGATTTTTATGCTAAATAAAGTTGTCCATTGATGCCATTGGATAGTAAATTTTTACTCGAATTAGCAAATGGTAAATTAATTTTAGCAGATTATATATGCCAGAATCGAGAAATTAAACTGGTTAGCGAAATATTTAAGATTGATTTGATACCAGTAGAGTTAGGGAGTTTTGATGTGATAATCGGTATGGACTGGTTGAAAGAAGTGAAAGCAGAGATCGTTTGTTACAAAAATGCAATTCGCATTATACGAGAAAAAGGAAAACCCTTAATGGTGTACGGAGAAAAGGGCAACACGAAGCTACATATTATTAGTAATTTGAAGGCACAAAAACTAATAAGAAAAGGTTGCTATGCTGTTCTAGCACACGTCGAGAAAGTACAAACTAAAGAAAAGAGCATCAATGATGTTTCCATTGCAAAAGAATTTCCCGATGTATTTCCGAAAGAATTACCGGGATTACCCCCACAGCGATCCGTTGAATTTCAAATAGATCTTGTACCAGGAGCTGCACCAATAGCTCGTGCTCCTTACAGACTCACACCCAGCGAGATGAAAGAACTGCAAAGCCAACTACAAGAACTATTAGAACGTGGGTTCATTCGATCAAGCACATCACCATGGGGAGCTCCTGTTTTGTTTGTCAAGAAGAAGGATGGTACATTTGGGTTGTGTATTAACTACAGAGAGTTGAATAAAATTACCTTCAAAAACCGTTATCCACTGCCGAGAATTGACGACTTATTTGATCAACTACAAGGCTCGTCGGTTTATTCGAAAATTGATTTACGTTCTGGATATCATCAAATGCGAGTAAAGGAGGATGATATTCCACAAACTGCTTTTAGGACGCGTTATGGTCATTACGAGTTTATGGTTATGCCGTTTGGATTGACTAACGCACCAGTTGTGTTCATGGACCTTATGAACCGAGTGTGTGGGCCATATCTTGACAAGTTTGTCATTGTTTTCATCGATGACATACTTATTTACTCGAAGAATGATCAAGAGCACGAAGAACATTTGAGAAAAGTGCTATGAAATGTCCCGTTCTTATTGATTAAAAATGTTCCATATTAATTGATTTCGTTGCGAGGTTTTGACCTCTATATGAGACGTTTTTCAAAGACTGCATTCATTTTAAAACAAACCATAACCTTTATTTCATCAATAAAGGTTTAAAAAGCTTTACGTAGATTATCAAATAATGATAATCTAAAATATCCTGTTTACACACGACCATTACATAATGGTTTACAATACAAATATGTTACAACAAAATAAGTTTCTTGAATGCAGTTTTTACACAATATCATACAAGCATGGACTCCAAATCTCGTCCTTATTTAAGTATGCGACAGCGGAAGCTCTTAATAATCACCTGAGAATAAACATGCTTAAAACGTCAACAAAAATGTTGGTGAGTTATAGGTTTAACCTATATATATCAAATCGTAACAATAGACCACAAGATTTCATATTTCAATACACATCCCATACATAGAGATAAAAATAATTCATATGGTGAACACCTGGTAACCGACATTAACAAGATGCATATATAAGAATATCCCCATCATTCCGAGACACCCTTTGTGACGACCCCGTCAAAACACTTAACGGATCCGTCAGTTGGTCCCACAGCTTGATCGGACTTAAATGAATTAAATAAACAAAGTTGCATTCTTTTATTTCAAAATGTTCCCCAAAAAGGAAACAAACCAAATTAAGTAGTTTGAAAACCAACCAACCATAATATGAAACCAAAAGTTGACACAAAACATTGCCAACAATCCCACAATTTAAATTATCCAAAATAGAATGCAAACTTAAGTTTCATAAAATCTGCCCAAATGCATGCAGACTCTTCTAACGACAGCGGAAGCATCAAATAACTCAAGTACCTGTGAAAACATGCAAGTAAACTGTCAACACAAAGGTTGAGTGAATTATAGGTTTAAATAAATAAGTAAACTTTAGACCACAAGATTTAAAAATGTTAGAAAACATTAAACATTATTCCATTATCAATGAGCCACCTGGTAACCACTTAACCCTTTATTTACCCTTGCCAAACACAATAAAAATATACACTTGGACAGTGTATCTACAACAAATTACGAAGTACTAAACATTCCGATTATAAATTGCTAGCGCGACTAGCTCGAAATGGGGTTGTCAAACCCGATAGATCTATCCGTAGGATTCGCGTTCACCGGTAGAAACCAATGATTACAGTTACCAGACTAGGGAATATTTTTGTCCAACTCACAATGAATAATTAAATTTAACTGTTACTTGTGTCTAAACGTAAATAAAAATCTGCATGTAATCACATCCCAAAAATATACTTTGAAAAGTATGTAAAAACGGGACTATAACTCACCTTAAATAGCAACTGAAGAAATCTCACAAACACGCGAACAGCAAGTAAAGTAAAGTGATCAAGAAAGATCACAACGCCGACCTATAAATAAAGCAGGTCGAAATAAATAACTAACTTAGGCCAAGTCTTAGTATGATAGCTATTGTACATGTTGCAAGTAGGCATAGAACATTACTCAACAAGCATCGGTTTGATTGGAACAGCATAAGGACACACACTTTCTATTTTTAGAAAGTTTCTATTTTTAGCAGGTTTCCATTTTTGGAAAGTTTTCTATTTTAGGAAAGTTTCTATTTTTGGAAAGTTTCTATTTTTAGAAAGTTCTATTTTTAGAAAGTTTTGAAGTTAGGAAAGTTTCCTTATTTAGAAAGTCAACAGAAGTCAACTGAAAGTCAAAGTCAACCGAAAGTCAACTCAAAAGTCAACCTTGGTCAAACATAGTCAACATTAATTTTAAAAGTGTAAGTTATAATAATAACATAGGTTATAATGTTATTTAAAGTCAAATGTGTATAATAATGTCTTAACATAAGTTTAATTAAATAAAATGAATTATTAAAGTTAATATAAATTGAAATGTTATAATTAGTATAACATAAGTATTTAATTAATTAATTAAATATCAATCATAATATAAATATTATTAATTTATAATAATTTTTAAATCATATCATAAGTATTATTAATTAATAATGAATTATTAATCATATCATAAGTTTCTAATTAAAATTATTAAATCATAAGTATTTAATAATTAAGTCATAATTAAATAATAATTAAGTCTTATAATAATTAAATAATTATTTAATCTTTATTATAAGTCTTATAATAATTTCTCATAATTAAATTTAATACTTATCATAAGTATTTTCCTTTAATAATAAAAGTATTACTAATCATAAGTTTAATTAAAATGTTAATTAAATTATAATTAATAATTAAATGATATAATAAATATTTATATCATAAGTTTTAAATAATAATAATTACTTCTTTTATCTTAAGTAATTAATTAATAATGAATTCCATAAATTTTATCATAAGTTTAATCATTAACCATAAGTTTTAAGTTTAAAAGTTCGCCGGGTCGTATCTTGAGCCCCGGGTGTCGGTTTCGGGCAAGCCACATATGTAACTTCACCTACTCAAACCACCCGACACATTTATGAACTCAAGAACACTCCAAGAACAGTCCCTAAGTCGTGCATATCAGCCATGACTTCAATTGGGAAATCATTTTACTCAAAACAGTAATTCGGGCAAAACGGGTGAACCGTGGCTCGGATTTAGGTGACCCGAACATGAATATTCGTCTCACCATCAGTCCTAACCAAATAACACACCCTAAAGACACCAAGGATGGTCACAAAGTCGGACCCAACCTTGTTCATGCCAAGAACACCTTTCAATCTTTAACAAAAACCAAATTAAGCGTAACTAGGGCTCCGGGAATCGAAACGACATGAATCTGGAGTCTAAAGTTAATGTCTTGATGAGAGGAACTCATTTATGTACTTTATTTTAACATTCATATCAGTTATATAGTCAGAATATACGATTCAAACTGCTGTCCAAAATTTACAAACCGAAAACATGAACAAACGAGTAATTCTACGCATCCAAACAACATTACAACAACTTATACATATCATACTAATCATATAACATCAAAATACAGAAAAATAAATAAAAATGAAAAGATCTAGGGTTAGGGTTTATACCCTAATCAAGAATCAAAGTATATGATCGCGTAGAGAACGAAACAAGGAACGCGTTGGTGTTAATTGATTTATGATCCAAGCTACAATTTTAGATGATGATGGTGATGTTGGTGGTGAATGGGGACGGCACAAAGGAGAGGGGGGGGAGAGGGTTTGAGAGAAAAATAGAATTTAGGTTTTAGGGATTTTTGATAAATTACAAAATAATTACCAAATGAAAAATCAAGGGAGTATTACTCCCTCCCATTGATTCGGCCGATGGGTTGAGTGGGGTGGGTCCCACTTGGCCCATCTTTGTTAAATGTGGATTTCCTGATGGCCCGAAAGCCCGAACGAAACCCGAAACGCGAAAACACGCTTACGCGATTAAAAATCCGGAAAGATAACGAACGCGCGACGAAAAATAAATATAAATACACCTATTAATAATATGACCTTAAAATATCATATTTAAAATATTTAGGATTTAAAAATCCCGAAAGCTCGACCGTTGGTTTAAAAAACCGAAAAGATTCGCCGGATGGAAATCCGCGGAACGTAGAAACGTATAAATTAAAATATGAATACATATATTCACATAACACATAATAATTATTATATATATATTATTACAAAAATAATAATATAGGTCATGGAAATGACGTGGCACACTAACAGTTAACGGTCGTTAAATAATTAACGGAAAAAGATAACGGAAAAAGTAGGGTCGTGACAGTACCTCCCCGTTATGGAAATTTCGTCCCGAAATTTAAGCAGGCGCAGGGGTTGACTCGGCATCTGAGAACAAATGCGGATACTTCTGCTTCATTTGGTCTTCACGCTCCCAAGTGAACTCGGGACCGCGTCTAGCGTTCCATCGGACCCGAACAATAGGAATTTTGCTCTGTTTAAGAGTCTTAACCTCTCGGTCCATGATCTCAACTGGCTCCTCAATAAAATGCAATTGCTTGTCAACCTGAAGTTCCTCCAAAGGAATAGTCTGATCAAATTCAGCCAAACACTTCTTTAAGTTCGAAATATGGAAAACATCGTGAACAGCACTGAGTTCTTGTGGCAACTTCAAACGATAAGCCACCGGTCCAACTCTTTCAATGATCTCAGACGGTCCCACGAAACGAGGACTTAACTTCCCTCTTTTACCAAAACGAATAACACCCTTCCAAGGCGAAACTTTTAACATAACACGATCACCAACTTGGAATTCAACATCTTTCCTTCCTTTGTCGGCATAACTCTTTTGCCGACTTCTAGCAGTTCTCAACCTTTCTTTAATTTGAACAATCTTCTCAGTAGTCTCGTGAATAATCTCTGGACCTGTAAGTTGAGCATCCCCAACCTCATTCCAACAAACAGGAGACCTACATTTCCTACCGTACAAAGCTTCAAACGGTGCGGCTTTAATACTTGCGTGGTAGCTGTTGTTATAAGAAAACTCAGCTAACGGCAAATACTTATCCCACCCATTCCCAAAATCAATCACACAAGCTCGCAACATATCTTCTAATGTCTGAATGGTCCTCTCACTTTGACCATCCGTTTGAGGATGATAAGCGGTGCTCATATCCAATCTAGTGCCCAAGGCTTCTTGCAACGATTGCCAAAATCTCGATACAAATCGACTATCTCTGTCGGAAATTATAGAAACGGGAACACCATGCCTCGAAACAATCTCTTTCAAATACAAACGGGTGAGTTTCTCCATGGAATCGGTTTCCCTAATCGGCAAAAAGTGAGCCGACTTAGTGAGTCGATCTACAATCACCCAAATAGCATCATAGCCACCCGAAACTCTTGGTAACTTAGTGATAAAATCCATAGTGATACCTTCCCACTTCCACTCGGGAATTTCTGGTTGTACCAACAATCCGGACGGTTTTTGATGTTCAGCTTTGACCTTAGAACAGGTCAAACACTTAGCCACATACGTAGCCACATCACCTTTCAAATTTGGCCACCAATACAGCTCCTTAAGATCATGGTACATCTTCCCTGAACCAGGATGAATAGAGTACCTAGACTTGTGAGCCTCATCCAAAACAAGTTGTCGCAGTTCACCAAACTTCGGAACCCAAAGACGTCCTACAAAGTACCTAGTACCATCTGCTCGAATCTCAAATTTCTTAGCCATACCTCTTACGTTCTCTTTCACAAAATTCTCTTCCTTTAAGGCTTCTTGTTGTGCCTCAAGAATCTGCCTTGCGAGGTTTGATCTAACTGTCATATTCAAGGCCCTAACCCTGCGAGGTTCAGTCCTTTCTTTACGACTCAATGCATCAGCCACAACATTGGCCTTACCCGGGTGATACAAAAGGTCACAATCGTAATCATTCAACGTCTCAATCCATCTTCGTTGTCTCATGTTCAACTGTTTCTGATCGAGGATATGTTGAAGACTTTTGTGATCTGTGTACACAGTACTCTTGACCCCATACAAATAATGTCTCCAAATCTTAAGTGCAAAAACAACGGCCCCCAACTCTAAATCATGAGTTGTATAGTTCTGCTCGTGAATCTTCAACTGACGTGATGCGTACGCAATAACCTTCTTTCGTTGCATCAAAACGCAACCATAGCCTTGTCGAGATGCGTCACAATAAACAACAAAATCATCATTACCCTCCGGTAAAGACAATATCGGAGCGGTAGTCAGTTTCTTCTTCAAAATCTGAAAAGCATTCTCCTGTTCATCCTTCCACTCATACTTTTTCCCTTTATGCGTTAAAGCAGTCAGAGGTTTCGCTATACGAGAGAAATCCTGAATGAACCTTCGATAGTAACCTGCCAATCCTAAGAACTGACGAATTTGAGTAGGAGTTTTCGGGGTTTCCCACTTTTCAATCGCCTCAATTTTAGCAGGATCAACTTGTATTCCTTGTTTGCTAACAATGTGACCAAGGAACTGAACTTCTCTTAACCAAAAAGCACACTTAGAGAACTTAGCGTACAACTCTTCTTTCTTTAACAAATCAAGCACTAACCTCAAGTGTTCTTCGTGCTCTTCATCACTCCTAGAATAGATAAGAATGTCGTCGATGAAAACAATAACGAACTTGTCCAGATAGGGTCTACACACACGGTTCATGAGGTCCATGAACACAGCAGGTGCATTTGTCAATCCGAACGGCATAACAAGAAATTCAAAGTGACCGTAACGGGTGCGAAAAGCAGTTTTTGAAACATCAGATTCTTTAACACGCAACTGATGATAGCCAGAACGAAGATCAATTTTTGAATAAACAGAAGAACCCTGAAGTTGATCGAACAGATCATCAATTCTCGGAAGAGGATAACGATTTTTAACAGTGAGCTTATTCAGTTCACGATAATCAATGCATAAACGAAAAGAACCATCCTTCTTCTTAACAAACAGAACAGGAGCTCCCCAAGGGGACGAACTAGGACGAATAAAACCTTTGTCTATCAACTCACGGAGTTGACTTGACAATTCTTGAAGTTCAGAAGGCGCAAGGCGATAAGGAGCACGTGCTACAGGAGCAGCACCGGGAACAAGATCAATTTGAAATTCTACCGCGCGTTGCGGCGGAAGGCCAGGTAAGTCATCGGGAAACACCTCGGGAAAATCCCTAACAATATGAACGTCATCAACGTTCTTTACTTCCTTATTAGGATCAACAACATGAGCAAGAATAGCATGACAGCCCTTACGGAGATGTTTACGAACTTTCATACAGCTAATAAGGTTTAACTGTGTGCATTTCTTATCTCCAAAGACCATCAGTGGCTCTCCAATCACATCAGTAATACGAATAGCCTTATCATAACAGACGATCTCGGCACGGTTCGTGGACAACCAATCCATACCAATAACAATATCAAAACTACCAAGTTCAATCGGTATCAAATCTATCTCGAAATCCCTACCACCCAGATTAATGTTACACTTACGATGTACAGTCTTAGCAGTAAGTTCCTTACCATTAGCTACTTCAACAACATAAGTATTGTCTAAGAGAGCTAACGGCGTTTTGATTCTCGGACTTAATTTACTCGACACGAAACTTAAATCAGCCCCTGAATCAAATAACACATAAACTGATAAATCATCGACTGAGAACGTACCAGTAACAAGCTTAGGATCTTCCTCCGCATCCTTAGCATTAATGTTGAACGCTCGGCCGCGTGCAGTCTCTGCAGTCTTCTTGTTGGGACAAGCATCTCGGAAATGCCCCGGCTTCCCACACTCATAACAAACCCTCGGATTACCTCCATTATTCGATTTCCCATTACCGTTACCGTTACCACCTCTATTACCAACATTATTATTATTACCACCAGTCGCGGGAGTAGCAGACCCCGGCAAAAGCACTGTACAATCTTTAGCAATGTGCCCTTGCTTAGAGCACCTCTTACAAGTAACTGTGCAGTAACCATCATGAACTTTATAGCAACGAGGACACACACGCTGATTCCTGTTGTTAGCACCTGAGGTATCCTGTTTCTTCTGCTGATTTTGGTTTTGATTGCGGTTGTTATCCCACTTTCGTTTCCCATTATCAGCCTTCTTGACAACCTCCTCACTACTTTCAACAACTGTAGTCTTGCTTCTTCTCAACACCTTGTCATTAAGTTTGTGGGCCATAGTCATAGCTGCCTCAATAGTCTGGGGTTCACTGGACTCAACCCCGTGTTCAATCTTCTCGGACAAACCATCAATGTAAGCCTCAATTTTGCGGTCCTCATCCGCATAAACCCTAGGACACAGCAAAGTTAACTCGAAAAACCTTCGTTCATAGGCATCTAACTCGGTGCCATGCATTTTCAAATTCTTGAGCTCAACCTCTAGCTTCTTAAGCTCACCCTGAGGTCTATAGCGGGTGATCAATCTTTCCTTAAAATCATTCCAGGCCAAACCATAAGCTACATCGCTTCCCAAACTACTAACCAGATTGTTCCACCATGTCAAGGCACTATCCTTGAGAGTGCAACTAGCGAAACTAACTTTGTCCTCTTCACGGACCCGACTGACCCTGAAAATAGATTCAATTTTCTCGAACCAACGAGTAAGCCCTATTGGTCCTTCCGTACCACTGAATTCTTGAGGTCGACCAGCCATAAAAGTTTTGTGGGAGCATCCCACGTTGTTGTTCGCATTGGCGTTAACATCAGCATTTGCTGCCATAGCAGCAGCAATTCCTTCATTGATCAGGCGTTGCATACGCGCTTCAGTGGACTCTCTTGGAGGCATGATCTTCAAAATAGAATAACACATCCGTTAGTACCAAGAATAATACTAGTGTCATAAAGGAATAGATCAAAACACGAAAAGACTAACCATTAAGATATTAGTCAACTAACACTATGAGTAATAACATGACAGTTATGATTGTTATAGAAATAACCATCACATGCATACATATTTTATGATAACATCATACAACATACATAGCACCTAACATACATGAACATATATTACGCATAATATAACATGCCAAGAGCCACAACATCAGAAATAAAACATGATAATGATAATAGATGTCATAAAAATAACCATCCATACATAATGAAAAATATCCCATAACAAAATCTTAATAAAATCCTCGGCAAAACGCCGTACATAACCCAAAATGTATGTATAAAAAGGACATTAAGTCTGATGAAATAGATAATCAATATGAATAATCACATCACATTCGCTTAGAGCGGGTGTGATAAGCTGGTCCAGCATGAGTCTCAGCAGGATCCTCATACTTACGCAACTTCCCTTTCACATCATCCAACTCTTCCTTCAACACACGAACAGTGCTCTCGAGAGCCTCGAACTTAGCATTAACTTCTCGATCACGCTTGCGGTTCGCATCCTCAACCCTATGCTTGAAAGTGATAAAGTTCCTCATGTCGGCACGAATCTCGTCCATAACTTCATTATGTGGCAAGGTGCGCAAACAATCACTAAGGGCGTTAATACGTGTCACCTCATTATAAGCCCGGTTCATATGAGTAATGGTAGAAAAATAGTAATGAACAGGATCATCGATCTCCGGTTGATTAGCACGACGTCTAGCAGGAGACGGTGGAGCAGGAGCAGCAACAGAGTTATCGCTCGAAGTCGACATCTGCAAACAGCAAAACCGCAAACCATATACCAAAAAGATATGAAAGCTAATAATATAACTTATACGAAATGAAATGCATAATAATGCTATAGCAAAAAGGTCGGGCTGTAGACTAGACTCTAATGCACCCTAATAACCACGGGTTGACCACATTAAGACCGCCTAGTTCCCTACAACCAGAGCTCTGATACCACATGTGACGACCCCGTCAAAACACTTAACGGATCCGTCAGTTGGTCCCACAGCTTGATCGGACTTAAATGAATTAAATAAACAAAGTTGCATTCTTTTATTTCAAAATGTTCCCCAAAAAGGAAACAAACCAAATTAAGTAGTTTGAAAACCAACCAACCATAATATGAAACCAAAAGTTGACACAAAACATTGCCAACAATCCCACAATTTAAATTATCCAAAATAGAATGCAAACTTAAGTTTCATAAAATCTGCCCAAATGCATGCAGACTCTTCTAACGACAGCGGAAGCATCAAATAACTCAAGTACCTGTGAAAACATGCAAGTAAACTATCAACACAAAGGTTGAGTGAATTATAGGTTTAAATAAATAAGTAAACTTTAGACCACAAGATTTAAAAATGTTAGAAAACATTAAACATTATTCCATTATCAATGAGCCACCTGGTAACCACTTAACCCTTTATTTACCCTTGCCAAACACAATAAAAATATACACTTGGACAGTGTATCTACAACAAATTACGAAGTACTAAACATTCCGATTATAAATTGCTAGCGCGACTAGCTCGAAATGGGGTTGTCAAACCCGATAGATCTATCCGTAGGATTCGCGTTCACCGGTAGAAACCAATGATTACAGTTACCAGACTAGGGAATATTTTTGTCCAACTCACAATGAATAATTAAATTTAACTGTTACTTGTGTCTAAACGTAAATAAAAATCTGCATGTAATCACATCCCAAAAATATACTTTGAAAAGTATGTAAAAACGGGACTATAACTCACCTTAAATAGCAACTGAAGAAATCTCACAAACACGCGAACAGCAAGTAAAGTAAAGTGATCAAGAAAGATCACAACGCCGACCTATAAATAAAGCAGGTCGAAATAAATAACTAACTTAGGCCAAGTCTTAGTATGATAGCTATTGTACATGTTGCAAGTAGGCATAGAACATTACTCAACAAGCATCGGTTTGATTGGAACAGCATAAGGACACACACTTTCTATTTTTAGAAAGTTTCTATTTTTAGCAGGTTTCCATTTTTGGAAAGTTTTCTATTTTAGGAAAGTTTCTATTTTTGGAAAGTTTCTATTTTTAGAAAGTTCTATTTTTAGAAAGTTTTGAAGTTAGGAAAGTTTCCTTATTTAGAAAGTCAACAGAAGTCAACTGAAAGTCAAAGTCAACCGAAAGTCAACTCAAAAGTCAACCTTGGTCAAACATAGTCAACATTAATTTTAAAAGTGTAAGTTATAATAATAACATAGGTTATAATGTTATTTAAAGTCAAATGTGTATAATAATGTCTTAACATAAGTTTAATTAAATAAAATGAATTATTAAAGTTAATATAAATTGAAATGTTATAATTAGTATAACATAAGTATTTAATTAATTAATTAAATATCAATCATAATATAAATATTATTAATTTATAATAATTTTTAAATCATATCATAAGTATTATTAATTAATAATGAATTATTAATCATATCATAAGTTTCTAATTAAAATTATTAAATCATAAGTATTTAATAATTAAGTCATAATTAAATAATAATTAAGTCTTATAATAATTAAATAATTATTTAATCTTTATTATAAGTCTTATAATAATTTCTCATAATTAAATTTAATACTTATCATAAGTATTTTCCTTTAATAATAAAAGTATTACTAATCATAAGTTTAATTAAAATGTTAATTAAATTATAATTAATAATTAAATGATATAATAAATATTTATATCATAAGTTTTAAATAATAATAATTACTTCTTTTATCTTAAGTAATTAATTAATAATGAATTCCATAAATTTTATCATAAGTTTAATCATTAACCATAAGTTTTAAGTTTAAAAGTTCGCCGGGTCGTATCTTGAGCCCCGGGTGTCGGTTTCGGGCAAGCCACATATGTAACTTCACCTACTCAAACCACCCGACACATTTATGAACTCAAGAACACTCCAAGAACAGTCCCTAAGTCGTGCATATCAGCCATGACTTCAATTGGGAAATCATTTTACTCAAAACAGTAATTCGGGCAAAACGGGTGAACCGTGGCTCGGATTTAGGTGACCCGAACATGAATATTCGTCTCACCATCAGTCCTAACCAAATAACACACCCTAAAGACACCAAGGATGGTCACAAAGTCGGACCCAACCTTGTTCATGCCAAGAACACCTTTCAATCTTTAACAAAAACCAAATTAAGCGTAACTAGGGCTCCGGGAATCGAAACGACATAAATCCGGAGTCTAAAGTTAATGTCTTGATGAGAGGAACTCATTTATGTACTTTATTTTAACATTCATATCAGTTATATAGTCAGAATATACGATTCAAACTGCTGTCCAAAATTTACAAACCGAAAACATGAACAAACGAGTAATTCTACGCATCCAAACAACATTACAACAACTTATACATATCATACTAATCATATAACATCAAAATACAGAAAAATAAATAAAAATGAAAAGATCTAGGGTTAGGGTTTATACCCTAATCAAGAATCAAAGTATATGATCGCGTAGAGAACGAAACAAGGAACGCGTTGGTGTTAATTGATTTATGATCCAAGCTACAATTTTAGATGATGATGGTGATGTTGGTGGTGAATGGGGACGGCACAAAGGAGAGGGGGGGGAGAGGGTTTGAGAGAAAAATAGAATTTAGGTTTTAGGGATTTTTGATAAATTACAAAATAATTACCAAATGAAAAATCAAGGGAGTATTACTCCCTCCCATTGATTCGGCCGATGGGTTGAGTGGGGTGGGTCCCACTTGGCCCATCTTTGTTAAATGTGGATTTCCTGATGGCCCGAAAGCCCGAACGAAACCCGAAACGCGAAAACACGCTTACGCGATTAAAAATCCGGAAAGATAACGAACGCGCGACGAAAAATAAATATAAATACACCTATTAATAATATGACCTTAAAATATCATATTTAAAATATTTAGGATTTAAAAATCCCGAAAGCTCGACCGTTGGTTTAAAAAACCGAAAAGATTCGCCGGATGGAAATCCGCGGAACGTAGAAACGTATAAATTAAAATATGAATACATATATTCACATAACACATAATAATTATTATATATATATTATTACAAAAATAATAATATAGGTCATGGAAATGACGTGGCACACTAACAGTTAACGGTCGTTAAATAATTAACGGAAAAAGAAAACGGAAAAAGTAGGGTCGTGACACCCTTCGGATATGATATAAATTTCGAAGTACTAAAGCATCCGGTACTTTGGATGGGGTTTGTTAGGCCCAATAGATCTATCTTTAGGATTCGCGTCAATTAGGGTGTCTGTTCCCTAATTCTTAGATTACCAGACTTAATAAAAAGGGGCATATTCGATTTCGATAATTCAACCATAGAATGTAGTTTCACGTACTTGTGTCTATTTTGTAAATCATTTATAAAACCTGCATGTATTCTCATCCCAAAAATATTAGATTTTAAAAGTGGGACTATAACTCACTTTCACAGATTTTTACTTCGTCGGGAAGTAAGACTTGGCCACTGGTTGATTCACGAACCTATAACAATATATACATATATATATCAAAGTATGTTCAAAATATATTTACAACACTTTTAATATATTTTGATGTTTTAAGTTTATTAAGTCAGCTGTCCTCGTTAGTAACCTACAACTAGTTGTCCACAGTTAGATGTACAGAAATAAATCGATAAATATTATCTTGAATCAATCCACGACCCAGTGTATACGTATCTCAGTATTGATCACAACTCAAACTATATATATTTTGGAATCAACCTCAACCCTGTATAGCTAACTCCAACATTCACATATAGAGTGTCTATGGTTGTTCCGAAATATATATAGATGTGTCGACATGATAGGTCGAAACATTGTATACGTGTCTATGGTATCTCAAGATTACATAATATACAATACAAGTTGATTAAGTTATGGTTGGAATAGATTTGTTACCAATTTTCACGTAGCTAAAATGAGAAAAATTATCCAATCTTGTTTTACCCATAACTTCTTCATTTTAAATCCGTTTTGAGTGAATCAAATTGCTATGGTTTCATATTGAACTCTATTTTATGAATCTAAATGGAAAAAGTATAGGTTTATAGTCGGAAAAATAAGTTACAAGTCGTTTTTGTAAAGGTAGTCATTTCAGTCGAAAGAACGACGTCTAGATGACCATTTTAGAAAACATACTTCCACTTTGAGTTTAACCATAATTTTTGGATATAGTTTCATGTTCATAATAAAAATCATTTTCTCAGAATAACAACTTTTAAATCAAAGTTTATCATAGTTTTTAATTAACTAACCCAAAACAGCCCGCGGTGTTACTACAACGGCGTAAATCCGGTTTTACGGTGTTTTTCGTGTTTCCAGGTTTTAAATCATTAAGTTAGCATATCATATAGATATAGAACATGTGTTTAGTTGATTTTAAAAGTCAAGTTAGAAGGATTAACTTTTGTTTGCGAACAAGTTTAGAATTAACTAAACTATGTTCTAGTGATTACAAGTTTAAACCTTCGAATAAGATAGCTTTTTATGTATGAATCGAATGATGTTATGAACATCATTACTACCTTAAGTTCCTTGGATAAACCTACTGGAAAAGAAAAAAATGGATCTAGCCTCAACGGATCCTTGGATGGCTCGAAGTTCTTGAAGAAGAATCATGACACGAAAACAAGTTCAAGTAAGATCATCACTTGAAATAAGATTGTTATAGTTATAGAAATTGAACCAAAGTTTGAATATGATTATTACCTTGTATTAGAATGATAACCTACTGTAAGAAACAAAGATTTCTTGAGGTTGGATGATCACCTTACAAGATTGGAAGTGAGCTAGCAAACTTGAAAGTATTCTTGATTTTATGTAACTAGAACTTGTAGAATTTATGAAGAACACTTAGAACTTGAAGATAGAACTTGAGAGAGATCAATTAGATGAAGAAAATTGAAGAATGAAAGTGTTTGTAGGTATTTTTGGTCGTTGGTGTATGGATTAGATATAAAGGATATGTAATTTTGTTTTCATGTAAATAAGTCATGAATGATTACTCATATTTTTGTAATTTTATGAGATATTTCATGCTAGTTGCCAAATGATGGTTCCCACATGTGTTAGGTGACTCACATGGGCTGCTAATAGCTGATCATTGGAGTGTATATACCAATAGTACATACATCTAAAAGCTGTGTATTGTACGAGTACGAATACGGGTGCATACGAGTAGAATTGTCGATGAAACTGAACGAGGATCTAATTGTAAGCATTTTTGTTAAGTAGAAGTATTTTGATAAGTGTATTGAAGTCTTTCAAAAGTGTATAAATACATATTAAAACACTACATGTATATACATTTTAACTGAGTCGTTAAGTCATCGTTAGTCGTTACATGTAAGTGTTGTTTTGAAACCTTTAGGTTAATGATCTTGTTAAATGTTGTTAACCCAATGTTTATAATATCAAATGAGATTTTAAATTATTATATTATCATGATATTATCACGTATGAATATCTCTTAATATGATATATATACATTAAATGTCTTTACAATGATAATCGTTACATATATGTCTCGTTTAAAAATCATTAAGTTAGTAGTCTTGTTTTTACATATGTAGTTCATTGTTAATATACTTAATGATATGTTTACTTATCATAGTATCATGTTAACTATATATATATATCCATATATATGTCATCATATAGTTTTTACAAGTTTTAACGTTCGTGAATCACCGGTCAACTTGGGTGGTCAATTGTCTATATGAAACATATTTCAATTAATCAAGTCTTAACAAGTTTGATTGCTTAACATGTTGGAAACATTTAATCATGTAAATATCAATCTCAATTAATATATATAAACATGGAAAAGTTCGGGTCACTACAGTACCTACCCGTTAAATAAATTTCGTCCCGAAATTTTAAGCTGTTGAAGGTGTTGACGAATCTTCTGGAAATAGATGCGGGTATTTCTCCTTCATCTGATCTTCACGCTCCCAGGTGAACTCGGGTCCTCTACGAGCATTCCATCGAACCTTAACAATTGGTATCTTGTTTTGCTTAAGTCTTTTAACCTCACGATCCATTATTTCGACGGGTTCTTCGATGAATTGAAGTTTTTCGTTGATTTGGATTTCATCTAACGGAATAGTGAGATCTTCTTTAGCAAAACATTTCTTCAAATTCGAGACGTGGAAAGTGTTATGTACAGCTGCGAGTTGTTGAGGTAACTCAAGTCGGTAAGCTACTGGTCCGACACGATCAATAATCTTGAATGGTCCAATATACCTTGGATTTAATTTCCCTCGTTTACCAAATCGAACAACGCCTTTCCAAGGTGCAACTCTAAGCATGACCATCTCTCCAATTTCAAATTCTATATCTTTTCTTTTAATGTCAGCGTAGCTCTTTTGTCGACTTTGGGCGGTTTTCAACCGTTGTTGAATTTGGATGATCTTCTCGGTAGTTTCTTGTATAATCTCCGGACCCGTAATCTGTCTATCCCCCACTTCACTCCAACAAATTGGAGACCTGCACTTTCTACCATAAAGTGCTTCAAACGGCGCCATCTCAATGCTTGAATGGTAGCTGTTGTTGTAGGAAAATTCTGCTAACGGTAGATGTCGATCCCAACTGTTTCCGAAATCAATAACACATGCTCGTAGCATGTCTTCAAGCGTTTGTATCGTCCTTTCGCTCTGCCCATCAGTTTGTGGATGATAGGCAGTACTCATGTCTAGACGAGTTCCTAATGTTTGCTGTAATGTCTGCCAGAATCTTGAAATAAATCTGCCATCCCTATCAGAGATAATAGAGATTGGTATTCCATGTCTGGAGACAACTTCCTTCAAATACAGTCGTGCTAACTTCTCCATCTTGTCATCTTCTCTTATTGGCAGGAAGTGTGCTGATTTGGTGAGACGATCAACTATTACCCAAATAGTATCAAAACCACTTGCAGTTCTTGGCAATTTAGTGATGAAATCCATGGTAATGTTTTCCCATTTCCATTCCGGGATTTCGGGTTGTTGAAGTAGACCTGATGGTTTCTGATGCTCAGCTTTGACCTTAGAACACGTCAAACATTCTCCTACATATTTAGCAACATCGGCTTTCATACCCGGCCACCAAAAATGTTTCTTGAGATCCTTGTACATCTTCCCCGTTCCAGGATGTATTGAGTATCTGGTTTTATGAGCTTCTCTAAGTACCATTTCTCTCATATTTCCAAATTTTGGTACCCAAATCCTTTCAGCCCTATACCGGGTTCCGTCTTCCCGAATATTAAGATGCTTCTCCGATCCTTTGGGTATTTCATCCTTTAAATTTCGCTCTTTTAAAACTCCTTGTTGCGCCTCCTTTATTTGAGTAGTAAGGTTATTATGAATCATTATATTCATAGATTTTACTCGAATGGGTTCTCTGTCCTTCCTGCTCAAGGCATCGGCTACCACATTTGCCTTCCCCGGGTGGTAACGAATCTCAAAGTCATAATCATTCAATAATTCAATCCACCTACGCTGCCTCATATTCAGTTGTTTCTGATTAAATATGTGTTGAAGACTTTTGTGGTCGGTATATATAATACTTTTAACCCCATATAAGTAGTGCCTCCAAGTCTTTAATGCAAAAACAACCGCTCCTAATTCCAAATCATGCGTCGTATAATTTTGTTCGTGAATCTTCAATTGTCTAGACGCATAAGCAATCACCTTCGTTCGTTCCATTAATACACAACTGAGACCTTGCTTTGATGCATCACAATAAATCACAAAATCATCATTCCCTTCAGGCAATGACAATATAGGTGCCGTAGTTAGCTTTTTCTTCAATAACTGAAACGCTTTCTCTTGTTCATCATTCCATTCAAATTTCTTCCCTTTATGCGTTAATGCAGTCAAGGGTTTTGCTATTCTGGAATAGTCTTGGATGAACCTTCTGTAGTAACCAGCTAGTCCTAAAAACTGGCGTATGTGTTTCGGAGTTTTCGGGGTTTCCCACTTTTCAACAGTTTCTATCTTTGCCGGATCCACCTTAATGCCTTCTTTGTTCACTATGTGACCGAGGAATTGAACTTCTTCCAACCAAAATGCATACTTTGAAAACTTAGCGTAAAATTCTTCCTTCCTCAATACTTCTAACACCTTTCTCAAATGTTCACCGTGTTCTTGGTCATTCTTTGAGTAAATAAGTATGTCATCAATGAAAACAATGACAAACTTGTCAAGGTATGGTCCACACACTCTGTTCATAAGGTCCATGAACACAGCTGGTGCATTAGTTAAACCAAACGGCATGACCATAAACTCGTAATGACCGTAACGTGTTCTGAAAGCAGTCTTTGGAATATCATCTTCTTTCACCCGCATTTGATGATACCCGGAACGTAAGTCAATCTTTGAATAAACAGACGAGCCTTGTAGTTGATCAAATAAGTCGTCGATTCTCGCTAGTGGGTAGCGGTTCTTGATGGTAAGTTTGTTTAACTCTCGGTAGTCGATACACAACCTGAATGTACCATCTTTCTTCTTGACAAACAAAACAGGAGCTCCCCACGGTGATGTGCTTGGTCGAATGAAACCATGCTCTAAAAGTTCTTGTAATTGGCTTTGCAGTTCTTTCATCTCGCTGGGTGCGAGTCTGTAAGGAGCACGAGCTATTGGTGCAGCTCCTGGTACAAGATCTATTTGAAATTCAACGGATCGATGTGGGGGTAATCCCGGTAATTCTTTCGGAAATACATCGGGAAATTCTTTTGCAATGGGAACATCATTGATGCTCTTTTCTTCAGTTTGTACTTTCTCGACGTGTGCTAGAACAGCATAGCAACCTTTTCTTATTAGTTTTTGTGCCTTCAAATTACTAATAAGATGTAGCTTCGTGTTGCCCTTTTCTCCGTACACCATTAAGGGTTTTCCTTTTTCTCGTATAATGCGAATTGCATTTTTGTAACAAACGATCTCTGCTTTCACTTCTTTCAACCAGTCCATACCGATTATCACATCAAAACTCCCTAACTCTACTGGTATCAAGTCAATCTTAAATGTTTCGCTAACCAGTTTAATTTCTCGATTCCGACATATATTATCTGCTGAAATTAATTTACCATTTGCTAATTCGAGTAAAAATTTACTATCCAAAGGCGTCAATGGACAACTTAATTTAGCACAAAAATCTCTACTCATATAGCTTCTATCCGCACCCGAATCAAATAAAACGTAAGCAGATTTATTGTCAATAAGAAACGTACCCGTAACAAGCTCCGGGTCTTCCTGTGCCTCTGCCGCATTAATATTGAAAACTCTTCCGCGGCCTTGTCCATTCGTGTTCTCCTGGTTCGGGCAATTTCTAATAATGTAGCCCGATTTTCCACATTTATAACAAACTACATTGGCATAACTTGCTCCGACACTACTTGCTCCGCCATTACTCGTTCCGACACCATTTATTCCTTTCATTCTATTAACCCCTGGTCCGTAGACCTCACACTTTGCCGCGCTATGACCATTTCTTTTACACTTGTTGCAAAATTTGGTGCAGAACCCCGAGTGATACTTTTCACACCTTTGGCATAGCTGCTTCTGATTGTTGTTGTTGTTGCGATTATTATTGTTGTTGGGATGATTGTTGTAGTTGCTGTTGTTGTTGTTGTTGTTGTTGTTGGGCCGTTTGTTGTAGTTGCGATTGATGTTGCGATTGTTGGGATAATTGTTGCGATTGTTATTGTAATTGCTGCCGTTGTTGTATTGGTGATTCTTATCACCGTTTTCCTCCCACTTTCTTTTGACTTGCTTCACATTGGCCTCTTCAGTCGTCTGTTCTTTAATTCTTTCCTCAATCTGGTTCACTAGTTTGTGAGCCATTCTACATGCCTGTTGTATGGAGGTGGGCTCGTGTGAACTTATATCTTCTTGGATTCTTTCCGGTAATCCTTTCACAAACGCGTCGATCTTCTCTTCCTCATCTTCGAACGCTCCCGGACACAATAGGCACAATTCTGTGAATCGTCTTTCATACGTGGTAATATCAAATCCTTGGGTTCGTAACCCTCTAAGTTCTGTCTTGAGCTTATTGACCTCAGTTCTGGGACGGTACTTCTCATTCATCAAGTGCTTGAATGCTGACCACGGTAGTGCGTATGCATCATCTTGTCCCACTTGCTCTAGATAGGTATTCCACCATGTTAACGCAGAACCTGTGAAGGTATGTGTAGCGTACTTCACTTTGTCCTCTTCAGTACACTTACTTATGGCAAACACCGATTCGACCTTCTCGGTCCACCGTTTCAATCCGATCGGTCCTTCGGTTCCATCAAATTCCAAAGGTTTGCAGGCAGTGAATTCTTTGTAGGTGCATCCTACACGATTTCCTGTACTGCTAGATCCAAGGTTATTGTTGGTATGTAGTGCAGCCTGTACTGCGGCTATGTTTGAAGCTAGAAAAGTACGGAATTCCTCTTCATTCATATTCACGGTGTGTCGAGTAGTCGGTGCCATTTCCTTCAAAATAGTTAAATGGAACAAGTTAATCATACAGAATATTAAGAGTAGTTAATAGTATTTCGTAGCATAATATGAACTCATTTATAAAAGCTTTTTCTTCATATTAGCGTTTTATAAGTTTAAATTCGGGTAGTACCTACCCGTTAAGTTCATACTTAGTAGCTAATATACAATTCAACTACTACAATTCTATATGAAAAACTGATTATAATAATATTTCGCGTTCAAACTTTTACACAATATTTTACAAACTTACAATACCGCTTATTTTACAGATAGCATGAAATATAGCACACAATAAATTTGATACAAGATGGTTGTGAAGATAATTCTAGCTAGTACACAAGTCGTTCAGCAAAGGTACTAAAGACACGTAATTCATACGTCCAGAAACAAGTCATGCATTCTGGTTTTACTAGGATTACTTCCCATCCTTGGTCTTGTGGAACATAACCGTTATGGCCGTTGATAAGACAGCGTGTTGTAACGTCGTCAAAGGGACGAGGGTTACGTAATGTCCAACAGTCCCGTAACAATCTAAAAACCTCATTTCTTACCCCAATTACCGACTCCGTCACTTGTGGGAACGTTTTGTTTAATAGTTGTAGCCCGATGTTCTTGTTCTCACTTTGGTGAGAAGCGAACATTACTAATCCGTAAGCATAACATGCTTCTTTATGTTGCATGTTAGCCGCTTTTTCTAAATCACGAAGTCTAATATTCGGATATATTGAGTCAAAATAATTTCTTAACCCATTGCGTAAAATAGCATTTGGGTTCCCCGCAATACATGCGTCAAAGTAAACACATCGTAACTTATGGATTTCCCAATGTGATATCCCCCATCTTTCGAACGAAAGCCTTTTATAAACCAACGCATTCTTGGAACGTTCTTCGAATGTCTTACAAACTGATCTCGCCTTAAATAATTGTGTCGAAGAATTCTGACCGACTCTAGACAAGATTTCATCAATCATGTCTCCGGGTAGGTCTCTTAAAATATTGGGTTGTCTATCCATTTTGTGTTTTTATACTGTAAAATAGACAAGAGTTAGATTCATAAAAAAAATACTTATTAATACAAGCAATTTTTACATATATCATAAAGCATAAGCACACTATATTACATATATTACACCACACGAATACAACTATCTTATTCCGACTCGCTTGTTTCTTCTTCTTCGGTTTTGGTTCGTTTTGCCAAGTTTCTAGGGATATATGATGTTCCCCTAATACTAGCTATTATTTTCCACAACGGTTTAGAAAAACCTGGTGGTTTAGAGGTTCCTGGGTCATTGTTACAACCTAAGGACTTCGGGGGTTGACGATACATATAAAGTTCATCGGGGTTGGAATTAGATTTCTCTATTTTTATGCCCTTTCCCTTATTATTTTCTTTTGCCTTTTTAAATTCAGTTGGGGTAATTTCTATAACATCATCGGAATTCTCGTCGGAATCCGATTCATCGGAGAATTGGTAATCCTCCCAATATTTTGCTTCCTTGGCGGAAACACCATTGACCATAATTAACCTTGGTTGGTTGGTTGAGGATTTTATTTTACTTAACCGTTTTATTATTTCCCCCACCGGTTCTATTTCCTCCTCCGGTTCCTCTTCTTCCGGTTCTGATTCTTCTTCCGATTCCGACTCTTCTTCCGGTTCCTCTTCGGGAACTTGTGAATCAGTCCACGAATCATTCCAATTTACATTTGACTCTTCATTATTATTAGGTGAGTCAATGGGACTTGTTCTAGAGGAAGACATCTATCACATAATATCAAACACGTTAAGAGATTGATATATCACATAATATTCACATGTTAAAAATATATAGTTTCCAACAAAATTTGTTAAGCAATCATTTTTCAAGTAAACACGGTCGAAGTCCAGACTCACTAATGCATCCTAACAAACTCGATAAGATACACTAATGCAAAATTTTGGTTCTCTAAGACCAACGCTCTGATACCAACTGAAATGTCCCGTTCTTATTGATTAAAAACGTTCCATATTAATTGATTTCGTTGCGAGGTTTTGACCTCTATATGAGACGTTTTTCAAAGACTGCATTCATTTTAAAACAAACCATAACCTTTATTTCATCAATAAAGGTTTAAAAAGCTTTACGTAGATTATCAAATAATGATAATCTAAAATATCCTGTTTACACACGACCATTACATAATGGTTTACAATACAAATATGTTACAACAAAATAAGTTTCTTGAATGCAGTTTTTACACAATATCATACAAGCATGGACTCCAAATCTCGTCCTTATTTAAGTATGCGACAGCGGAAGCTCTTAATAATCACCTGAGAATAAACATGCTTAAAACGTCAACAAAAATATTGGTGAGTTATAGGTTTAACCTATATATATCAAATCGTAACAATAGACCACAAGATTTCATATTTCAATACACATCCCATACATAGAGATAAAAATAATTCATATGGTGAATACCTGGTAACCGACATTAACAAGATGCATATATAAGAATATCCCCATCATTCCGGGACACCCTTCGGATATGATATAAATTTCGAAGTACTAAAGCATCCGGTACTTTGGATGGGGTTTGTTAGGCCCAATAGATCTATCTTTAGGATTCGCGTCAATTAGGGTGTCTGTTCCCTAATTCTTAGATTACCAGACTTAATAAAAAGGGGCATATTCGATTTCGATAATTCAACCATAGAATGTAGTTTCACGTACTTGTGTCTATTTTGTAAATCATTTATAAAACCTGCATGTATTCTCATCCCAAAAATATTAGATTTTAAAAGTGGGACTATAACTCACTTTCACAGATTTTTACTTCGTCGGTGTAGTGACCCGAACTTTTCCATGTTTATATATATTAATTGAGATTGATATTTACATGATTAAATGTTTCCAACATTTTAAGCAATCAAACTTGTTAACACTTGATTAATTGAAATAGGTTTCATATAGACAATTGACCACCCAAGTTGACCGGTGATTCACGAACGTTAAAACTTGTAAAAACTATATGATGACATATATATGGTTATATATATAGTTAACATGATATTATGATAAGTAAACATATCATTAATTATATTAACAATGAACTACATATGTAAAAACAAGACTACTAACTTAATGATTTTGAAACGAGACATATATGTAACGATTATCGTTGTAACGACATTTAATGTATATATATCATATTAAGAGATATTCGTACATCATAATATCATGATAATATAATAATTTAAAATCTCTTTTGATATTATAAACATTGGGTTAACAACATTTAACAAGATCGTTAACCTAAAGGTTTCAAAACAACATTTACATGTGACGACTAACGATGACTTAACGACTCAGTTAAAATGTATATACATGTAGTGTTTTAATATGTATTCATACACTTTTGAAAGACTTCAAGACACTTATCAAAATACTTCTACTTAACAAAAATGCTTACAATTACATCCTCGTTCAGTTTCATCAACAATTCTACTCGTATGTACCCGTATTCGTACTCGTACAATACACAGCTTTTAGATGTATGTACTATTGGTATATACACTCCAATGATCAGCTCTTAGCAGCCCATTTGAGTCAACTAACACATGTGGGAACCATCATTTAGCAACTAGCAAGAAATATCTCATAAAATTACAAAAATATGAGTAATCATTCATGACTTATTTACATGAAAACAAAATAACATATCCTTTATATCTAATCCATACACCAACGACCAAAAACACCTACAAACACTTTCATTTTTCAATTTTCTTCATCTAATTGATCTCTCTCAAGTTCTATCTTCAAGTTCTAAGTGTTCTTCATAAATTCCAAAAGTTCTAGTTTCATAAAATCAAGAATACTTTCAAGTTTGCTAGCTCACTTCCAATCTTGTAAGGTGATCATCCAACCTCAAGAAATCTTTATTTCTTACAGTAGGTTATCATTCTAATACAAGGTAATAATCATATTCAAACTTTGGTTCAATTTCTATAACTATAACAATCTTATTTCAAGTGATGATCTTACTTGAACTTGTTTTCGTGTCATGATTCTGCTTCAAGAACTTCGAGCCATCCAAGGATCCATTGAAGCTAGATCCATTTTTCTCTTTTCCAGTAGGTTTATCCAAGGAACTTAAGTTAGTAATGATGTTCATAACATCATTCGATTCATACATATAAAGCTATCTTATTCGAAGGTTTAAACTTGTAATCACTAGAACATAGTTTAGTTAATTCTAAACTTGTTCGCAAACAAAAGTTAATCCTTCTAACTTGACTTTTAAAATCAACTAAACACATGTTCTATATCTATATGATATGCTAACTTAATGATTTAAAACCTGGAAACACGAAAAACACCGTAAAACCGGATTTACGCCGTCGTAGTAACACCGCGGGCTGTTTTGGGTTAGTTAATTAAAAACTATGATAAACTTTGATTTAAAAGTTGTTATTCAGAGAAAATGATTTTTATTATAAACATGAAACTATATCCAAAAATTATGGTTAAACTCAAAGTGGAAGTATGTTTTCTAAAATGGTCATCTAGACGTCGTTCTTTCGACTGAAATGACTACCTTTACAAAAACGACTTGTAACTTATTTTTTCGACTATAAACCTATACTTTTCTGTTTAGATTCATAAAATAGAGTTCAATATGAAACCATAGCAATTTGATTCACTCAAAACGGATTTAAAATGAAGAAGTTATGGGTAAAACAAGATTGGATAATTTTTCTCATTTTAGCTACGTGAAAATTGGTAACAAATCTATTCCAACCATAACTTAATCAACTTGTATTGTATATTATGTAATCTTGAGATACCATAGACACGTATACAATGTTTCGACCTATCATGTCGACACATCTATATATATTTCGGAACAACCATAGACACTCTATATGTGAATGTTGGAGTTAGCTATACAGGGTTGAGGTTGATTCCAAAATATATATAGTTTGAGTTGTGATCAATACTGAGATACGTATACACTGGGTCGTGGATTGATTCAAGATAATATTTATCGATTTATTTCTGTACATCTAACTGTGGACAACTAGTTGTAGGTTACTAATGAGGACAGCTGACTTAATAAACTTAAAACATCAAAATATATTAAAAGTGTTGTAAATATATTTTGAACATACTTTGATATATATGTATATATTGTTATAGGTTCGTGAATCAACCAGTGGCCAAGTCTTACTTCCCGACGAAGTAAAAATCTGTGAAAGTGAGTTATAGTCCCACTTTTAAAATCTAATATTTTTGGGATGAGAATACATGCAGGTTTTATAAATGATTTACAAAATAGACACAAGTACGTGAAACTACATTCTATGGTTGAATTATCGAAATCGAATATGCCCCTTTTTATTAAGTCTGGTAATCTAAGAATTGGGGAACAGACACCCTAATTGACGCGAATCCTAAAGATAGATCTATTGGGCCTAACAAACCCCATCCAAAGTACCGGATGCTTTAGTACTTCGAAATTTATATCATATCCGAAGGGTGTCCCGGAATGATGGAGATATTCTTATATATGCATCTTGTTAATGTCGGTTACCAGGTGTTCACCATATGAATGATTTTTATCTCTATGTATGGGATGTGTATTGAAATATGAAATCTTGTGGTCTATTATTATGATTTGATATATATAGGTTAAACCTATAACTCACCAACATTTTTGTTGACGTTTTAAGCATGTTTATTCTCAGGTGATTATTAAGAGCTTCCGCTGTCGCATAGTTAAATAAGGACGAGATTTGGAGTCCATGCTTGTATAATATTGTGTAAAAACTGCATTCAAGAAACTTATTTTGTTGTAACATATTTGTATTGTAAACCATTATGTAATGGTCGTGTGTAAACAGGATATTTTAGATTATCATTATTTGATAATCTACGTAAAGCTTTTTAAAACCTTTATCTATGAAATAAAGGTTATGGTTTGTTTTAAAAATGAATGCAGTCTTTGAAAAACGTCTCATATAGAGGTCAAAACCTCGCAACGAAATCAATTAATATGGAACATTTTTAATCAATAAGAACGGGACATTTCAGTTGGTATCAGAGCGTTGGTCTTAGAGAACCAGAAAATTTGCATTAGTGTGTCTTATCGAGTTTGTTAGGATGCATTAGTGATTCTGGACTTCGACCGTGTTTTCTTTAAAAATGATTGCTTAACATTTTTGTTGGAAACTATATATTTTTAACATATGAATATTATGTGATATATTAATCTCTTAACGTGTTTGATATTATGTGATAGATGTCTACCTCTAGAACAAGTCCCATTGACTCACCTAATAATAATGAAGAGTCAAATGTAAATTGGAATGATTCATGGACTGATTCACAAGTTCCCGAAGAGGAACCAGAAGAAGAGTCGGAACCGGAAGAAGAATCGGAACCGGACGAAGAATCGGAACCGGAAGAAGAATCGGAACCGGTGGGGGAAATAATAAAACGGTTAAGTAAAAGAGAATCCTCAACCAACCGACCAAGGTTAATTATGGTCAATGGTGTTTCCGCCAAGGAAGCAAAATATTGGGAGGATTACCAATTCTCCGATGAATCGGATCCCGACGAGAATTCCAATGATGTTATAGAAATTACCCCAACTGAATTTAAAAAGGCAAAAGAAAATAATAAGGGAAAGGGCATAAAAATAGAGAAATCTAATTCCAACCCCGATGAACTTTATATGTATCGTCAACCCCTGAAGTTCTTAAGTTGTAACAATGACCCGGGAACCTCTAAACCACCAAGTTTTTCTAAACCAATGTGGACAACGACGGCTCGTATTAGGGGAACATCATATATCCCTAGAAACTTGGCAAAACGAACCAAAACCGAAGAAGAAGAAACGAGCGAGTCGGAATAAGATAGTTGTATTCGTGTGGTGTAATATATGTAATATAGTGTTCTTATGCTTTATGATATATGTAAAAATTGATTGTATTAATAAGTATTTTTTTATGAATCTAACTCTTGTCTATTTTACGGTTTAAAAACACAAAATGGATAGACAACCCAATATTTTAAGAGACCTACCCGGAGACATGATTGATGAAATCTTGTCTAGAGTCGGCCAGAATTCCTCGGAACAACTATTTAAGGCGAGATCAGTTTGTAAGACATTCGAAGAACGTTCCAAGAATGTCTTGGTTTATAAGAGACTTTCGTTTGAAAGATGGGGGATATCACATTGGGAAACCCATAAGTTACGATGTGTTTACTTTGACGCATATATTGCGGGGAACCCAAATGCTATTTTACGCAACGGGTTAAGAAATTATTTTGACTCAATATATCCGAATATTGGACTTCGTGATTTAGAAAAAGTGGCTAGCATGCAACATAAAGAAGCATGTTATGCTTACGGATTAGTAATGTTCGCTTCTCACCAAAGTGAGAACAAGAACATCGGGCTACAACTATTAAACAAAACGTTTCCACAAGTGACGGAGTCGGTAATTGGGGTAAGAAATGAGGTTTTTAGATTATTACGGGACTGTTGGACATTACGTAACCCTCGTCCCTTTGACGACGTTACAACACGCTGTCTTATCAACGGCCATAACGGTTATGTTGCACAAGACCAAGGATGGGAAGTAGTCCTAGTAAAACCAGAATGCATGACTTGTTTCTGGACGTATGAATTACGTGTCTTTATTGCCTTTGCTGAACGACTTGTGTACTAGCTAGAATTATCTTCACATCTATCTTGTATCAAAGTTATTGTGTGCTATATTTCATGCTTTATGTAAAATAAGCGGTATTGTAAGTTTGTAAAATATTGTATAAAAGTTTGAACGCGAAATATTATTATAATCAGTTTTTCATATAGAATTGTAGTAGTTGAATTGTATATTAGCTACTAAGTATGAACTTAACGGGTAGGTACTACCCGAATTTAAACTTATAAAACGCTAATATGAAGAAAAAGCTTTTATAAATGAGTTCATATTATGCTACGAAATACTATTAACTACTCTTAATATTCTGTATGATTAACTTGTTCAATTTGACTATTTTGAAGGAAATGGCACCGACTACTCGACACACCGTGAATATGAATGAAGAGGAATTCCGTACTTTTCTAGCTTCAAACATAGCCGCAGTACAGGCTGCGCTACATACCAACAATAACCTTGGATCTAGCAGTACAGGAAATCGTGTAGGATGCACCTACAAAGAATTCACTGCCTGCAAACCTTTGGAATTTGATGGAACCGAAGGACCGATCGGATTGAAACGGTGGACCGAGAAGGTCGAATCGGTGTTTGCCATAAGTAAGTGTACTGAAGAGGACAAAGTGAAGTACGCTACAAATACCTTCACAGGTTCTGCGTTAACATGGTGGAATACCTATCTAGAGCAAGTGGGACAAGACGATGCGTACGCACTACCGTGGTCAGCATTCAAGCACTTGATGAACGAGAAGTACCGTCCCAGAACCGAGGTCAATAAGCTCAAGACAGAACTTAGAGGGTTACGAACCCAAGGATTTGATATTACCACGTACGAAAGACGATTCACAGAATTGTGCCTATTGTGTCCGGGAGCATTCGAAGATGAGGAAGAGAAGATCGACGCGTTTGTGAAAGGATTACCGGAAAGAATCCAAGAAGATATAAGTTCACACGAGCCCGCCTTCATACAACAGGCATGTAGAATGGCTCACAAACTAGTGAACCAGATTGAAGAAAGAATTAAAGAACAGACTGCTGAAGAGGCCAATGTGAAGCAAGTCAAAAGAAAGTGGGAGGAAAACGGTGATAAGAATCACCAATAAAACAACAACAGCAATTACAACAATAATCGCAGCAATTATCCCAACAATCGCAACATCAATCGCAACTACAACAAACGGCCCAACAACAACAACAACAACAACAGCAACTACAACAATCATCCCAACAACAATAATAACCGCAACAACAACAACAATCAGAAGCAGCTATGCCAAAGGTGTGAAAAGAATCACTCGGGGTTCTGCACCAAATTTTGCAACAAGTGTAAAAGAAATGGTCATAGCGCGGCGAAGTGTGAGGTCTACGGACCAGGGGTTAATAGAACGAAAGGAACAAATGGTGTCGGAACGAGTAATGGTGGAGCAAGTAGTGTCGGAGCAAGTTATGCCAATGTAGTTTGTTATAAATGTGGAAAACAGGGCCACATTATTAGAAATTGCCCGAACCAGGAGAACACGAATGGACAAGGCCGCGGAAGAGTTTTCAATATTAATGCGGCAGAGGCATAAGAAGACCCGGAGCTTGTTACGGGTACGTTTCTTATTGACAATAAATCTGCTTACGTTTTATTTGATTCGGGTGCGGATAGAAGCTATATGAGTAGAGATTTTTGTGCTAAATTAAGTTGTCCATTGACGCCTTTGGATAGTAAATTTTTACTCGAATTAGCAAATGGTAAATTAATTTCAGCAGATAATATATGTCGGAATCGAGAAATTAAACTGGTTAGCAAAACATTTAAGATTGATTTGATACCAGTAGAGTTAGGGAGTTTTGATGTGATAATCGGTATGGACTGGTTGAAAGAAGTGAAAGCAGAGATCGTTTGTTACAAAAATGCAATTCGCATTATACGAGAAAAAGGAAAACCCTTAATGGTGTACGGAGAAAAGGGCAACACGAAGCTACATCTTATTAGTAATTTGAAGTCACAAAAACTAATAAGAAAAGGTTGCTATGCTGTTCTAGCACACGTCGAGAAAGTACAAACTGAAGAAAAGAGCATCAATGATGTTCCCATTGCAAAAGAATTTCCCGATGTATTTCCGAAAGAATTACCGGGATTACCCCCACATCGATCCGTTGAATTTCAAATAGATCTTGTACCAGGAGCTGCACCAATAGATCGTGCTCCTTACAGACTCGCACCCAACGAGATGAAAGAACTGCAAAGCCAATTACAAGAACTTTTAGAGCGTGGTTTCATTCGACCAAGCACATCACCATGGGGAGCTCCTGTTTTGTTTGTCAAGAAGAAAGATGGTACATTCAGGTTGTGTATCGACTACCGAGAGTTGAACAAACTTACCATCAAGAACCGCTACCCACTACCGAGAATCGATGACTTATTTGATCAACTACAAGGCTCGTCTGTTTATTCAAAGATTGACTTACGTTCCGGGTATCATCAAATGCGGGTGAAAGAAGATGATATTCCAAAGACTGCTTTCAGAACACGTTACGGTCATTACGAGTTTATGGTCATGCCGTTTGGTTTAACTAATGCACCAGCTGTGTTCATGGACCTTATGAACCGAGTGTGTGGACCATACCTTGACAAGTTTGTCATTGTTTTCATTGATGACATACTTATTTACTCAAAGAATGACCAAGAACACGGTGAACATTTGAGAAAGGTGTTAGAAGTATTGAGGAAGGAAGAATTGTACGCTAAGTTTTCAAAGTGTGCATTTTAGTTGGAAGAAGTTCAATTCCTCGGTCACATAGTGAACAAAGAAGGTATTAAGGTGGATCCGGCAAAGATAGAAACTGTTGAAAAGTGGGAAACCCCGAAAACTCCGAAACACATATGCCAGTTTTTAGGACTAGCTGGTTACTACAGAAGGTTCATCCAAGACTTTTCCAGAATAGCAAAACCCTTGACTGCATTAACGCATAAAGGGAAGAAATTTGAATGGAATGATGAACAAGAGAAAGCGTTTCAGTTATTGAAGAAAAAGCTAACTACGGCACCTATATTGTCATTGCCTGAAGGGAATGATGATTTTGTGATTTATTGTGACGCATCAAAGCAAGGTCTCGGTTGTGTATTAATGCAACGAACGAAGGTGATTGCTTATGCGTCTAGACAATTGAAGATTCACGAACAAAATTATACGACGCATGATTTGGAATTAGGTGCAGTTGTTTTTGCATTAAAGACTTGGAGGCACTACTTATATGGGGTTAAAAGTATTATATATACCGACCACAAAAGTCTTCAACACATATTTAATCAGAAACAACTGAATATGAGGCAGCGTAGGTGGATTGAATTATTGAATGATTATGACTTTGAGATTCGTTACCACCCGGGGAAGGCAAATGTGGTAGCCGATGCCTTGAGCAGGAAGGACAGAGAACCCATTCAAGTAAAATCTATGAATATAATGATTCATAATAACCTTACTACTCAAATAAAGGAGGTGCAACAAGGAGTTTTAAAAGAGGGAAATTTAAAGGATGAAATACCCAAAGGATCGGAGAAGCATCTTAATATTCGGGAAGACGGAACCCGGTATAGGGCTGAAAGGATTTGGGTACCAAAATTTGGAGATATGAGAGAAATGGTACTTAGAGAAGCTCATAAAACCAGATACTCAATACATCCTGGAACGAGAAAGATGTACAAGGATCTCAAGAAACATTTTTGGTGGCCGGGTATGAAAGCCGATGTTGCTAAATACGTAGGAGAATGTTTGACGTGTTCTAAGGTCAAAGCTGAGCATCAGAAACCATGGATTTCATCACTAAATTGCCAAGGACTGCAAGTGGTTTTGATACTATTTGGGTAATAGTTGATCGTCTCACCAAATCAGCACACTTCCTGCCAATAAGAGAAGATGACAAGATGGAGAAGTTAGCACGACTGTATTTGAAGGAAGTCATATCTAGACATGGAATACCAATCTCTATTATCTCTGATAGGGATGGCAGATTTATTTCAAGATTCTGGCAGACATTACAGCAAGCATTAGGAACTCGTCTAGACATGAGTACTGCCTATCATCCACAAACTGTTGGGCAGAGCGAAAGGACGATACAAACGCTTGAAGACATGCTACGAGCATGTGTTATTGATTTCGGAAACAGTTGGGATCGACATCTACCGTTAGCAGAATTTTCCTACAACAACAGCTACCATTCAAGCATTGAGATGGCGCCGTTTGAAGCACTTTATGGTAGAAAGTGCAGGTCTCCAATTTGTTGGAGTGAAGTGGGGGATAGACAGATTACGGGTCCGGAGATTATACAAGAAACTACCGAGAAGATCATCCAAATTCAACAACGGTTGAAAACCGCCCAAAGTCGACAAAAGAGCTACGCTGACATTAAAAGAAAAGATATAGAATTTGAAATTGGAGAGATGGTCATGCTTAAAGTTGCACCTTGGAAAGGCGTTGTTCGATTTGGTAAACGAGGGAAATTAAATCCAAGGTATATTGGACCATTCAAGATTATTGATCGTGTTGGACCAGTAGCTTACCGACTTGAGTTACCTCAACAACTCGCGGCTGTACATAACACTTTCCACGTCTCGAATTTAAAGAAATGTTTTGCTAAAGAAGATCTCACTATTCCATTAGATGAAATCCAAATCAACGAAAAACTTCAATTCATCGAAGAACCCGTCGAAATAATGGATCGTGAGGTTAAAAGACTTAAGCAAAACAAGATACCAATTGTTAAGGTTCGATGGAATGCTCGTAGAGGACCCGAGTTCACCTGGGAGCATGAAGATCAGATGAAGAAGAAATACCCGCATCTATTTCCAGAAGATTCGTCAACACCTTCAACAGCTTAAAATTTCGGGACGAAATTTATTTAACGGGTAGGTACTGTAGTGACCCGAACTTTTCCATGTTTATATATATTAATTGAGATTGATATTTACATGATTAAATGTTTCCAACATGTTAAGCAATCAAACTTGTTAACACTTGATTAATTGAAATAGGTTTCATATAGACAATTGACCACCCAAGTTGACCGGTGATTCACGAACGTTAAAACTTGTAAAAACTATATGATGACATATATATGGTTATATATATAGTTAACATGATATTATGATAAGTAAACATATCATTAATTATATTAACAATGAACTACATATGTAAAAACAAGACTACTAACTTAATGATTTTGAAACGAGACATATATGTAACGATTATCGTTGTAACGACATTTAATGTATATATATCATATTAAGAGATATTCGTACATCATAATATCATGATAATATAATAATTTAAAATCTCTTTTGATATTATAAACATTGGGTTAACAACATTTAACAAGATCGTTAACCTAAAGGTTTCAAAACAACATTTACATGTGACGACTAACGATGACTTAACGACTCAGTTAAAATGTATATACATGTAGTGTTTTAATATGTATTCATACACTTTTGAAAGACTTCAAGACACTTATCAAAATACTTCTACTTAACAAAAATGCTTACAATTACATCCTCGTTCAGTTTCATCAACAATTCTACTCGTATGTACCCGTATTCGTACTCGTACAATACACAGCTTTTAGATGTATGTACTATTGGTATATACACTCCAATGATCAGCTCTTAGCAGCCCATGTGAGTCACCTAACACATGTGGGAACCATCATTTGGCAACTAGCATGAAATATCTCATAAAATTACAAAAATATGAGTAATCATTCATGACTTATTTACATGAAAACAAAATAACATATCCTTTATATCTAATCCATACACAAACGACCAAAAACACCTACAAACACTTTCATTCTTCAATTTTCTTCATCTAATTGATCTCTCTCAAGTTCTATCTTCAAGTTCTAAGTGTTCTTCATAAATTCCAAAAGTTCTAGTTTCATAAAATCAAGAATACTTTCAAGTTTGCTAGCTCACTTCCAATCTTGTAAGGTGATCATCCAACCTCAAGAAATCTTTATTTCTTACAGTAGGTTATCATTCTAATACAAGGTAATAATCATATTCAAACTTTGGTTCAATTTCTATAACTATAACAATCTTATTTCAAGTGATGATCTTACTTGAACTTGTTTTCGTGTCATGATTCTGCTTCAAGAACTTCGAGCCATCCAAGGATCCATTGAAGCTAGATCCATTTTTCTCTTTTCCAGTAGGTTTATCCAAGGAACTTAAGGTAGTAATGATGTTCATAACATCATTCGATTCATACATATAAAGCTATCTTATTCGAAGGTTTAAACTTGTAATCACTAGAACATAGTTTAGTTAATTCTAAACTTGTTCGCAAACAAAAGTTAATCCTTCTAACTTGACTTTTAAAATCAACTAAACACATGTTCTATATCTATATGATATGCTAACTTAATGATTTAAAACCTGGAAACACGAAAAACACCGTAAAACCGGATTTACGCCGTCGTAGTAACACCGCGGGCTGTTTTGGGTTAGTTAATTAAAAACTATGATAAACTTTGATTTAAAAGTTGTTATTCAGAGAAAATGATTTTTATTATGAACATGAAACTATATCCAAAAATTATGGTTAAACTCAAAGTGGAAGTATGTTTTCTAAAATGGTCATCTAGACGTCGTTCTTTCGACTGAAATGACTACCTTTACAAAAACGACTTGTAACTTATTTTTTCGACTATAAATCTATACTTTTCTGTTTAGATTCATAAAATAGAGTTCAATATGAAACCATAGCAATTTGATTCACTCAAAACGGATTTAAAATGAAGAAGTTATGGGTAAAACAAGATTGGATAATTTTTCTCATTTTAGCTACGTGAAAATTGGTAACAAATCTATTCCAACCATAACTTAATCAACTTGTATTGTATATTATGTAATCTTGAGATACCATAGACACGTATACAATGTTTCGACCTATCATGTCGACACATCTATATATATTTCGGAACAACCATAGACACTCTATATGTGAATGTTGGAGTTAGCTATACAGGGTTGAGGTTGATTCCAAAATATATATAGTTTGAGTTGTGAACAATACTGAGATACGTATACATTGGGTCGTGGATTGATTCAAGATAATATTTATCGATTTATTTCTGTACATCTAACTGTGGACAACTAGTTGTAGGTTACTAACGAGGACAGCTGACTTAATAAACTTAAAACATCAAAATATATTAAAAGTGTTGTAAATATATTTTGAACATACTTTGATATATATGTATATATTGTTATAGGTTCGTGAATCAACCAGTGGCCAAGTCTTACTTCCCGACGAAGTAAAAATCTGTGAAAGTGAGTTATAGTCCCACTTTTAAAATCTAATATTTTTGGGATGAGAATACATGCAGGTTTTATAAATGATTTACAAAATAGACACAAGTACGTGAAACTACATTCTATGGTTGAATTATCGAAATCGAATATGCCCCTTTTTATTAAGTCTGGTAATCTAAGAATTGGGGAACAGACACCCTAATTGACGCGAATCCTAAAGATAGATCTATTGGGCCTAACAAACCCCATCCAAAGTACCGGATGCTTTAGTACTTCGAAATTTATATCATATCCGAAGGGTGTCCCGGAATGATGGGGATATTCTTATATATGCATCTTGTTAATGTCGGTTACCAGGTGTTCACCATATGAATGATTTTTATCTCTATGTATGGGATGTGTATTGAAATATGAAATCTTGTGGTCTATTATTATGATTTGATATATATAGGTTAAACCTATAACTCACCAACATTTTTGTTGACGTTTTAAGCATTTTTATTCTCAGGTGATTATTAAGAGCTTCCGCTGTCGCATAGTTAAATAAGGACGAGATTTGGAGTCCAGGCTTGTATAATATTGTGTAAAAACTGCATTCAAGAAACTTATTTTGTTGTAACATATTTGTATTGTAAACCATTATGTAATGGTCGTGTGTAAACAGGATATTTTAGATTATCATTATTTGATAATCTACGTAAAGCTTTTTAAAACCTTTATCTATGAAATAAAGGTTATGGTTTGTTTTAAAAATGAATGCAGTCTTTGAAAAACGTCTCATATAGAGGTCAAAACCTCGCAACGAAATCAATTAATATGGAACGTTTTTAATCAATAAGAACGGGACATTTCAGTCGGGAAGTAAGACTTGGCCACTGGTTGATTCACGAACCTATAACAATATATACATATATATATCAAAGTATGTTCAAAATATATTTACAACACTTTTAATATATTTTGATGTTTTAAGTTTATTAAGTCAGTTGTCCTCGTTAGTAACCTACAACTAGTTGTCCACAGTTAGATGTACAGAAATAAATCGATAAATATTATCTTGAATCAATCCACGACCCAGTGTATACGTATCTCAGTATTGATCATAACTCAAACTATATATATTTTGGAATCAACCTCAACCCTGTATAGCTAACTCCAACATTCACATATAGAGTGTCTATGGTTGTTCCGAAATATATATAGATGTGTCGACATGATAGGTCGAAACATTGTATACGTGTCTATGGTATCTCAAGATTACATAATATACAATACAAGTTGATTAAGTTATGGTTGTAATAGATTTGTTACCAATTTTCACGTAGCTAAAATGAGAAAAATTATCCAATCTTGTTTTACCCATAACTTCTTCATTTTAAATCCGTTTTGAGTGAATCAAATTGCTATGGTTTCATATTGAACTCTATTTTATGAATCTAAATGGTAAAAGTATAGGTTTATAGTCGGAAAAATAAGTTACAAGTCGTTTTTGTAAAGGTAGTCATTTCAGTCGAAAGAACGACGTCTAGATGACCATTTTAGAAAACATACTTCCACTTTGAGTTTAACCATAATTTTTGGATATAGTTTCATGTTCATAATAAAAATCATTTTCTCAGAATAACAACTTTTAAATCAAAGTTTATCATAGTTTTTAATTAACTAACCCAAAATAGCCCGCGGTGTTATTACGACGGCGTAAATCCGGTTTTACGGTGTTTTTCGTGTTTCCAGGTTTTAAATCATTAAGTTAGCATATCATATAGATATAGAACATGTGTTTAGTTGATTTTAAAATTCAAGTTAGAAGGATTAACTTTTGTTTGCGAACAAGTTTAGAATTAACTAAACTATGTTCTAGTGATTACAAGTTTAAACCTTCGAATAAGATAGCTTTTTATGTATGAATCGAATGATGTTATGAACATCATTACTACCTTAAGTTCCTTGGATAAACCTACTGGAAAATAGAAAAATGGATCTAGCTTCAACGGATCCTTGGATGGCTCGAAGTTCTTGAAGAAGAATCATGACACGAAAACAAGTTCAAGTAAGATCATCACTTGAAATAAGATTGTTATAGTTATAGAAATTGAACCAAAGTTTGAATATGATTATTACCTTGTCTTAGAATGATAACCTACTGTAAGAAACAAAGATTTCTTGAGGTTGGATGATCACCTTACAAGATTGGAAGTGAGCTAGCAAACTTGAAAGTATTCTTGATTTTATGTAACTAGAACTTGTAGAATTTATGAAGAACACTTAGAACTTGAAGATAGAACTTGAGAGAGATCAATTAGATGAAGAAAATTGAAGAATGAAAGTGTTTGTAGGTGTTTTTGGTCGTTGGTGTATGGATTAGATATAAAGGATATGTAATTTTGTTTTCATGTAAATAAGTCATGAATGATTACTCATATTTTTGTAATTTTATGAGATATTTCATGCTAGTTGCCAAATGATGGTTCCCACATGTGTTAGGTGACTCACATGGGCTACTAAGAGCTGATCATTGGAGTGTATATACCAATAGTACATACATCTAAAAGCTGTGTATTGTACGAGTACGAATACGGGTGCATACGAGTAGAATTGTCGATGAAACTGAACGAGGATGTAATTGTAAGCATTTTTGTTAAGTAGAAGTATTTTGATAAGTGTATTGAAGTCTTTCAAAAGTGTATAAATACATATTAAAACACTACATGTATATACATTTTAACTGAGTCGTTAAGTCATCGTTAGTCGTTACATGTAAGTGTTGTTTTGAAACCTTTAGGTTAATGATCTTGTTAAATGTTGTTAACCCAATGTTTATAATATCAAATGAGATTTTAAATTATTATATTATCATGATATTATCACGTATGAATATCTCTTAATATGATATATATACATTAAATGTCTTTACAATGATAATCGTTACATATATGTCTCGTTTAAAAATCATTAAGTTAGTAGTCTTGTTTTTACATATGTAGTTCATTGTTAATATACTTAATGATATGTTTACTTATCATAGTATCATGTTAACTATATATATATCCATATATATGTCATCATATAGTTTTTACAAGTTTTAACGTTCGTGAATCACCGGTCAACTTGGGTGGTCAATTGTCTATATGAAACATATTTCAATTAATCAAGTCTTAACAAGTTTGATTGCTTAACATGTTGGAAACATTTAATCATGTAAATATCAATCTCAATTAATATATATAAACATGGAAAAGTTCAGGTCACTACATGCTAGAAGTATTGAGGAAAGAAAAACTGTACGCTAAGTTTTCAAAGTGTGCATTGTGGTTGGAAGAAGTTCAATTCCTCGGTCACATAGTGAACAAAGAAGGTATCCAGGTAGACCCGGCAAAGATCGAAACCGTTGAAAAGTGGGAAACCCCAAAAACTCCGAAGCATATACGTCAATTTTTAGAATTGGCTGGTTACTACAGAAGATTCATCCAAGATTTCTCCAAAATAGCAAAACCCTTGACTGCATTAACGCATAAAGGGAAGAAATTTGAATAGAAGGATGAACAAGAGAAGGCGTTTCAGTTATTGAAGAAATAGCTAACTACGGCACCTATATTGTCATTGCCTGAAGGGAATGATGATTTTGTGATTTATTGTGACGCATCAAAGAAAGGTCTCGGTTGTGTATTAATGCAACGAACGAAGGTAATTGCTTATTCGTCTAGACAATTGAAGATTCACGAGCAAAATTATACGACTCACGATTTGGAATTGGGTGCTGTTGTTTTTGCATTAAAGACTTGGAGGCATTATTTATATGGGGTCAAAAGTATTATATATACCGACCACAAAAGTCTCCAACATATATTTAATCAGAAGCAACTGAATATGAGACAACTCAGGTGGATTGAACTGTTGAATGATTATGATTTTGAGATTCGATACCACCCGGGGAAGGCGAATGTGGTAGCTGACGCTTTGAGTAGAAAGGACAGAGAACCTATACGGGTAAAAGCTATGAATATAATTATTCGTACTAACCTTACTACTCAAATAAAGGAGGCGCAACAGGGGGTTATAAAAGAAGGAAAGTTGAAGAATGAGATACCCAAAGGATCAGAGAAACATCTTAATATTCGGGAAGACGAAATCCAATATAGGGCTGATAGAATTTGGGTACCAAGGTTTGGAGATGTGAGAGAAATGGTACTTAAGGAAGCACATAAAACCAGATATTCAATACATCCCGGAGCGGGGAAGATGTATAAAGATCTCAAGAAACACTTTTGGTGGCCGGGTATGAAAGCCGATATTGCTAAATATGTAGGAGAATGTTTGACGTGTTCTAAGGTCAAAGCTAAACATCAGAAACCATCAGGTCTACTACAACAACCTGAAATCCCGGAATGGAAATAGGAAAACATTACCATGGATTTCATTACTAAATTGCCAAGGACTGTAAGTGGTTATGATACTATTTGGGTAATAGTTGATCGTCTCACCAAGTCAGCACACTTCCTGCCAATGAGAGAAGATGACAAAATGGAGAAGTTGGTGCGATTGTATTTGAAGGAGGTTGTCTCCAGACATGGAATACCCGTCTCTATTATCTCTGATAGGGATGGTAGATTTGTTTCAAGGTTCTGGCAGACGTTGCAACAAGCATTGGGGACTCGTCTAGACTTGAGTACTGCCTATCATCCACAAACTGATGGACAGAGCGAAAGGACAATACAAACGCTTGAAGACATGCTACGAGCATGTGTTATTGATTTCGGAAACAGTTGGGGTCGACACCTACCGTTAGCAGAATTTTCCTACAACAACAGTTATCATTCTAGTATTGAGATGGCGCCGTTTGAGGCACTTTATGGTAGAAAGTGCAGGTCTCCGATTTGTTGGAATGAAGTGGGGGATAGACAGATTACGGGTCCGGAGATAATACAAGAAACTACCGAGAAAATCATCCAAATTCAAAAACGATTGAAAACCGCCCAGAGTCGACAAAAGAGCTACGTGGACAGTAAAAGAAAAGATATAGAGTTTGAAATTAGAGAAATGGTCATGCTTAAGGTTTCACCTTGGAAAGGCGTTGTTCGATTTAGTAAACGGGGGAAACTAAATCCAAGGTACATTGGACCATTCAAGATTATTGATCGTGTCGCACCAGTAGCTTAACAACTGGAGCTACCTCAACAACTCGCGACTGTACATAACACTTTCCATGTCTCGAATTTGAAGAAATGTTTTGCTAAAGAAGATCTCATTATTCCGTTGGACAAAATCCAAATCAATGAAAAACTTCAATTCATTGAAGAACCCGTCGAAATAATGGATCGTGAGGTTAAGAGACTTAAGCAAAACAAGATACCGATTGTTAAGGTTCGATGGAATGATCGTAGAGGACCCGAGTTCACCTGGGAGCGTGAAGATCAGATGAAGAAGAAATACCCGCATCTATTTCCAGAAGATTCGTCAACACCTTCAACAGCTTAAAATTTTGGGACGAAATTTATTTAACGGGTAGGTACTGTAGTTGAAATGTCCCGTTCTTATTGATTAAAAACGTTCCATATTAATTGATTTCGTTGCGAGGTTTTGACCTCTATATGAGACGTTTTTCAAAGACTGCATTCATTTTTAAAACAAACCATAACCTTTATTTCATAAATAAAGGTTTAAAAGCTTTACGTAGATTATCAAGTAATGATAATCTAAAATATCCTGTTTACACACGACCATTACATAATGGTTTACAATACAAATATGTTACATCGAAATCAGTTTCTTGAATGCAGTTTTTACACAATATCATACAAACATGGACTCCAAATCTTGTCCTTATTTTAGTATGCAACAACGGAAGCTCTTAGTATTCACCTGAGAATAAACATGCTTTAAACGTCAACAAAAATATTGGTGAGTTATAGGTTTAACCTATATGTATCAAATCGTAACAATAGACCACAAGATTTCATATTTCAATACACATCCCATACATAGAGATAAAAATCATTCATATGGTGAACACCTGGTAACCGACATTAACAATATGCATATATATATGAATATCCCCATCATTCCGGGACACCCTTCGGATATGATATAAAATTCGAAGTACTAAAGCATCCGGTACTTTGGATGGGGTTTGTTAGGCCCAATAGATCTATCTTTAGGATTCGCATCAATTAGGGTGTCTGTTCCCTAATTATTAGATTACCAGACTTAATAAAAAGGGGCATATTCGATTTTGATAATTCAACCATAGAATGTAGTTTCACGTACTTGTGTCTATTTTGTATATCATTTATAAAACCTGCATGTATTCTCATCCCAAAAATATTAGATTTTAAAAGTGGGACTATAACTCACTTTCACAGATTTTTACTTCGTCGGGAAGTAAGACTTGGCCACTGGTTGATTCACGAACCTATAACAATATATACATATATATCAAAGTATGTTCAAAATATATTTACAACACTTTTAATATATTTTGATGTTTTATGTTTATTAAGTCAGCTGTCCTCGTTAGTAACCTACAACTAGTTGTCCACAGTTAGATGTACAGAAATAAATCGATAAATATTATCTTGAATCAATCCACGACCCAGTGTATACGTATCTCAGTATTGATCACAACTCAAACTATATATATTTTGGAATCAACCTCAACCCTGTATAGCTAACTCCAACTTTCACATATAGAGTGTCTATGGTTGTTCCGAAATATATATAGATGTGTCGACATGATAGGTCGAAACATTGTATACGTGTCTATGGTATCTCAAGATTACATAATATACAATACAAGTTGATTAAGTTATGGTTGGAATAGATTTGTTACCAATTTTCACGTAGCTAAAATGAGAAAAATTATCCAATCTTGTTTTACCCATAACTTCTTCATTTTAAATCCGTTTTGAGTGAATCAAATTTCTATGGTTTCATATTGAACTCTATTTTATGAATCTAAACAGAAAAGTATAGGTTTATAGTCGGAAAAATAAGTTACAAGTCATTTTTGTAAAGGTAGTCATTTCAGTCGAAAGAACGACGTCTAGATGACCATTTTAGAAAACATACTTCCACTTTGAGTTTAACCATAATTTTTGGATATAGTTTCATGTTCATAATAAAAATCATTTTCTCAGAATAACAACTTTTAAATCAAAGTTTATCATAGTTTTTAATTAACTAACCCAAAACAGCCCGCGGTGTTACTACGACGGCGTAAATCTGGTTTTACGGTGTTTTTCGTGTTTCCAGGTTTTAAATCATTAAGTTAGCATATCATATAGATATAGAACATGTGTGTAGTTAATTTTAAAAGTCAAGTTAGAAGGATTAACTTTTGTTTGCGAACAAGTTTAGAATTAACTAAACTATGTTCTAGTGATTACGAGTTTAAACCTTTGAATAAGATAGTTTTATATATATGAATCGAATGATGTTATGAACATCATTACTACCTCAAGTTTAGTAGGTAAACCTACTGGAAGTGACAAGAAATGATCTAGCTTCAAAGGATCTTGGATGGCTTGAAAGTTCTTGAAGTAGGATCATGACACAAAAACAAGTTCAAGTAAGATTTTTACTCGAATTAAGATAGTTTATAGTTATAGAAATTGAATCAAAGTTTGAATATGAATATTATCTTGAATAAGAAAGATAACCTACTGTATATAACAAAGGTTTCTTGATCTTAGATGATTACTTGGAATGGATTAGAAAGCTTAGAAGTAAATTAGTAAACTTGAAGGGATTTTTGAAGTGTTCTTGAAGTGTTCTTCCTATGATGATTATAGCTTGATTCTTGAAGTGATTATTGATGAAGATGATGATTAACTACTGGAAAAATACGTTCATAATAGTGTGTGTGTGTTGAGAGAGAATTAGAAAGAGAATTGGAAGTGAAATGGAGTGAATGATGAGTGGTAATTGGTGAGTGGTGAGTGGGGTTAAAAGGAGTTCTAGTTAGTTGACTAGCTCATGGTAGAAGTTAAAATTGATTAGTCATACATGACATAATCAAGAGTGGAATCCCATGCTAGTTCCTATTGGTATATACTCATAGTAAGTACGTTTTAAAGCTGTGTATAATACGGATAAGAATACGACTAGAATTCTTGATGAAAGAAAAGAATGGAAAAGTAACTGTAACCATTTTCGTTAAGTATGAGTGTTTTGATATATGTCTTGAAGTCTTCCAAAAGTATTTTAATACATATAAATACACTGCATGTATATACATTTTAACTACATGTATATACACTACATGGAAAAGGAACTACATGTATATACATTTTAATCTTCAGAACCTTCTTAAATGTTTCGAATTAGCTCGGGTCTAAAAGTCAACTTTCAAAAAAGCTGCTTATATGGTATTGGGGTAAGTGTGGATGAGTTAAATAGTTTTGCAACTCGTTTAGGATGCCAAGTAGGGTCCTTTCCTTTTACGTATCTTGGACTTCCGATTGGTGCGAAAATGAATAAATTGAGTAGTTGGAATCCGGTCATTGAAAAAATAAAATCAAGACTTTCAAGTTGGAAAATGCGCTCGATGTCGTTTGGAGGAAGACTAGTCCTAATTAAATCGGTCCTAAGTAGCCTACCATTGTATTATTTCTCGCTCTTTCGTGCCCCGAATGGTGTGTTAAAATTACTTGAGAGTGTGAGGAGAGTGTTCTTTTGGGGCGGGTCGGATGTTAACTCAAAAATTCCGTGGGTTAAATGGGATAATGTGGTAACTTCATATGAAAACGGGGGGTTAAATATTGGCCTTTTAAAAAGAAAAAATCTTTCTTTATTGGGCAAGTGGTGGTGGAGATTTAACACCGAAAATGACTCACTTTGGGTTCAAATAATTCGTAGTATTTATGGTTCATGTGGTGGCTTGGAATTAGAGAGTGACGCAATTCGCTCTTTGAAACCAAGTGTGTGGAAAAACATTATTGTAACAGGTACAAGCATTCAAGATTTAGGCGACGATTTCAAAGACTCCATTATCAAAAGAGTGAGTATTGGTTCGAGGCTAAAATTCTGGGACGCAAATTGGTTAAGTGGCGGAAAGCTGAGTTCGCAATTCCCAAGGCTTTTCAGATTAGAAGCTGTTAAAGATGCAAGCATTTGCGAACGTATTGAAGAATCTGAAGCTGGAATCGAGTGGAAATGCAACTGGACGAGACCCCCGACTGGAAGAACACTAGGAGAATACGCTGACCTTTGCAACCTGATTACGAGCTATTCCTTCAGCGACTCGGGACGTGACACGTGTAACTGGACACTCTCACATAACGGTATTTTCACTGTTCGATCTTTATCCCTTATTATAGATAATCTACTAATTGCGGATATAAATGTTGAAGAAACCATGAGAAATAACTTGGTACCAAAAAAGTTAGAGATCTTCGTTTGGCGAGCATGTAAAAGACGTCTTCCCGTCAAAATTGAGCTTGATAAGAGGGGTATAGATTTGCATAGTGTGAGATGTCCGTTATGTTATGATGATATAGAATCCGTGGAGCATTCCTTAATTTTTTGTAAGTGTGCAATGGATGTTTGGGATCGAGTTTTCGGGTGGTGGGGACTTGGAAACATGACAAACTTAAGTATTAATGAAATATTTCGGGGGAATGGTCCGAGTACTTCAACAACTTTCGGAAAGAAAATATGGCAAGGGGTTGAATGGGTGTGTGCGTACTTAATTTGGAAAAATAGAAATGAGATGGTTTTTCGAGGAAAAAGTTGGAATTCACCGGTAGCATTGAACGAGATTCAAGTCAAAGCTTTCGAATGGATCTCCAAAAGATCGAGAAATCGGAAATTAGATTGGCATACTTGGATAAATGATCCTAGTAGTTACCTTAAAATAAAATAGTGTAAAACTCGTATCTTAGTTTTGTGTTTTTATTGTTCGTGTTTGGTTTGCTATCCTTGCAAACCACTCTATGTTATGTAATTGAGCTTGCTCATATCTCATCGTAACATTTTATATCTATATATATTACTTGCCTTTCAAAAAAAAATTATACATTTTAACTGAGTCGTTAAGTCATCGTTAGTCGTTACATGTAAGTGTTGTTTTGAAACCTTTAAGTTAACGATCTCAATTAATGTTGTTAACCCATTGTTTATTATATCTAATGAGATGTTAAATTATTATATTATCATGATATTATGATATATTAATATATCTTAATATGATATATATACATTTAATTGTCGTTACAACGATAATCGTTACATATATGTCTCGTTTCGAAATCCTTAAGTTAGTAGTCTTGTTTATATGTATATAACTCATTGTTAATATACTTATGGAGATACTTACTTATCATAATCTCATGTTAACCATATGTATATCCATATATATATCGTCATGTCGTTTTTACAAGTTTTAACGTTCGTGAATCGCCGGTCAACTTGGGTGGTCAATTGTCTATATGAAACATATTTCAATTAATCAAGTCTTAACAAGTTTGATTGCTTAACATGTTGGAAACATTTAATCATGTAAATATCAATCTCAATTAATATATATAAACATGGAAAAGTTCGGGTCACTATAGTACCTACCCGTTAAATAAATTTCGTCCCGAAATTTTAAGCTGTTGAAGGTGTTGACGAATCTTCTGGAAATAGATGCGGGTATTTCTTCTTCATCTGATCTTCATGCTCCCAGGTGAACTCGGGTCCTCTACGAGCATTCCATCGAACCTTAACAATTGGTATCTTGTTTTGCTTAAGTCTTTTAACCTCACGATCCATTATTTCGACGGGTTCTTCGATGAATTGGAGTTTTTCGTTGATTTGGATTTCATCTAACGGAATAGTGAGATCTTCTTTAGCAAAACATTTCTTCAAATTCGAGACGTGGAAAGTGTTATGTACAGCCGCGAGTTGTAGAGGTAACTCAAGTCGGTAAGCTACTGGTCCGACACGATCAATAATCTTGAATGGTCCAATATACCTTGGATTTAATTTCCCTCGTTTACCAAATCGAACAACGCCTTTCCAAGGTGCAACTTTAAGCATGACCATCTCTCCAATTTCAAATTCTATATCTTTTCTTTTAATGTCAGCGTAGCTCTTTTGTCGACTTTGGGCGGTTTTCAACCGTTGTTGAATTTGGATGATCTTCTCGGTAGTTTCTTGTATAATCTCCGAACCCGTAATCTGTCTATCCCCCACTTCACTCCAACAAATCGGAGACCTGCACTTTCTACCATAAAGTGCTTCAAACGGCGCCATCTCAATGCTTGAATGGTAGCTGTTGTTGTAGGTAAATTATGCTAATGGTAGATGTCGATCCCAACTGTTTCCGAAATCAATAACACATGCTCGTAGCATGTCTTCGAGCGTTTGTATCGTCCTTTCGCTCTGCCCATCAGTTTGTGGATGATAGGCAGTACTCATGTCTAGACGAGTTCCTAATGCTTGCTGTAATGTCTTCCAGAATCTTGAAATAAATCTGCCATCCCTATCAGAGATAATAGAGATTGGTATTCCATGTCTGGAGATGACTTCCTTCAAATACAGTCGTGCTAACTTCTTCATCTTGTCATCCTCTCTTATTGGCAGGAAGTGTGCTGATTTGGTGAGACGATCAACTATTACCCAAATAGTATCAAAACCACTTGCAGTCCTTGGCAATTTAGTGATGAAATCCATGGTAATGTTTTCCCATTTCCATTTCGGGATTTCGGGTTGTTGAAGTAGACCTGATGGTTTCTGATGCTCAGCTTTGACCTTAGAACACGTCAAACATTCTCCTACGTATTTAGCAACATCGGCTTTCGAACCCGGCCACCAAAAATGTTTCTTGAGATCCTTGTACATCTTCCCCGTTCCAGGATGTATTGAGTATCTGGTTTTATGAGCTTCTCTAAGTACCATTTTTCTCATATCTCCAAATTTTGGTACCCAAATCCTTTCAGCCCTATACCGGGTTCTGTCTTCCCGAATATTAAGATGCTTCTCCGATCCTTTGGGTATTTCATCCTTTAAATTTCGCTCTTTTAAAACTCCTTGTTGCGCCTCCTTTATTTGAGTAGTAAGGTTATTATGAATCATTATATTCATAGATTTTACTCGAATGGGTTCTCTATCCTTCCTGCTCAAGGCATCGGCTACCACATTTGCCTTCCCCGGGTGGTAACGAATCTCAAAGTCGTAATCATTCAATAATTCAATCCACCTACGCTGCCTCATATTCAGTTGTTTCTGATTAAATATGTGTTGAAGACTTTTGTGGTCGGTATATATAATACTTTTGACCCCATATAAGTAGTGCCTCCAAGTCTTTAATGCAAAAACAACCGCGCCTAATTCCAAATCATGCGTCGTATAATTTTGTTCGTGAATCTTCAATTGTCTAGACGCATAAGCAATCACCTTCGTTCGTTGCTTTAATACACAACCGAGACCTTGCTTTGATGCGTCACAATAAATCACAAAATCATCATTCCCTTCAGGCAATGACAATATAGGTGCCGTAGTTAGCTTTTTCTTCAATAACTGAAACGCTTTCTCTTGTTCATCATTCCATTCAAATTTCTTCCCTTTATGCGTTAATGCAGTCAAGGGTTTTGCTATTCTGGAAAAGTCTTGGATGAACCTTCTGTAGTAACCAGCTAGTCCTAAAAACTGGCGTATGTGTTTCGGAGTTTTCAGGGTCTCCCACTTTTCAACAGTTTCTATCTTTGCCGGATCCACCTTAATACCTTCTTTGTTCACTATGTGACCGAGGAATTGAACTTCTTCCAACCAAAATGCACACTTTGAAAACTTAGCGTACAATTCTTCCTTCCTCAATACTTCTAACACCTTTCTCAAATGTTCACCGTGTTCTTGGTCATTCTTTGAGTAAATAAGTATGTCATCAATGAAAACAATGACAAACTTGTCAAGGTATGGTCCACACACTCGGTTCATAAGGTCCATGAACACAGCTGGTGCATTAGTTAAACCAAACGGCATGACCATAAACTCGTAATGACCGTAACGTGTTCTGAAAGCAGTCTTTGGAATATCATCTTCTTTCACCCGCATTTGATGATACCCGGAACGTAAGTCAATATTTGAATAGACAGACGAGCCTTGTAGTTGATCAAATAAGTCGTCGATTCTCGGTAGTGGGTAGCGGTTCTTGATGGTAAGTTTGTTCAACTCTCGGTAGTCGATACACAACCTGAATGTACCATCTTTCTTCTTGACAAACAAAACAGGAGCTCCCCACGGTGATGTGCTTGGTCGAATGAAACCATGCTCTAAAAGTTCTTGTAATTGGCTTTGCAGTTCTTTCATCTCGCTGGGTGCGAGTCTGTAAGGAGCACGAGCTATTGGTGCAGCTCCTGGTACAAGATCTATTTGAAATTCAACGGATCGCTGTGGGGGTAATCCCGGTAATTCTTTCGGAAATACATCGGGAAATTCTTTTGCAATGGGAACATCATTGATGCTCTTTTCTTCAGTTTGTACTTTCTCGACGTGTGCTAGAACAGCATATCAACCTTTTCTTATTAGTTTTTGTGCCTTCAAATTACTAATAATATGTAGCTTCGTGTTGCCCTTTTCTCCGTACACCATTAAGGGTTTTCCTTTTTCTCGTATAATGCGAATTGCATTTTTGTAACAAACGATCTCTGCTTTCACTTCTTTCAACCAGTCCATACCGATTATCACATCAAAACTCCCTAACTCTACTGGTATCAAATCAATCTTAAATGTTTCGCTAACCAGTTTAATTTCTCGATTCCGACATATATTATCTGCTGAAATTAATTTACCATTTTCTAATTCGAGTAAAAATTTACTATCCAAAGGCGTCAATGGACAACTTAATTTAGCACAAAAATCTCTACTCATATAGCTTCTATCCGCACCCGAATCAAATAAAACGTAAGTAGATTTATTGTCAATAAGAAACGTACCCGTAACAAGCTCCGGGTCTTCCTGTGCCTCTGCCGCATTAATATTGAAAACTCTTCCGCGGCCTTGTCCATTCGTGTTCTCCTGGTTCGGGCAATTTCTAATAATGTGGCCCGGTTTTCCATATTTATAACAAACTACATTAGCATAACTTGCTCCTACACTACTTGCTCCGCCATTACTCTTTCCGACACCATTTGTTCCTTTCGTTCAATTAACCCCTGGTCCATAGACCTCACACTTCGCCGCGCTATGACCATTTCTTTTACACTTGTTGCAAAATTTGGTGCAGAACCCCGAGTGATACTTTTCACACCTTTGGCATAGCTGCTTCTGATTGTTGTTGTTGTTGCGGTTATTATTGTTGTTGGGATGATTGTTGTAGTTGCTGTTGTTGTTGTTGTTGTTGTTGTTGTTGTTGTTGGGCCGTTTGTTGTAGTTGCGATTGATGTTGCGATTGTTGGGATAATTGTTGCGATTATTGTTGTAATTGCTGTTGTTGTTGTATTGGTGATTCTTATCACCGTTTTCCTCCCACTTTCTTTTTACTTGCTTCACATTGGCCTCTTCAGCAGTCTGTTCTTTAATTCTTTCTTCAATCTGGTTCACTAGTTTGTGAGCCATTCTACATGCCTGTTGTATGGAGGCGGGCTCGTGTGAACTTATATCTTCTTGGATTCTTTCCGGTAATCCTTTCACAAACGCGTCGATCTTCTCTTCCTCATCTTCGAATGCTCCCGGACACAATAGGCACAATTCTGTGAATCGTCTTTCGTACGTGGTAATATCAAATCCTTGGGTTCGTAACCCTCTAAGTTCTGTCTTGAGCTTATTGACCTCGGTTCTGGGACGGTACTTCTCGTTCATCAAGTGCTTGAATGCTAACCATGGTAGTGCGTACGCATCGTCTTGTCCCACTTGCTCTAGATAGGTATTCCACCATGTTAACGCAGAACCTGTGAAGGTATGCGTAGCGTACTTCACTTTGTCCACTTCAGTACACTTACTTATGGCAAACACCGATTCGACCTTCTCGGTCCACCGTTTCAATCCGATCGGTCCTTCGGTTCCATCAAATTCCAAAGGTTTGCAGGCAGTGAATTCTTTGTAGGTGCATCCTACACGATTTCCTATACCGCTAGATCCAAGGTTATTGTTGGTATGTAGCGCAGCCTGTACTGCGGCTATGTTTGAAGCTAGAAAAGTACGGAATTCCTCTTCATTCATATTCACGGTGTGTCGAGTAGTCGGTGCCATTTCCTTCAAAATAGTCAAATGGATAAGTTAATCATACAGAATATTAAGAGTAGTTAATAGTATTTTGTAGCATAATATGAACTCATTTATAAAAGCTTTTTCTTCATATTAGCGTTTTATAAGTTTAAATTCGGGTAGTACCTACCCGTTAAGTTCATACTTAGTAGCTAATATACAATTCAACTACTACAATTCTATATGAAAAACTGATTATAATAATATTTTGCTATATATATATATATATATATATATATATATATATATATATATATATATATATATATATATATATATATAACTTACAATACCGCTTATTTTACATATAGCATGAAATATAGCACACAATAAATTTGATACAAGATGGTTGTGAAGATAATTCTAGCTAGTACACAAGTCGTTCAGCAAAGGCAATAAAGACACGTAATTCATACGTCCAGAAGCAAGTCATGCATTCTGGTTTTACAAGGACTACTTCCCATCCTTGGTCTTGTGGAACATAACCGTTATGGCCGTTGATAAGACAGCGTGTTGTAACGTTGTCAAAGGGACGAGGGTTACGTAATGACCAACAGTCTCGTAATAACCTAAAAACCTCATTTCTTACCCCAATTACCGACTCCGTCACTTGTGGAAACGTTTTGTTTAATAGTTGTAGCCCGATGTTCTTGTTCTCACTTTGGTGAGAAGCGAACATTACTAATCCGTAAGCATAACATGCTTCTTTATGTTGCATGTTAGCCGCTTTTTCTAAATCACGAAGTCCAATATTCGGATATATTGAGTCAAAATAATTTCTTAACCCATTGCGTAAAATAGCATTTGGGTTCCCCGCAATATATGCGTCAAAGTAAACACATCGTAACTTATGGATTTCCCAATGTGATATCCCCCATCTTTCGAACAAAAGCCTTTTATAAACCAAGGCATTCTTGGAACGTTCTTCGAATGTCTTACAAACTGATCTCGCCTTAAATAGTTGTGCCGAAGAATTCTGACCGACTCTAGACAAGATTTCATCAATCATGTCTCCGGGTAGGTCTCTTAAAATATTGGGTTGTCTATCCATTTTGTGTTTTTATACTGTAAAATAGACAAGAGTTAGATTCATAAAAAAAATACTTATTAATACAAGCAATTTTTACATATATCATAAAGCATAAGCACACTATATTACATATATTACACCACACGAATACAACTATCTTATTCCGACTCGCTTGTTTCTTCTTCTTCGGTTTTGGTTCGTTTTGCCAAGTTTCTAGGGATATATGATGTTCCCCTAATATGAGTCGTCGTTGTCCACATTGGTTTAGAAAAACCTGGTGGTTTAGAGGTTCCCGGGTCATTGTTACAACTTAAGGACTTCGGGGGTTGACGATACATATAAAGTTCATCGGGGTTGGAATTAGATTTCTCTATTTTTATGCCCTTTCCCTTATTATTTTCTTTTGCCTTTTTAAATTCAGTTGGGGTAATTTCTATAACATCATCGGAATTCTCGTCGGAATCCGATTCATCGGAGAATTGGTAATCCTCCCAATATTTTGCTTCCTTGGCGGAAACACCATTGACCATAATTAACTTTGGTCGATTGGTTGAGGATTCTCTTTTACTTAACCGTTTTATTATTTCCCCCACCGGTTCTATTTCTTTTTCCGGTTCCGATTCTTCTTCCGGTTCCGATTCTTCTTCCGGTTCTGACTCTTCTTCCGATTCCTCTTCGAGAACTTGTGAATCAGTCCACGAATCATTCCAATTTACATTTGACTCTTCATTATTATTAGGTGAGTCAATGGGACTTGTTCTAGAGGTAGACATCTATCACATAATATCAAACACGTTAAGAGATTAATATATCACATAATATTCATATGTTAAAAATATATAGTTTCCAACAAAAATGTTAAGAAATCATTTTTAAAGAAAACACGGTCGAAGTCCAGACTCACTAATGCATCCTAACAAACTCGATAAGACACACTAATGCAAATTTTCTGGTTCTCTAAGACCAACGCTCTGATACCAACTGAAATGTCCCGTTCTTATTGATTAAAAACGTTCCATATTAATTGATTTCGTTGCGAGGTTTTGACCTCTATATGAGACGTTTTTCAAAGACTGCATTCATTTTTAAAACAAACCATAACCTTTATTTCATAAATAAAGGTTTAAAAGCTTTACGTAGATTATCAAATAATGATAATCTAAAATATCCTGTTTACACACGACCATTACATAATGGTTTACAATACAAATATGTTACATCGAAATCAGTTTCTTGAATGCAGTTTTTACACAATATCATACAAACATGGACTCCAAATCTTGTCCTTATTTTAGTATGCAACAGCGGAAGCTCTTAGTATTCACCTGAGAATAAACATGCTTTAAACGTCAACAAAAATGTTGGTGAGTTATAGGTTTAACCTATATGTATCAAATCGTAACAATAGACCACAAGATTTCATATTTCAATACACATCCCATACATAGAGATAAAAATCATTCATATGGTGAACACCTGGTAACTGACATTAACAATATGCATATATATAAGAATATCCCCATCATTCCGGGACACCCTTCGGATATGATATAAAATTCGAAGTACTAAAGCATCTGGTACTTTGGATGGGGTTTGTTAGGTCCAATAGATCTATCTTTAGGATTCGCGTCAATTAGGGTGTCTGTTCCCTAATTCTTAGATTACCAGACTTAATAAAAAGGGGCATATTCGATTTCGATAATTCAACCATAGAATGTAGTTTCACGTACTTGTGTCTATTTTGTAAATCATTTATAAAACCTGCATGTATTCTCATCCCAAAAATATTAGATTTTAAAAGTGGGAGTATAACTCACTTTCACAGATTTTTACTTCGTCGGGAAGTAAGACTTGGCCACTGGTTGATTCACGAACCTATAACAATATATCCATATATATCAATGTATGTTTAAAATATATTTACAACACTTTTAATATATTTTGATGTTTTAAGTTTATTAAGTCAGCTGTCCTCGTTAGTAACCTACAACTAGTTGTCCACAGTTAGATGTACAGAAATAAATCGATAAATATTATCTTGAATCAATCCACGACCCAGTGTATACGTATCTCAGTATTGATCACAACTCAAACTATATATATTTTGGAATCAACCTCAACCCTATATAGCTAACTCCAACATTCACATATAGAGTGTCTATGGTTGTTCCGAAATATATATAGATGTGTCGACATGCTAGGTCGAAACATTGTATACGTGTCTATGGTATCTCAAGATTACATAATATACAATACAAGTTAATTAAGTTATGGTTGGAATAGATTTGTTACCAATTTTCACGTAGCTAAAATGAGAAAAATTATCCAATCTTGTTTTACCCATAACTTCTTCATTTTAAATCCGTTTTGAGTGAATCAAATTGCTATGGTTTCATATTGAACTCTATTTTATGAATCTAAACAGAAAAGTATAGGTTTATAGTGGGAAAAATAAGTTACAAGTCATTTTTGTAAAGGTAGTCATTTCAGTCGAAAGAAAGACGTCTAGATGACCATTTTAGAAAACATACTTCCACTTTGAGTTTAACCATAATTTTTGGATATAGTTTCATGTTCATAATAAAAATCATTTTCTCAGAATAACAACTTTTAAATCAAAGTTTATCATAGTTTTTAATTAACTAACCCAAAACAGCCCGCGGTGTTACTACGACGGCGTAAATCCGGTTTTACGGTGTTTTTCGTGTTTCCAGGTTTTAAATCATTAAGTTAGCATATCATATAGATATAGAACATGTGTGTAGTTAATTTTAAAAGTCAAGTTAGAAGGATTAACTTTTGTTTGCGAACAAGTTTAGAATTAACTAAACTATGTTCTAGTGATTACGAGTTTAAACCTTCGAATAAGATAGTTTTATATATATGAATCGAATGATGTTATGAACATCATTACTACCTCAAGTTTAGTACTTAAACCTACTGGAAGTGACAAGAAATGATCTAGCTTCAAAGGATCTTGGATGGCTTGAAAGTTCTTGAAGTAGGATCATGACACAAAAACAAGTTCAAGTAAGATTTTTACTCGAATTAAGATAGTTTATAGTTATAGAAATTGAATCAAAGTTTGAATATGAATATTACCTTGAATAAGAAAGATAACCTACTATATATAACAAAGGTTTCTTGATCTAAGATGATTACTTGGAATGGATTAGAAAGCTTGGAAGTAAATTAGTAAACTTGAAGGGATTTTTGAAGTGTTCTTGAAGTGTTCTTCCTATGATGATTATAGCTTGATTCTTGAAGTGATTTTTGATGAAGATGATGATTAACTACTGGAAAAATACATTCATAATAGTGTGTGTGTGTGTTGAGAGAGAATTAGAAAGAGAATTGGAAGTGAAATGGAGTGAATGATGAGTGGTAATTGGTGAGTGGTGAGTGGGGTTAAAAGGAGTTCTAGTTAGTTGACTAGCTCACGGTAGAAGTTAAAATTGATTAGTCATACATGACATAATCAAGAGTGGAATCCCATGCTAGTTCCTATTGGTATATACTCATAGTAAGTACGTTTTGAAGCTGTGTATAATACGGAAAAGAATACGACTAGAATTATTGATGAAAGAAAAGAATGGAAAAGTAACTGTAACCATTTTCGTTAAGTATGAGTGTTTTGATATATGTCTTGAAGTCTTCCAAAAGTATTTTAATACATCTAAATACACTACATGTATATACATTTTAACTGAGTCGTTAAGTCATCGTTAGTCGTTACATGTAAGTGTTGTTTTGAAACCTTTAAGTTAACGATCTCAATTAATGTTGTTAACCCATTGTTTATTATATCTAATGAGATGTTAAATTATTATATTATCATGATATTATGATATATTAATATATCTTAATATGATATATATACATTTAAATGTCGTTACAACGATAATCGTTATATATATGTCTCGTTTCGAAATCCTTAAGTTAGTAGTCTTGTTTATATGTATATAACTCATTGTTATTATACTTATGGAGATACTTACTTATCATAATCTCATGTTAACCATATGTATATCCATATATATATCGTCATGTCGTTTTTACAAGTTTTAATGTTCGTGAATCGCCGGTCAACTTGGGTGCTCAATTGTCTATATGAAACATATTTCAATTAATCAAGTCTTAACAAGTTTGATTGCTTAACATGTTGGAAACATTTAATCATGTAAATATCAATCTCAATTAATATATATAAACATGGAAAAGTTCGGGTCACTACAGTAGTGACCCGAACTTTTCCATGTTTATATATATTAATTGAGATTGATATTTACATGACTAAATGTTTACAACGTGTTAAGCAATTAAACTTGTTAAGACTTGATTAATTGAAATAGGTTTCATATAGACAATTGACCACCCAAGTTGACCGGTGATTCACGAACGTTAAAACTTGTAAAAACTATATGATGACATATATATGATTATATATATAGTTAACATGATATTATGATAAGTAAGTATCTCATTAGGTATTTTAACAATGATTTATATACATAAAATTGTGTTTATTGAATTAAGAAACTCGAAACGATATATATATAACGATTGTCGTTATAACAACGTCTTACTAATTACATATGAATCATATTAAGATATTGTTACACTATATTTAATCATGATAAATGATAAGTAAACATGTCATTATGTATATTAACAATGAACTACATATGTAAAAACAAGACTACTAACTTAAGGATTTCGAAACGAGACATATATGTAACGATTATCGTTGTAACGACATTTAAATGTATATATATCATATTAAGATATATTAATATATAATAATATCATGATAATATAATAATTTAACATCTCATTAGATATAATAAACACTGGGTTAACAACATTTAACAAGATCGTTAACCTAAAGGTTTCAAAACAACATTTACATGTAACGACTAACGATGACTTAACGACTCAGTTAAAATGTATATACATGTTGTATTTTGATATGTATTCTTACACTTTTGAAAGACTTCAAGACACATATCAAAGTACTTCTACTTAACAAAAATGATTACAATTACATCCTCGTTCAGTTTCATCAACAATTCTATTCGTATGCACCCGTATTCGTACTCGTACAATACACAGCTTTTAGATGTATGTACTATTGGTATATACACTCCAATAATCAGCTCTTAGAAGCCCATATGAGTTACCTAATACATGTGGGAACCATCATTTGGCAACTAGCATGAAATATCTCATAAAATTACAAAAATATTAGTAATCATTCATGACTTATTTACATGAAAACAAAATTACATATCCTTTATATCTAATCCATATACCAACGATCAAAAACACCTACAAACACTTTCATTCTTCAATTTTCTTCATCTAATTGATCTCTCTCAAGTTCCATCTTCAAGTTCTAAGTGTTCTTCATAAATTCCATAAGTATAGTTTCATAAAAATCAAGAATATTTCCAAGTTTGCGAGTCTAATTCCAAGCTTTCTAATCCATTCCAAGTAATCATCTAAGATCAAGGAACCTTTGTTATTTACAGTAGGTTATATTTCTAATTCAAGGTAATATTCATATTCAAACTTTGATTCAATTTCTACAACTATAACAATCTTATTTCGAGTGAAAATCTTACTTGAACTGTTTTCGTGTCATGATTCTGCTTCAAGAACTTTCAAGCCATCCAAGGATCCTTTGAAGTTAGATCCATTTTTCTCATTTCCAGTAGTTTTATCCAGAAAACTTGAGGTAGTAATGATGTTCATAACATCATTCGATTCATACATATAAAGCTATCTTATTCGAAGGTTTAAACTTGTAATCACTAGAACATAGTTTAGTTAATTCTAAACTTGTTCGCAAACAAAAGTTAATCCTTCTAACTTTACTTTTAAAATCAACTAAACACATGTTCTATATCTATATGATATGCTAACTTAATGATTTAAAACCTGGAAACATGAAAAACACCGTAAAACCGGATTTACGCCGTCGTAGTAACACCGCGGGCTGTTTTGGGTTAGTTAATTAAAAACTATGATAAACTTTGATTCAAAAGTTGTTATTCTGAGAAAATGATTTTTATTATGAACATGAAACTATATCCAAAAATTCTGGGAAAATGATTTTTCATATGAACATGAAACTATATCCAAAAATCTTGGTTAAACTGAAAGTAAAAGTATGTTTTTCAAAATGGTCATCAAGATGTCGTTCTTTCAACGGAAATGACTACCTCTTTAGTAATTGACATGTAACTTAAATTTCCGACTATAAACCTATACCTTTTCTATTTGGATTCTTAAATTAGAGTTCAATATGAAACCATAGCAATTTGATTCACTCAAAACGGATTTAAAATGAAGAAGTTATGGGTAAAACAAGATTGGATATATTTGATCTTTTTAGCTACGGGAAATGTTTAACAAATCTATACAAATCATATCCTAGCTAACTTATATTGTATTATACATGTATTCTAATATATTATGTAATCTTGGGATACCATAGACACGTATGCAAATGTTTTGACATATCATTTCAACCCATGTATATATATTATTTGGAACAACCATAGACACTCTATATACAGTAATGTTGGAGTTAGCTATACAGGGTTGAGGTTGATTCCAAAAATATATATACTTTGAGTTGTGATCTAGCCTGAGACGTGTATACACTGGGTCGTGGATTGATTCAAGATAATATATATCGATTTATTTCTGTACATCTAACTGTGGACAACTAGTTGTAGGTTATTAACGAGGACAACTGACTTAATACACTCAAATCTTTAAAACATAATAAAAATGGTTGTAATTATATTTTGATCATACTTTGATATATATGTACATATTTGTATAGGTTCGTGAATCGATCCATGGCCAAGTCTTATTTCCGAGGAAGGAAATATCTGTGAAAGTGAGTTATAGTCCCACTTTTAAAATCTAATATTTTTGGGATGAGAATACATGCAGGTTTTATAAATGATTTATAAAATTGACACAAGTACATGAAACTACATTCTATGGTTGAATTATCGAAATCGAATATGCCCCTTTTTATTAAGTCTGGTAATCTAAGAATTAGGGAACAGACACCCTAATTGACGCGAATCCTAAGGATAGATCTATTGGGCCTAACAAACCCCATCCAAAGTACCGGATGCTTTAGTACTTCGAAATTTATATCATATCCGAAGGGTGTCCCAGAATTTTGGAGATATTCTTATATATGCATCTTGTTAATGTCGGTTACCAGGTGTTCACCATATGAATGATTTTTATCTCTATTTATTGGATGTGTATTGAAATATGAAATCTTGTGGTCTATTGTTACGATTTGATATATATAGGTTAAACCTATAACTCACCAACATTTTTGTTGACGTTTAAAGCATGTTTATTCTCAGGTGAATACTAAGAGCTTCCACTGTTGCATACTAAAATAAGGACAAGATTTGGAGTCCATGTTTGTATGATATTGTGTAAAAACTGCATTCAAGAAACATATGTCGATGTAATATATTTCTATTGTAAACTATTATGTAATGGTCGTGTGTAAACAGTATATTTTAGATTATCATTATTTGATAATCTACGTAATGTTTTTAAAACCTTTATTGATAAAATAAAGGTTATGGTTGTTTTAAAAATGAATGCAGTCTTTGAAAAACGTCTCATATAGAGGTCAAAACCTCGCAACGAAATCAATTAATATGGAACGTTTATAATCAATATGAACGGGACATTTCAGTGCTGTACGAATATCCTCCTCAACACTCTCCAATATCAATCGCCTTGGGCCTGATTGCCCTGTTGATGGCCTATTATGATCAGCACGGCTTCCGAATGAGTAAACTCTAGGAGTCCTTCTCCTACGAACTGGGATGTAAACTGAAGCTCCTGAACTTGGCATTTTTGCCTGAATACATTCAACAAACTTATAAGTACTAAGCGCAAGTATGGCGTTTAGTTGTTAGTACACAGAGATAATATTTTTATAGAATGAAAATAATTGAAATAAAAATAAAAATAAAAAGGATAAGCAAGGGGTGCAGCTCTTCAGAATGGATAAGCAAGATTTCAAAAATAAAAAGTACAAGAACGCTTTATTTATCAAGTTGTTACAGCTCGACTTTTCTTTGTCAGATCTTCAGAATGGATCAAAGGAGAAGAGGTGCTCCTCCTTATTGTGGTCTTCTAGATAAGCTTTTAGCAGGTGGCCGTTGACTTTGAAGTTGCCAGTAGGTCCTTCTAATTCCACAGCTCCGTGTGGAAAAGCATGTATAACTTTGTATGGGCCACTTCATCTTGATCTAAATTTTTTAGCGAACTTCTTGAACCGAGAATTAAAGAGCAGAACTTTATCTCCAGGAGTGAACTTTGTAGGAATCAATTTTGCGTCATGTGTAAGCTTCGTTCAATCCTTGTAGATGTATGACATTTCATGCTTGGTCTCTTAATTCGGCGAGTTCGTTCATCTGCATCTTCCGATGCTTAGCGGTAACTGAGGGATCGAGGTTGCAGGTCTTCAACGCCCAGAGTGCTTTATATTCAAGTTCTAGCGGAAGGTGACAGGCTTTTCCATAGATCATGCGGTAGGGTGTAGTCCCTAGAGGATTCTTGTAAGCAGTCCGAAATGCCCATAGAGCATCGTCTAGTTTCTCGGCCCATTTATTTCCATGATGGTCGATAGTGCGTTCTAGGATTCTTTTGAGTGCTCTGTTCGTGACCTCTGCTTGTCCGTTAGTCTGCGGATGATAGGCAGTGGACATTTTGTGGGTAAATTCGTATTGTTGCATCACCTTCATAAATTGAGTATTGCAGAAGTGCATGCCTCTATCACTTATTATAGCATGGGGAGCTCCAAATCGGCAGAAGAGTCTCTTCAGGAAGTTTGTGATGACTTTGGCATCATTGGTTGGAAATGCTTGGGCTTCGACCCATCTGGAGACGTAATCTACTGCTACGAGGACATATACTTTCCCATTAGACTTTGGGAATGGCCCCATGAAGTCTAATCCCCATATATTGAAGATCTCGCAAGCTTGGATATTAGTTCGAGGCATCTCATTCTTCATAGAGATAATACCTTTCCTTTGGCATACGTCACAACGCTTTACAAGCTCTTGCGCATCTCGGAATATAGATGGCCAATAAAATCCTGATTCGTAGACTTTTCTTGTGGTTAAGTTTGCTCCATGATGACCTCCAGTTGGTCTGTAGTGACATTGGTGAAGAATCCCTGCTGCTTGTTTTTCATCTACGCACCTCCTGATTATCTGATCAGGGCAAATTCTAAATAGGTAAGGATCTTCCCAGTAGTAGTACTTGGTATCCCTGAAGAACTTCCTTCTTCGAGAGGTGCTCATTCCCTTCTGAACTACACCAGAAACTAGCTAGTTGGCCATGTTGGCATACCAAGGAGTATCAGTGAATTGTGATCCTATGTGAGTTGGTCCTAAACTCATAAGCTGTTCTTCCGAAAATTTATCCCTGATATCTTGTTCAGAAAGTTGTTCCATCGTTGGGTTCTCCAAACGACTAAGATGATCTACTGCAACGTTCTCTGCTCCTTTCTTATCTTTAATTTCAATATCGAATTCCCGAAGGAGTAAGATCCATCGTAGGAGTCTTGGTTTAGCGTCTTACTTAGTGAATAGATATTTGAGGGTTGAATGATCTGTATAGACCGTAGTTTTGGACACGATGAGATAGGAACAGAATTTGTTGAAGGCGAATACTACAGCTAGCAACTCCTTTTCCGTGGTAGTGTAATTCTCTTGAGCTCCGCTTAAGGTTTTGCTCGCGTAATAGATTGGATGAAAATGCTTATCTGTCCATTGTTCGAGTACAGATCCAACTGCGAAGTCACTCTCATCACACATGATTTCAAATAGTAAACTCCAATCAGGAGCTATCATGATGGGCGCATGTGTTAGCTGTTCCTTCAGATAGTTGAATGCTTTTCTACATTCTTCATCGAAGATAAATGGAACTTCCTTTCCTAGGAGATGAGTGAGAGGTCGTGTGACCTTTGAAAAATCCTTAATGAAGCGTCGGTAAAAACCGGCGTGTCCAAGGAAACTCCTTACCGATTTTACTGTGGTAGGTTCTGGAAGTTTAGTAATGGTCTCAATCTTAGCCTTATCAACTTCTATTCCTGCTTTTGAAATCTTGTGTCCTAAAACTATCCCTTCCTTAACCATGAAGTGACATTTTTCCCAATTCAGAACTAAATTTGAATCTTCATACCGGGTGAGCATCTTGTCAAGGTTAGAAAGGCACGAATTAAAGGTACTACCAAAGACTGAGAAGTCGTCCATGAAGACTTCCATACAACGTTCAATCATGTCGTGGAATATTGCTACCATGCACGCTGAAATGTAGCTGGTGCATTGCATAACCCAAAGGGCATGCGTTGATAAGCAAATGTTCCATAAGGACAGGTAAAGGTTGTCTTTTCTTGGTCCTTTGGATCGAGGGGAATCTGAAAGAAGCTAGAAAAACCGTCAAGGAAACAATAGTATTCATTTCCTGATAGACGTTCCAATATTTGATCGATGAAGGGTAATGGAAAATGATCTTTTCGGGTTGCATCATTTAGTTTACGATAATCTATGCAAACCCTCCAACCGGTGATTTCCCAAGTTGGAATAAACTCATTATTCTCATTTTGAATTACGGTTGTCCCTCCCTTTTTGAGTACCACTTGAACAGGACTAACCCATGGTGAATCGGAGATAGGATAGACCAGACTGGCATCCAGAAGTTTGATTACTTCTTTCTTGATGACTTCTTGAATCATAGGGTTGACCCTTATTTGCCTCTGAACTGAAGGTTTGAAATCATCTTCCATGAAGAACTTGTGGGTGCAATAGTTGGGGCTGATTCCTTTTATGTCGGAGATCTACCAAGAAATTGCCTTCTTATGTGATTTCAACACTTGAATCAATTTTGCCTTCTCTTGTGGCGTGAGGTCTTTCGAGATGGTTACAGGGAGTTGCGATTCTCCTTCTAAGAATGCAGACTCCAGATTGTCAGGTAACTTCTTTAATTCCAATTTCGGAGGTTCCTCGATAGATGGCTTCATCATAGCTATCTCCTTTTGGTCTAACGAGTCATACTTCTCCTGGAATTTTGATTTTTCAGTAGCGGTCACTGATGCTATCTGTTATTCATTTCTGAAAATTGTCCTTCTTAATGCTTCCTCCTCAGAAACGTCTTCTTTAGTTTCAAAGGTAGGTTCAGGAATCTCCTCACAGTCCTCTTTTGACTGGGGTTCCTGATATACCGTAATGAAATCTGTTTCTTCATTCGGTCTTCTCCTTAAGAGAGGTAAATGAATGCCTTGTCATAGCTGTGCTACTTGAATAGTTTTGCCAAGAAAATTACTCTCAGAGAGGGGAGATTTGTATTGACTAAGGTTTATGGCTAAATGGTTGTCGAGATTTTCTTTAGGAGGTGTAAAGAACAGATCCTTAGAAATTTGATCTTGACTACATATAGCCATGGTTTCTTCTAGGTATTCGTGGACGAGTTCTTGAAAAGAATCAGAGAGATTCATATCTTCTTCTTAAGGATGGTTCATGAGATGATCAACATTGAATGTGATTTCTTCTCCTCCAACCCTTAATTTCAATGATATCTCGTGCACATCAGTTACTGCCTTGGCAGTATTCATGAATGGTCTGCCAAGAATGAGTGAGACCTTCGTGTCTTCCTCAATATCTATAATGACGAAATCAACGGGAAACGCGAACTTATCCACTCTAACTAGGACATCTTCAGCTATTCCTCGAGGAATCTTAACTGATCTGTCCGCGAGTTGGATAGTCATTCTGGTAGGCCTTAAGTCATTTAATCCTAGCTTTTTGAATAACGAATAGGGCATTAGGTTTACACTGGCTCCTAAGTCTGCTAACGCATTGCTAATTTGGACATCTTGCAGGTAGAAAGGTACCGTAAATCTTCCTGTATCTCCTAACTTTGGGGGAATTCTATGTTGTAACACTAACGAGCATTCTTCACTTAATGGCAAGCTAACTATCTCTCTTAATCTCTCTTTGTTTGAAAGCAGTTCTTTGAAAAATTTAGCGAAGTTTGGCATTTCTACTAAAGCATCTACTAGTCGTACATTCAAATGCAAATTCTTAATAATATCCCAATACTTAGCGAATTATGCTTCTTGTTTTTCCTTCCTAAGCCTACCTGGGAAAGGTATGTGGGCGCGCAGAATAATTTCCGGGGCCTTAGGAGAGATAGGTTCCGGTGGATTGACAACTGGGTCAATTGGCCCAGGTTCCTTATCGGAAAAATCTTGTATAGGTATATTGACAGTTGTTTCTTTCCCTCCTCTAGTGATTACTAGGGCATCAAACTCACTACACCCTATATCAATTTTAGTGGTTAAACGTTTAAGCGTAAGTTGAAAATTTGTGATTAATTCTTTAAAAGTCTTTATCAAAGTGTCGAACTTATTTTGACATTCTATAACTTGAAGGTTTATCATGTATTTCTGTTTCATAAATTCAACTAAAATTTCCTTAGAGTGGTGAGTAGGTTTATGTAACGGGAAGATTATATTATGATCCGAGCTATTTTGCTGTTTGTGTGCCCATCTAGGGTAAGGATACCTTAGATTGGTTCTGGTAGCATCGGAGTTTCTAGGAATTGATAAACTTTGAAGAGTGAGGGTGAGATCTTGTAACCTGGTTTCCAGCATTTTTACCGTATGAGCGAAGACGTCATCCTTCTTAGCAGCTTCATTGCTCCAATCTTCTCGCTTTGCAGCTATTTTATCAAAGAGATTCCATGCTTCGTCTGCTGTTCGGGACATGAAATTGCCTTGCGAGGCCATGTCTAGGAGAGACTTATCATCCTTGGTCAAACCATTGTAAAGCGTACAGAATATATTTGCCTGACTTAACGAATGATTTGGATATCTTTTAAGCATCATCTTTATTCTATTCCATGCTAGACACAATGACTCATTTTCTTTTTGAGAAAAGTTTGTGATATCATTTCCTAAACAGGTTTGTAGGGAGGGTGGATAAAATTTGTTTAGAAATTTAATGGCTAAATCCTCCCATGAATGTATTGAATTCGGGTTAAGTTCGTCAAACCATGCCAAAGCGTGTGCAGAAAGTGAATTTTGAAAAAGATGGAGTTTTAAAATGTTTTTCTCGTTTTCTTCCTTCTTAAAAGAGTCAACCAGACTGATAAATTTGTTTAAGTGAAAGTTTGAATCGCCAGTCGGTAATCCTTGAAATTTACAGGTTATACTGACTAGTTTATGTGTGAACTAATTTAAGGAATTCCTTCGGTTCCTAAGGTGATTGGTCCTCCTCTTTCCTCTAAGCATGACTTATGCATAGAAGCAAGGGTATCTTTTTATTCCATTTTTTTTGATTTTCTGTTTAAAAATACTTAAAAGTAACTTTTAGAAAATATTAATTTACTAAAAGGATCGATAATTTAATAAAAACAATTATTCTTGAAATTCGGTCGCTAACCAAATCGGATATCTTAACTGATAGGATTTCTTACAGATTACTTGTATTTAGGTGGCCAGGCCGACTACGGAGAGGCAAGATCCTTTTGGTTCCAATACAAATGGAGACTGTTTGAAAAATCCAACAACCAAGTCCGTGTATAATTGTCTTTCTTAGACACCACCAAACAATACTTTTGTCTGTTTAAAATCTTTCTTAATTAAAATATTCGATCCCCAGCAGCGGCGCCAGAAAACTCGTTAATACTATGATATGGCCACAGTTTTATTCGTGCGGTGTCGTTAGGCTGCAGGATGTCCGATTCAGTTGATCAAAGTGGCAAACAGTGCTTTTGTTTATTTATATTGTGCGGGGCCTAAATTCACTTTTACTTTCTAAGGTGTAGAAGGTGTAAGTTAACCTAGTGTCGTGTTTTTTATGGATTAACGAATTGAAGATCAAGTGGATAATTATCTCTTAGTTAAATTACCTAGATAAAGGATAGTAGTTGGTTTAAGCTAAAAGTTCTAAGTGCAGAAAAGTAAATAAGTGAAAGGATATCCGGAGTATGCAGATCAGGGAAATGTTGAACAAGATATCAGTGTTGGGTTAGGGAAAGGTAATTATTCTTATGTTAAGACTATGCTTGGAATGATGTTGATCTGGTTGGATGAGCCAATTACACATACCTACTTGTCTCTGAATTCTCGGAGTTCTCTTTGAGTAGTGAGAAGTATGTCACTTGGTCGTATAACTGAAAGGTAGCTATACCTCGGAGGTTATCCTCAGTAAAGTACTAGGTTTATTAGTGAGTTGAGCTCTAATCCTAACACTCATTATCAGTTTGGTTAAATGAATAACAACGTTCCGTGTTGATTTAACACTGATCACAAACGGAAGGAGTCCGTCGGTATAAGTTGGCAAAACCTTAAGTGAAAACTAACAACCATTCCATCATACTAATGAGATCACATCAATTCAAACAGTATACAGCATTACAGTTGATATACTGGTAGTAAAGCAGATAGAAACCTAATAAGTACCTAAACAGTTGATATGACTAAGTCCTAAGGTAACAATCAAACAAGAACACGCAATAGGCTTGGGTCACATAGTGAAGGCACTAACTAGATCTTAATAGCTCCTAAGAGGTCTCTTCGGAACAGTCAATAGGCATACTAGGTCATTCTGTAAAGACCCGTCCTAATCCATAAAAACAAATACAATAACTTATGATTACATTGCGAGGTATTTGACCTTTATATGATACATTTTACAAACATTGTATTCGTTTTAAAAGACAAATTTTCATTACATCGAAAGTTGACAGGCATGCATACCATTTCATAATATCCAACTATAAATGATCTAATATGTCATTTACTTAATCATAATCTTTACTGAACTCAACGACTTGAATGCAACGTCTTTTGAAATATGCCATGAATGACTCCAAGTAATATATTTAATTTGAGCACATGCACATCGGAAGATTTCTTTCAATCCTAGGAATAAACATGCTTTAAAGTGTCAACCAAAAGGTTGATAAGTTCAATAGTTTATCATAATCGATCATTTCCATAATTTTAATAGACCACATGATTTTCATATTTATAAACAGAACCTCTCGTCTGCATAAAGATAAAATCATTCATATGAATTGAACACCTGGTAACCGACATTAACTTTAATGCATAGAATATCCCCAAACAGAACCTCTCGTCTGTATAATATAATCTCGAAGTACTAAAGCCATCCATAACCTGAATGGAGGTTGTTAGGCCCAATAGATCTATCTTTAGGATTCTCGTCAATTAGGAACAGAACCTCTCCTCTGCCTAATTCTTAGGTTACCAAGCTAAAAAGGGGTGATATTCGGTTTAATAATCCAACCATAGAATGTAGTTTTGAGTACTTGTGTCTATTTCGTCAAACATTTATAAAAGCAGCGCATGTATTCTCAGTCCCAAAAATATATATTCCAAAAGCATTTAAAAAGGGAACAAATGAAACTCACTATACTGTATTTCGTAGTAAATATACATATGACGGCATTGAACATGGGCAAGGTTAGCCTCGGATTCACGAACCTATATTAAGTATATATATTTATATGTTGGTCAATATCTGTCTAGCAATTTAAGTCAAGTCGTAGTGTATCACAATACTAATGCTCGAGAACGATATGCAAAAGTCAACAAAATCACCTTGACCCAAAATGACTTCCAAAATCTATACATGTTTATTATATAACTTAAATATAGTCATTATATATATTTAAATATATTTATCATATTTTACTAAAGTAAATAATACAAGTCATTTATTAATAAATAAAAATTTATATTAAAACTTATATATGATGAAAATATACTTTTATATATCTCAAGTAATAAAATTTATACAGTTCACTCAATATCATAAAAATATAGTGGTATTTATTATTAATGTAATTATATTACGTATGGTAAAAATATCTTTGTGTCACATATTTATTTGATAAAATAATATTGATAATAATACTAATGAGTAAAAGTTATATTATTTTGTAATAATAACAATTATTATTATTCTACCAATAATAATAATAATATTATTTATTTATTAATTAATGATGATGATATTAATTATAATAAAATGATTATTCTAATCATTATAATTTTAATACTAATGATACTTTTTAATATTAAAGGTAATAATAATATTTTATATAAAAATAGCAATTCTATTCAAAATGATAAATAATAATACTAAAATGATAATATTAATAATATTTTATAATAACAATAATATTTCTATTAAAATGATAATTTTTATTAAAAATGATAGTTCTAATATTAATGATACTTTTAATAATAATAATGATAAAAATAATGAAAACGATATTTTTATCTAAATCAATATCTTACAATATTTTAATTTCATCATGATACTCATACTCATTATTTCCTAATCGATTTGTTTAATAGCTTTTAGTCCTCTTTTATATCACATTCATAATAATGATAATAATAGTAATCATAATAATTAGATGATACTAATATTAGTTTTAATGATAATGATACTAATAATAAATATTATAATAATATTACTGATAATACTAATAACTATTTTAATGATAATAATAATAATAATAATAATAATAATAATAATAATAATAATAATAATAATAATAATAATAATAATAATAATAATAATAACGATAGTAATACTAATAATAATGACAATTTTTAATGATAAAACTTATAACGATAATGATAATAATAATAATAATTATTAGATACTAATAACGACGATTATAACGACGATAGTAATAATAATAATACTAAAATTAATAATAATTCAGTTGGCTATATCTTTTAATCCGTACATCGAAACCACACGATTTCTAAATGAAAAGTTATTAATTTTTCGCCAGCTTTCCAACGACATGCATATCATATACCTTATATCAATAACATATGTATCAAATTCGTGATTCATCATAAACTATCTAATGACGAAATTTAGCATACAAGCATGCGTAATCATATATACTCGAGTACTAGTCAGGGATACACTATTAATATATAAAAGATAAAATATGAATGCTCACGTATCAATATTGTGATTCAATATTGCTGGAAAAGTACGTAGACGAAATGGAGATGATAAACACTAGTTTGACCTCACGAGCATACCCTTGAACAATACCCATAACCTCCATACCTATAACCCATAATTTCCTTAGCCCTATCCCGTTTGAAAACTTATTTTGAAATCGCCTGAATATAACTCCGTCATAGTATTTTATGTATACTAATAATATCTTGAAATAATATCGAGTAAATATATATATATGTAAATCGATTGAGAGAGTTTAGAGAAATATATTTTCAAGTTTCTATGAAATAATGAAACCTATTGAATTCTATTTATAATAGATTTTTGAATTATTAAAGTGAATTTTTAAAGAATGAATTATTAAAGTGAATTATTAAAGTATGAATTATTAAAGTGAATTATTAAAGTTAAAGTAAAGTAAAAGTAAAGTAAAAGTAAAATTAAAGTATAGTAAAAATATAAAACTATGTATGTATAATACGCGTATAAATATATATAATATTAATTTAAATCGTTATATATATTTAATAAAATAAAATATAATTATCATTATCTTTATCATACTGGTTAAGTAATGAGTTGTCGAAAGTGGTTCTAGATATTTATAAAAGTTATATACGTTTTAATAATAAAGTTCTTTTTTAAACTGAAACGTTTTTTTTGTACGTTTGAAAATAAATCAAATAAATATGATAATTTTGTTTTCCAAAACTAAATATATTTAAGAATTATTTTGTTAAAAGGTTAAAATAATAGAAATCGTTAAATCATAAAACGTTTTAGAAAAGTAGAATTATATATATTCATAATAGGTTTCAAGTTTTTAAATTACAGTCTGTTGGTGAAGCATGGGATAAAGTCCAAAGGTTAAATAAACGTATGAAATTATCTTAATGAAAAATGTAGAGTTACTTAACTTGTCGATATCCAACATCTAAGTTATTTACACTCCACGTTCTTACTTTCATATTAAATAAAATGAAAGTTAACATAGTTATCTTATCAAGGTCACGAGAAAAATATTATAAAACATGAATTGAAAATTAAACAGGAATTTCCACTAACCCTTATCTAGTTCCCGTTAATTGACACATTTGTTCTTAGTTATAAATCACTTTACCATTTTCCAAATGTTGTCAAAAAGAATAGATTTCTTAAATCATAGTGGACCTTATATCAGAGACCCGTAGTCATAATCACAATGTATCTGATAATTCAATCCTTTGATATTATCTTTTAATTCCGTCGATAATTATATTATATATATTGAAACAAATACATTCATGTAAAGTATTATACCTCTAATACTTTGTTAATGTTTTCAATTAATTTAACTATATCTTATATATATACATTTCTATACACATAAATGTTCTTGAATCGTCGAGAGCAGTTGAAGGGTAATTGATTACATAAACACAGTTCACAGTTTTTGAGATTTCAACATTACAGACTTTGCTTATCGTGTCAGAAAAATATAAAGATTAAGTTTAATTTTGGTCGAAAATTTCTGGGTTGTCACAGTACCTACCCGTTAAATAAATTTCGTCCCGAAATTTGATTGGAATGGTCATGGCTGACAATAAGTATGTTTTTATGATGCATACGAGCTGAAAATTAGAGTTTTATCATCAGCGAGTAATATGGATAAAACAATTTGATTAAGTGAAGAGTACGAGTGAAGCTATCACAAAATAGTGAAGTGAGTAAGTGTAGATCCGTCATATCTTTTGACGTAGATAGGATTGATTTCTATAGTTCAAGGGATTTGGAGAAAATCTTCGTAATAAGATTTGATTTATCGGTAATCGAGGAAATTAGGATCCGCTTTAAATGCGATCATCTGTTTTGATTGCTCTGTCGGACATTTCACTATAAATCCACCTCCTTCGTTTCCTTACAACTCACACCTTCTATCCTTTCTCCCTCAATTCATACTTTAAAGCATTCGTCAATATGCTCCATCCCTTTCTGATCCTTGATATACTCCTAACTTTCATATCTGTCATTCTTCTCTTTCATCTACCACCGGAGGATTTTATTTACTTTTACTATTACCTTGGGGTTATAGTGTTTTTAATTCTCCCGTACCTTTATGTGGCAATATGTATTGATATGCACGATTTGTAATTTATGTGTTGTTGTCGAGCTTTATATTTTCTTTTATATTCAAGAGTTCCATACTTTTTTTCTCCTCTTCCCGACTTCAAGTTAAGCGAATAATGGTCCAGAATTCGTAGGTATGGATTTTGAAATGTTCTAAGAAGGAAATTGTAATGGCACGATCTTGATTTGTCAAATTACCAGAATACCTCAGAAAAGACCGAGTCATCAAGAAAAATATTTTCTTGATATGTTTAGAGGTTAAGTAGAATACAAGAGTCGTGTAATATGGCACATGATGACGTTATGATATGTGAATCATCACGTTCCATTTAGAAACTCAGCATGACTTACTGTAATATAATCACGTTGATCAAGTGTTATTATATCATACTAACTTGTGCTTTAGTTCTCAACACTACTTCAAAAATATTCTTATTTAAAACTCGAAGGTTTAAAAATTTAGAAACTAAAATAGTTCTTTTATGATGTAATACAGATAGCGCGAAGAGGTAAATGATTTCAGATAAAAATAATTATGGAAATATCTTCAGAAACGTGAAGGATATTTATAATGAAAGATACGATGATATCTTAGAATTTCTAATATCAGAGGATGATGAAGAATATTGTCCGTAAGGGTTTAGAGTCAGGAGCAAGGTATTTGTTAATGACTTTAGCAGATACTGAATCATTTGGATTCTTTGAAGGCAGGTTTCGTCCTTATGATTTGTTACATGATTTGCTCAATCCGTTTTTCAGTTCCAAACCTTCTCTTTTTCTGAGCTTTGCCAACACATTATTCTTTATCATCAAACTTTTGAATGTTAAGGTCGTTTACAGTTTTTGTTGCTTCATCGGCATTTTTCCAAAATTCAGAGAACTAGTTCGCAGTTTTAGGGTGTTTTTCATAAACTTCACATTCGAAGTATGTAAGTCTTGGAGGTAGACGTTATATGTATATATGCTGTTGATGTAGACAATGCTGTGAGATTTCAAAATACTGATTGCTGATTCTCAATAATTGGCATGACAATTCTTATTACAAGGTGCGGTTGAGTTTCGATAAATATATAACGATTTCTCGGAAGTCAAAGATCAGTGAAGTTGTTGATAATTTTATTGCTAATGTGGTGGAACATATACGGCTCCCCGGTAACGATGGTGAAAGGGAATCCTATATATAGAGGTTATAATAAGACTGTTTCAACTGAAAAGTCAAGGTTGACTTACTGGATCTGTGACAAAACTGACTACTTTGGTAAGGAATTGAAAAGTTATTTTAGCTAATAAATGCCAAAGGGTCTGACACGGATACGTGTTAAACTATGACTTTGGTTTCGAGAGTTTTTCAGGTGCATGACTGTGGGTAACATGTGGTTGGATCATCATCTCAATTGTTCATTATTTGAAGTGTCTTCAGGAATTTCGAGGGGTTTGAACACAGATTGTAATCATTAATATACATATGGTATTCTAGGATTTTGAATGATACAAATATTTTTCTGGTTTCCATGTATAGAAATGATGTTCTAGCACAGTTTTGAAGTCAAAGTATAGCTTTAAAAGATATAGGAATCTAAGAGTGATGATACCGGTTATATCTTGAATTGAATTATGCAATTTCAAAATCAGAATATGTACTTAAATTTGAATGAGTATGGTTGTTTTGATTTCTATAAAAGAATGTATATTGTTGTAAAAATAGGGAGTATCGTGGGTGATTTGCTGAATTAGATTCAAAGAATGTAACATATTAATTGTGAATCTATATATCTATCGGGTATTACCTGAAATGTCCCGTTCTTATTGATTAAAAACGTTCCATATTAATTGATTTCGTTGCGAGGTTTTGACCTCTATATGAGACGTTTTTTAAAAACTGCATTCATTTTAAAACAAACCATAACCTTTATTTCATCAATAAAAGTTTAAAAAGCTTTACGTAGATTATCAAATAATGATAATCTAAAATATCATGTTTACACACAACCATTATGAAAGGATCCGTTCATATACATTATAAACGATTCACAATAGTTGATTACATCGCGAGGTATTTGACCTCTATATGATACGTTTTACAAACATTGCATTCGTTTTTAAAAGACAAACTTTCTTTACATCAAAAATTAACGGCATCCATACCATTTCATATTACATCCAACTATAATTGACTTAATATTAATCTTGATGAACTCAACGACTCGAATGCAACGTCTTTCAAAGTATGTCATGAATGACTCCAGGTAATATCCTTAAAATGAGCTAATGCACAGCAAAAGATTTCTTTAATACCTGAGAATAAACATGCTTAAAAGTGTCAACCAAAAGGTTGGTGAGTTCATAGGTTTATCATATCAATCATTTCAATATATTAATAGACCACAAGATTTCCGTTTATAAATATATGTACACTCGCAAGTGTATAAAAGTATTCTATAAGTTGTAGGCACCCGGTAACAAGCCTTAACGTTCATGTTTTACCCTCTGAAGTACACCAGATCAGGTGTGTTTAATATAACCTCGAAGTACTAAAGCATCCCATAGTCAGGATGGGGTTTGTCAGGCCCAATAGATCTATCTTTAGGATTCGCGCCTACTGTACATAGACAAGTAGTTTAATGTTACCAAGCTAAGGGTATATTTCTGGTTTAAACCCACATAGAATTAGTTTTAGTACTTGTGCCTATTTCGTAAAACATTTATAAAACAGCGCATGTATTCTCAGCCCAAAAATATATATTGCAAAAGCAATTAAAAAGGGAGCAAATGAAACTCACAATACTGTATTTCGTAGCAATTATGTATATGACGGCACTGAACAAGTGCAGGGTTTGTCTCGGATTCATGAACCTATATTAAGTATATATATATATATATATTTATATGTTGGTCAATATCTGTCTAACAATTTAGGTCAGGTCGTAGTGTATCACAATCCTAATGCTCGAGACCGACATGCAAAAGTCAACAAAAGTCAACTTGACCCAAAATGACTTCCAAAATCTATACATGTTTATTATATAACTTATATATAGTCGTTTTATATATTTAAATATATTTATCAGATCTTATTATACTAAATAATACAAGTCATTTATTAATAAATAAAAATTTATATTTAAATTCATATATGATAAAAATATACTTTTATATATCTCAAGTAATAAAATTTATAAAATTCACTTAATATCATAAAAATATAGTGGTATGTATTATTAATGTAATTATATTACGTGTGGTAAAAATATATTTGTACACATATTTATTTGATTAAATAATATTGATAATAATAATAATGATAAAAATAATAAAATAATAATTTCAATAAAAATATTAATTTTTAGTAATAAAAATAATTTTAGTAATAACATCAACTGATAACAATTATAATAATTGTTTTAATAATAATATTAAAATTAATAATAATTCAGTTGACCATATCTTTTAATCCGTTCATCGAACCCACACGATTTCTAAATGAAAAGTTATTAATTTTTCTTTAGCTTTTCAACGACATGCATATCATATACCTTATCTCAGTAGCATATGTATCAAATTCGTGATTTATCATAAACTATTTAACGACGAAACTAAGCATACAAACATGCATAATCATATATACTCGAGCACTAGTCAGGGATACACTATTAATATATAAAAGATAAGATATGAATGCTCACGTATCAATATTGTGATTCAATATTGCAGGAAAGTACGTAGACGCAACGAAAATGATAAACGTTAGGTTGACATCACGAGCAATACCCTCGAACAATATCCATAACCTCCATAGCTATAACCCATAATTTCCTTAGCTCTATCCCGTTTGAAAACTTATTTTGAAATCGTCTGAATATAACTCCGTCGTATTGTTTTATGTATACTAATAATATCTTGAAATAATACTAAGTAAATATATATATGTAATTCGATTGAGAGAGTTTAGAGAAATATATTTTCAAGTTTCTATGAAATAATAAAACCTATTGAATTCTATTTATAATAGATTTTTAAATTATTAAAGTGAATTATTAAAGTATGAATTATTAAAGTGAATTATTAAAGTATGAATTATTAAAGTGAATTATTAAAGTATGAATTATTAAAGTGAATTATTAAAGTGAATTATTAAAGTTAAAGTAAAGTAAAAGTAAAGTAAAAGTAAAGTAAAGGTAAAGTTAAAGTATAGTAAAAGTATAAAACTATGTACGTATAATACGCGTATAAATATATTTAATATTAATTTAAATCATTATATCATAAAACATTTTAGAAAAGTAGAATTATATATATTCATAATAGGTTTCAAGTTTTTAAATTACAGTCTGTTGGTGAAGCATGGGATTAAATCCAAAGGTTTAATAAACGTATGAAATCATCTTAATGAAAAATGTCGAGTTACTTAACTTGTCGATATCCAACATCTAAGTTATTTACACTCCACGTTCTTACTTATAGATCACTTTACCATTTTCCGAATATTGTCAAAAAGAATAGATTTCTTAAATCACAGTGGACCTCATAACATTGGCCTGTAATCATATCATAATGTATCTGATAATTCAATCATTTGATATTATCTCTTAATTCTGTCGATAAATATATCGAAACAAATACGTTCATGTAAAGTATCATATATATCAAATACTTTGTTAATGTTTTCAGTTATTATATATTATATATACATATCTATATACGCATAATTGTTCGTGAATCGTCGAACACGGTCAAAGGGTAATTGATTACATGAATGTAGTTCCAAACTTTTTGAGATTCAACATTACAAATTCTGCTTATCGTGTCGGAAACATATAAAGGTTAGGTTTAAATTTGGTCGGAAATTTCCGGGTCGTCACAGTACCTACCCGTTAAAGAAATTTCGTCCTGAAATTTGATCGAGGTCGTCATGGCTAAGTTTAAAAATGTTTTCATGACGAATATGAGTTGATAAATAGAGTTTTATCATCATTGAGTAATATAGATAAAACAATTTGATTACGCGAAGAGTATAAGTGAAGCTATCGCAAGAGAGTGAATTGAGTAAACGTATATTCGTTTTAACCGATGACGTAGTTATGATTGATTTCCGGAATTCATGGAATTTAAAGAAAATCTTTGCAATAAGATTTGGTTCTTTGGCGATTAAGGAAATCAGGATCTTATTTGATTAAATGCGATAATCTGTCTCGATTTCTCTGTCTGATATTTTACTATAAATCCACCCCTTCGTTTCTTTATTTCCACAGCTCACACCTTCTAGTCTTTCTCCCCAATTCATACTTTAAAGCATTCATTAATATGCTTCATCCAGTATTGATTCTTAATATACTCTTAACTTTCATATCTGTCATTCTTCTTTTTCATCTACCACCGGAGGAAGTTATTTTCTTCTACCATTACCTTGGGGTTATTGTTTTTTTTTCATCCTCCCGTGTCTTTATATTTCTATACGCATTGATATACAAGGTTTGTAATTTCGGGGTTGTTATCGGGCTTTATATTCTCCATTATATTTCGTAGCTTCATGCTTTCGTTTTCTCTTCCCGACCTTAAGTCAAGCGGATAATGGTCCAGAATTTGTAGATATGAATTTTTGGATGAACATAGTTAATGTTCCAAGAAGAAAATCGTAATGGCACGATCTTGATTTGGCAAATTACCAGAATATCCTAAAATATAGAGCTATCAAGATGATATGTTCTTAATATGTTTGGAAATTGGGTAGAATGTAAGAGTCGTGTAAATAGTACATGATGACGGTATGTTCTGTGAATCATCACGTTCCATTAGAAACTCAGTATGACTTACTGTAATATAATCACATTGATCAAGTGTCATTATATTATACTAACTCATGCTTCAGTTCCCAATACTACTTCAAAAACATTCCTATTTTAAATTCGAATTTTTTTTCTTCAGAATTTAGAAACTAACACAGTTTCTTTTTATGTTATAACGCATATATTGCGAATAGATAGAAGATTTTGGATAAGAATAGTTGTGAAAATATCTTCAGGAATATCGAAGATATTTATAATAAAAGATACGATAATATCTTAGAATTCTTAACATAGATGGATGATGAAGCAGATTTGTCTGTGAAGGTTTAGAATAAGAAGTAAGGTGTTTGCTAACTATTTCAGTAGACACTGAATCATTTGGATCCTTTGAAGGCAGGTTTAGTCTTTGTGATTTGTCCACAGCCTCCTTCATGGTCTGCTCAATCCGTTTTCCAGTTTCAAACCTTCTCTTTTTCTCAGCTTTACCACCATACTATTCTTTATCATCAAACTTTTGACTGTTAAAGTCGTTTACAGTTTTTGCTGCTTCATCAGCATTTTTTCAATTTCGGAGAACTAGTTCATAGTTTGGGATGTTTTTCAGAAAATTCACATTCGAAGTATGTAAGTCTAGGAGATAGACGTTATATGTATACATATAACTTTTGACGTAAAATTGTCGCGAAATTCAAAATACTGATTGCTAATTTCCAGTAGTTGGTGTGATAATTATTGTTACAGGATGTAGGTGAGTACATGATGGGGTTTTATAGAATAAGTATAGTGGCTTTTCGGAGAGGCTTAAGTCGAAGGTTAATGAAGTTGTTGATAAGTTTACTGCTAATGTGGCGAGACATGAAAGGTTCCCCGGTAACAATGATGAAGGGGTAATTGTTATAATAAGGTTTATTCGTATAAACAAATGAAGGTGATTTGTTGAAGCTATGACAAAACTGTCTATTTTGGAAAGAGATTGAAAAATTATATTTGGTAATAAATATCAAAGGATCTGACACGGATACGTGTTAAACTATAACTTTGGTTTCGAGAGCTTTTCAGGTGCATGGCAGTGGGTAATGTGTGGTTGGATCATCATCTCGCATGTCTTTAATAATTTCGAAGTGTTTGAACACATATTGTAATTGTTAATATACATATGATGTTCTAAGATTTTGAATGATACAAATATTTTTGTGAGTTCCATGAATAGAAATGAGGTTCTAGGACAGTTTTGAAGTCCAAGTATAGTTTTGAAAGATGTAGAAATATAAGAGTGATAATTTCGGTTATATCTTGAATCGAATTCTGAGATTTCAAAATCAGAATATGTAATTAGATTTTGAATGAGTATGGTTGTTTTGATTTCTATAAAAGAATGTATATTGTTGTGAAAGTAGGGAGTATAATGGATGATTTGCTGAATCAGATTCGAAGAATGTAACATATTAATTGTTAATTTATATATCTCTCGGGTATTACCTACCCGTTAAAAAAAAATTTCACAATTAATATTTTGTACAAAAGAATTTTATTACAGTCTTTATGGAAATATATATGTGTATATTTCTTCAGATGTAATATAGATTTAATGAGTTAATATTAAATTAAACTCATTTGATTTATGGTTAAGGCTAGGATAGATAATTTCTAAACTTTAGAAATTACATAATCGTCGTAGAATGTTTTCCCAATGAAGTTATGAATCAGTACTTCATCGTTGTGGTATTCCTTGGTATCTACATGGCGTATGACGTCGATGCTCGTGGGACAGATTGTGAAGTTGAGGTTTGCGATGCGGTTGTTGTTGGTGGTGGTAATGGTACTGTTGATGTTGTTGATGGTGGTACTGGTTATGCTGCTGGTGCTGCTGCTGGTGTTTGTAACCTTTGCACCATATTCTCCAAAGCCACTACCCGAGCGTGAAGCTCGTTGACTTCTTCTATTACACCGGGGTGATTGTCGGTTCGGACGAGCGGATAAATAAGATCTAGAATTTGGTGTAGTATATAATCATGACGAGATACTCTGGAAATGAGAGAGAAAATGGTGTTTCGGACAGGTTCGCCGGTAAGTGCTTCAGGTTCATTGCCAAGAGGGTAATGTGGTGGATGGAAAGGATCGCCTTCTTCTTGTCTCCAATGATTAAGGAGGCTACGAACCCATCCCCAATTCATCCAGAATAGATGATGGCTGATTGGTTGATCCATTCCAGTCACACTGCTTTCGGAGCTTGAGTGGGATTCCATTTCGGAATCCGAGGAACTTGAACTAATGATGAATTCCATTTCGTACGATTTGATAAAGGATTTTTTTGATACGAAATGATTTTCCGGCTATTGGGTGGTATTCTAACTACATAGAATATCTATATATATATAGATCAAAAGATTTCATAGATTACGGAGGAATTTACGGAATATGTCAGGCAAAGTTTACGGTAATAGATACGATAAGATATGATTTAGCAGATACGCTAAGATATGAATTTTGTCTATACACTATTCATGCAATCAATGCAGCAAGACGTGTCTAGACTAAGAATGATAAGCAGGTAATTTCCTAAGGATGGTAAGTAGATGATTTCCGACTAAAAATGATAAACAAAACTTTTGACATGCAGACACGGTCGAAGTCCAGACTCACTAATGCATCTTAACAACTATCAGTTAGACACACTAATGCAAGACCTGGTTCGCTAAGACCACCGCTCTGATACCAACTGAAAGGATCCGTTCATATACATTATAAACGATTCACAATAGTTGATTACATCGCGAGGTATTTGACCTCTATATGATACGTTTTACAAACATTGCATTCGTTTTTAAAAGACAAACTTTCTTTACATCAAAAATTGACGGCATCCATACCATTTCATATTACATCCAACTATAATTGACTTAATATTAATCTTGATGAACTCAACGACTCGAATGCAACGTCTTTCAAAGTATGTCATGAATGACTCCAGGTAATATCCTTAAAATGAGCTAATGCACAGCAAAAGATTTCTTTAATACCTGAGAATAAACATGCTTAAAAGTGTCAACCAAAAGGTTGGTGAGTTCATAGGTTTATCATATCAATCATTTCAATATATTAATAGACCACAAGATTTCCGTTTATAAATATATGTACACTCGCAAGTGTATAAAAGTATTCTATAAGTTGTAGGCACCCGGTAACAAGCCTTAACGTTCATGTTTTACCCTCTGAAGTACACCAGATCAGGTGTGTTTAATATAACCTCGAAGTACTAAAGCATCCCATAGTCAGGATGGGGTTTGTCAGGCCCAATAGATCTATCTTTAGGATTCACGCCTACCGTACATAGACAAGTAGTTTAATGTTACCAAGCTAAGGGTATATTTCTGGTTTAAACCCACATAGAATTAGTTTTAGTACTTGTGCCTATTTCATAAAACATTTATAAAACAGCGCATGTATTCTCAGCCCAAAAATATATATTGTAAAAGCGATTAAAAAGGGAGCAAATGAAACTCACAATACTGTATTTCGTAGCAATTATGTATATGACGGCACTGAACAAGTGCAGGGTTTGTCTCGGATTCATGAACCTATATTAAGTATATATATATATATTTATATGTTAGTCAATATCTGTCTAACAATTTAGGTCAGGTCGTAGTGTATCACAATCCTAATGCTCGAGACCGACATGCAAAAGTCAACAAAAGTCAACTTGACCCAAAATGACTTTCAAAATCTATACATGTTTATTATATAACTTATATATAGTCATTTTATATATTTAAATATATTTATCAGATCTTATTATACTAAATAATACAAGTCATTTATTAATAAATAAAAATTTATATTTAAATTCATATATGATAAAAATATACTTTTATATATCTCAAGTAATAAAATTTATAAAATTCACTTAATATCATAAAAATATAGTGGTATGTATTATTAATGTAATTATATTACGTGTGGTAAAAATATCTTTGTACACATATTTATTTGATTAAATAATATTGATAATAATAATAATGATAAAAATAATAAAATGATAATTTCAATAAAAATATTAATTTTTAGTAATAAAAATAATTTTAGTAATAACATCAACTGATAACAATTATAATAATCGTTTTAATAATAATATTAAAATTAATAATAATTCAGTTGACCATATCTTTTAATCCGTTCATCGAACCCACACGATTTCTAAATGAAAAGTTATTAATTTTTCTTTAGCTTTTCAACGACATGCATATCATATACCTTATCTCAGTAGCATATGTATCAAATTCGTGATTTATCATAAACTATTTAACGACGAAACTAAGCATACAAACATGCATAATCATATATACTCGAGCACTAGTCAGGGATACACTATTAATATATAAAAGATAAGATATGAATGCTCACGTATCAATATTGTGATTCAATATTGCAGGAAAGTACGTAGACGCAACGAAAATGATAAACGTTAGGTTGACCTCACGAGCAATACCGTCGAACAATATCCATAACCTCCATAGCTATAACCCATAATTTCCTTAGCTCTATCCCGTTTGAAAACTTATTTTGAAATCGTCTGAATATAACTCCGTCGTAGTGTTTTATGTATACTAATAATATCTTGAAATAATACTAAGTAAATATATATATGTAATTCGATTGAGAAAGTTTAGAGAAATATATTTTCAAGTTTATATGAAATAATAAAACCTATTGAATTCTATTTATAATAGATTTTTAAATTATTAAAGTGAATTATTAAAGTATGAATTATTAAAGTGAATTATTAAAGTATGAATTATTAAAGTGAATTATTAAAGTATGATTTATTAAAGTGAATTATTAAAGTATGAATTATTAAAGTGAATTATTAAAGTGAATTATTAAAGTTAAAGTAAAGTAAAAGTAAAGTAAAGGTAAAGTTAAAGTATAGTAAAAGTATAAAACTATGTACGTATAATACGCGTATAAATATATTTAATATTAATTTAAATCGTTATATCATAAAACATTTTAGAAAAGTAGAATTATATATATTCATAATAGGTTTCAAGTTTTTAAATTACAGTCTGTTGGTGAAGCATGGGATTAAATCCAAAGGTTTAATAAACGTATGAAATCATCTTAATGAAAAATGTCGAGTTACTTAACTTGTCGATATCCAACATCTAAGTTATTTACACTCCACGTTCTTACTTATAGATCACTTTACCATTTTCCGAATATTGTCAAAAAGAATAGATTTCTTAAATCACAGTGGACCTCATAACATTGGCCTGTAATCATATCATAATATATCTGATAATTCAATCATTTGATATTATCTCTTAATTCTGTCGATAAATATATCGAAACAAATACGTTCATGTAAAGTATCATATATATCAAATACTTTGTTAATGTTTTCAGTTATTATATATTATATATATACATATCTATATACGCATAATTGTTCGTGAATCGTCGAACACGGTCAAAGGGTAATTGATTACATGAATGTAGTTCCAAACTTTTTGAGATTCAACATTACAAATTCTGCTTATCGTGTCGGAAACATATAAAGGTTAGGTTTAAATTTGGTCGGAAATTTCCGGGTCGTCACACATTACATAATGGTTTACAATACAAATATGTTACAGCAAAATAAGTTTCTTGAATACAGTTTTTACACAATATCATACCGGCATGGACTCCAAATCTCGTCCTTATTTAAGTATGCGACAGCGGAAGCTCTTAATAATCACCTGAGAATAAACATGCTTAAAACGTCAACAAAAATGTTGGTGAGTTATAAGTTTAACCTATATATATCAAATCATAATAATAGACCACAAGATTTCATATTTCAATACACATCCCATACATAGAGATAAAAATCATTCATATGGTGAACACCTGGTAACCGACATTAACAAGATACATATATAAGAATATCCCCATCATTCCGGGACACCCTTCGGATATGATATAAATTTCGAAGTACTAAAGCATCCGGTACTTTGGATGGGGCTTGTTGGGCTCGATAGATCTATCTTTAGGATTCGCGTCAATTAGGGTGTCTGTTCCCTAATTCTTAGATTACCAGACTTAATAAAAAGGGGCATATTCGATTTCGATAATTCAACCATAGAATGTAGTTTCACGTACTTGTGTCTATTTTGTAAATCATTTATAAAACCTGCATGTATTCTCATCCCAAAAATATTAGATTTTAAAAGTGGGACTATAACTCACTTTCACAGATTTTTACTTCGTCAGGAATTAAGACTTGGCCACTGGTTGATTCACGAACCTATAACAATATATACATATATATCAAAGTATGTTCAAAATATATTTACAACACTTTTAATATATTTTGATGTTTTAAGTTTATTAAGTCAGCTGTCCTCGTTAGTAACCTACAACTAGTTGTCCACAGTTAGATGTACAGAAATAAATCGATAAATATTATCTTGAATCAATCCACGACCCAGTGTATACGTATCTCAGTATTGATCACAACTCAAACTATATATATTTTGGAATCAACCTCAACCCTGTATAGCTAACTCCAACATTCACATATAGAGTGTCTATGGTTGTTCCGAAATATATATAGATGTGTCGACATGATAGGTCGAAACATTGTATACGTGTCTATGGTATCTCAAGATTATATAATATACAATACAAGTTGATTAAGTTATGGTTGGAATAGATTTGTTACCAATTTTCACGTAGCTAAAATGAGAAAAATTATCCAATCTTGTTTTACCCATAACTTCTTCATTTTAAATCCGTTTTGAGTGAATCAAATTGCTATGGTTTCATATTGAACTCTATTTTATGAATCTAAACAGAAAAAGTATAGGTTTATAGTCGTAAAAATAAGTTACAAGTCATTTTTGTAAAGGTAGTCATTTCAGTCGAAAGAACGACGTCTAGATGACCATCTTAGAAAACATACTTCCACTTTGAGTTTAACCATAATTTTTGGATATAGTTTCATGTTCATAATAAAAATCATTTTCTCAGAATAACAACTATTAAATTAAAGTTTATCATAGTTTTTAATTAACTAACCCAAAACAGCCCGCGGTGTTACTACGACGGCGTAAATCCGGTTTTAACGTATTTTTCGTGTTTTCAGGTTTTAAATCATTAAGTTAGCATATCATACAGATATAGAAAATGTGTTTAGTTTATTTTAAAAGTCAAGTTAGAAGGATTAACTTTTGTTTGCGAACAAGTTTAGAATTAACTAAACTATGTTCTAGTGATTACAAGTTTAAACCTTCGAATAAGATAGCTTTATATGTATGAATCGAATGATGTTATGAACATCATTACTACCTTAAGTTCCTTGGATAAACCTACTAGAAAAGAGAAAAATGGATCTAGCTTCAATGGATCCTTGGATGGCTCGAAGTTCTTGAAGCAGAATCATGATACGAAAACAAGTTCAAGTAAGATCATCACTTGAAATAAGATTGTTATAGTTATAGAAATTGAACCAAAGTTTGAATATTATTATTACCTTGTATTAGAATTATAACCTACTGTAAGAAACAAAGATTTCTTGAGGTTGGATGATCACCTTACAAGATTGGAAGTGAGCTAGCAAACTTGAAAGTATTCTTGATTTTATGAAACTAGAACTTTTGGAATTTATGAAGAACACTTAGAACTTGAAGATAGAACTTGAGAGAGATCAATCAGATGAAGAAAATTGAAGAATGAAAGTGTTTGTAGGTGTTTTTGGTCGTTGGTGTATGGATTAGATATAAAGGATATGTAATTTTGTTTTCATGTAAATAAGTCATGAATGATTACTCATATTTTTGTAATTTTATGAGATATTTCATGCTAGTTGCCAAATGATGGTTCCCACATGTGTTAGGTGACTCACATGGGCTGCTAAGAGCTGATAATTGGAGTGTATATACCAATAGTACATACATCTAAAAGCTGTGTATTGTACGAGTACGAATACGGGTGCATACGAGTAGAATTGTTGATGAAACTGAACGAGGATGTAATTGTAAGCATTTTTGTTAAGTAGAAGTATTTTGATAAGTGTATTGAAGTCTTTCAAAAGTGTATAAATACATATTAAAACACTACATGTATATACATTTTAACTGAGTCGTTAAGTCATCGTTAGTCGTTACATGTAAATGTTGTTTTGAAACCTTTAGGTTAACGATCTTGTTAAATGTTGTTAACCCAATGTTTATAATATCAAAAGAGATTTTAAATTATTATATTATCATGATATTATGATGTACGAATATCTCTTAATATGATATATATACATTAAATGTCGTTACAACGATAATCGTTACATATATGTCTCGTTTCAAAATCATTAAGTTAGTAGTCTTGTTTTTACATATGTAGTTCATTGTTAATATACTTAATGATATGTTTAATTATCATAATATCATGTTAACTATATATATAACCATATATATCTCATCATATAGTTTTTACAAGTTTTAACGTTCGTGAATCACCGGTCAACTTGGGTGGTCAATTGTCTATATGAAACCTATTTCATTAATCAAGTCTTAACAAGTTTGATTTCTTAACATGTTGGAAACATTTAATCATGTAAATATCAATCTCAATTAATATATATAAACATGGAAAAGTTCGGGTCACTACAGTACCTACCCGTTAAATAAATTTCGTCCCGAAATTTTAAGCTGTTGAAGGTGTTGACGAATCTTCTGGAAATAGATGAGGATATTTCTTCTTCATCTGATCTTCACGCTCCCAGGTGAACTCGGGTCCTCTACGAGCATTCCATCGAACCTTAACAATTGGTATCTTGTTTTGCTTAAGTCTTTTAACCTCACGATCCATTATTTCGACGGGTTCTTCGATGAATTGAAGTTTTTCGTTGATTTGGATTTCATCTAACGGAATAGTGAGATTTTCTTTAGCAAAACATTTCTTTAAATTCGAGACGTGGAAAGTGTTATGTACAGTCGCGAGTTGTTGAGGTAACTCAAGTCGGTAAGCTACTGGTCCGACACGATCAATAATCTTGAATGGTCCAATATACCTTGGATTTAATTTCCCTCGTTTACCAAATCGAACAACGCCTTTCCAAGGTGCAACTTTAAGCATGACCATCTCTCCAATTTCAAATTCTATATCTTTTCTTTTAATGTCAGCGTAGCTCTTTTGTCGACTTTGGGCGGTTTTCAACCGTTGTTGAATTTGGATGATCTTCTCGGTAGTTTCTTGTATAATCTCTGGACCCGTAATCTGTCTATCCCCCACTTCACTCCAACAAATCGGAGACCTGCACTTTCTACCATAAAGTGCTTCAAACGGCGCCATCTCAATGCTTGAATGGTAGCTGTTGTTGTAGGAAAATTCTGCTAACGGTAGATGTCGATCCCAACTGTTTCCGAAATCAATAACACATGCTCGTAGTATGTCTTCAAGCGTTTGTATCGTCCTTTCGCTCTGCCCATCAGTTTGTGGATGATAGGCAGTACTCATGTCTAGACGAGTTCCTAATGCTTGCTGTAATGTCTGCCAGAATCTTGAAATAAATCTGCCATCCCTATCAGAGATAATAGAGATTGGTATTCTATGTCTAGAGATGACTTCCTTCAAATACAGTCGTGCTAACTTCTCCATCTTGTCATCTTCTCTTATTGGCAGAAAGTGTGCTGATTTGGTGAGACGATCAACTATTACCCAAATAGTATCAAAACCACTTGCAGTCCTTGGCAATTTAGTGATGAAATCCATGGTAATGTTTTCCCATTTCCATTCTGGGATTTCGGGTTGTTGAAGTAGACCTGATGGTTTCTGATGCTCAGCTTTGACCTTAGAACACGTCAAACATTCTCCTACGTATTTAGCAACATCGGCTTTCATACCCGGCCACCAAAAATGTTTCTTGAGATCCTTGTACATCTTCTCCGTTCCAGGATGTATTGAGTATCTGGTTTTATGAGCTTCTCTAAGTACCATTTCTCTCATATCTCCAAATTTTGGTACCCAAATCCTTTCAACCCTATACCGGGTTCCGTCTTCCCGAATATTAAGATGCTTCTCCGATCCTTTGGGTATTTCATCCTTTAAATTTCCCTCTTTTAAAACTCCTTGTTGCGCCTCCTTTATTTGAGTAGTAAGGTTATTATGAATCATTATATTCATAGATTTTACTCGAATGGGTTCTCTGTCCTTCCTGCTCAAGGCATCGGCTACCACATTTGCCTTCCTCGGGTGGTAACGAATCTCAAAGTCGTAATCATTCAATAATTCAATCCACCTACGCTGCCTCATATTCAGTTGTTTCTGATTAAATATGTGTTGAAGACTTTTGTGGTCGGTATATATAATACTTTTGACCCCATATAAGTAGTGCCTCCAAGTCTTTAATGCAAAAACAACCGCGCCTAATTCCAAATCATGCGTCGTATAATTTTGTTCGTGAATCTTCAATTGTCTAGACGCATAAGCAATCACCTTCGTTCGTTGCATTAATACACAACCGAGACCTTGCTTTGATGCGTCACAATAAATCACAAAATCATCATTCCCTTCAGGCAATGACAATATAGGTGCCGTAGTTAGCTTTTTCTTCAATAACTGAAACGCTTTCTCTTGTTCATCATTCCATTCAAATTTCTTCCCTTTATGCGTTAATGCAGTCAAGGGTTTTGCAATTCTGGAAAAGTCTTGGATGAACCTTCTGTAGTAACCAGCTAGTCCTAAAAATTGGCGTATGTGTTTCGGAGTTTTCGGGGTTTCCCACTTTTCAGCAGTTTCTATCTTTGCCGGATTCACCTTAATACCTTCTTTGTTCACTATGTGACCGAGGAATTGAACTTTTTCCAACCAAAATGCACACTTTGAAAACTTAGCGTACAATTCTTCCTTCCTCAATACTTCTAACACCTTTCTCAAATGTTCACCGTGTTCTTGGTCATTCTTTGAGTAAATAAGTATGTCATCAATGAAAACAATGACAAACTTGTCAAGGTATGGTCCACACACTCGGTTCATAAGGTCCATGAACACAGCTGGTGCATTAGTTAAACCAAACGGCATCACCATAAACTCGTAATGACCGTAACGTGTTCTGAAAGCAGTCTTTGGAATATCATCTTCTTTCACCCGCATTTGATGATACCCGGAACGTAAGTCAATCTTTGAATAAACAGACGAGCCTTGTAGTTGATCAAATAAGTCTGGGTAGCGGTTCTTGATGGTAAGTTTGTTCAACTCTCGGTAGTCGATACACAACCTGAATGTACCATCTTTCTTCTTGACAAACAAAACAGGAGCTCCCCACGGTGATGTGCTTGGTCGAATGAAAACACGCTCTAAAAGTTCTTGTAATTGGCTTTGCAGTTCTTTCATCTCACTGGGTGCGAGTCTGTAAGGAGCACGAGCTATTGGTGCAGCTCCTGGTACAAGATCTATTTGAAATTCAACGGATCGATGTGGGGGTAATCCAGGTAATTCTTTCGGAAATACATCAGGAAATTCTTTTGCAATGGGAACATCATTGATGCTCTTTTCTTCAGTTTGTACTTTCTCGACGTGTGCTAGAACAGCATAGCAACTTTTTCTTATTAGTTTTTGTGCCTTCAAATTACTAATAAGATGTAACTTCGTGTTGCCCTTTTCTCCGTACACCATTAAGGGTTTTCCTTTTTCTCGTATAATGCGAATTGCATTTTTGTAACAAACGATCTCTGCTTTCACTTCTTTCAACCAGTCCATACCGATTATCACATCAAAACTCCCTAACTCTACTAGTATCAAATCAATCTTAAATGTTTCGCTAACCAGTTTAATTTCTCGATTCCGACATATATTATCTGCTGAAATTAATTTACCATTTGCTAATTCGAGTAAAAATTTACTATCCAAAGGCGTTAATGGACAACTTAATTTAGCACAAAAATCTCTACTCATATAGCTTCTATCCGCACCCGAATCAAATAAAACGTAAGCAGATTTATTGTCAATAAGAAACGTACACGTAACAAGCTCCGGGTCTTCCTGTGCCTCTGCCGCATTAATATTGAAAACTCTTCCGCGGCCTTGTCCATTCGTGTTCTCCTGGTTCGGGCAATTTCTAATGATGTGGCCCGGTTTTTCACATTTATAACAAACTACATTGGCATAACTTGCTCCGACACTACTTGCTCTGCCATTACTCGTTCCGACACCATTTGTTCCTTTCGTTCTATTAACCCCTGGTCCGTAGACCTCACACTTCGCCGCGCTATGACCATTTCTTTTACACTTGTTGCAAAATTTGGTGCAGAACCCCAAGTGATACTTTTCACACCTTTGGCATAGCTGCTTCTGATTGTTGTTGTTGTTGCGGTTATTATTGTTGTTGGGATGATTGTTGTAGTTGCTGTTGTTGTTGTTGTTGTTGTTGTTGTTGGGCCGTTTGTTGTAGTTGCGATTGATGTTTCGATTGCTGGGATAATTGTTGCGATTATTGTTGTAATTGCTGTTGTTGTTGTATTGGTGATTCTTATCACCATTTTCCTCCCACTTTCTTTTGACTTGCTTCACTTTGGTCTCTTCAGCAGTCTGTTCTTTAATTCTTTCTTCAATTTGGTTCACTAGTTTGTGAGCCATTCTACATGCCTGTTGTATGGAGGCGGGCTCGTGTGAACTTATATCTTCTTGGATTCTTTCCGGTAATCCTTTCACAAACGCGTCGATCTTCTCTTCCTCATCTTCGAATGCTCCCGGACACAATAGGCACAATTCTGTGAATTGTCTTTCGTACGTGGTAATATCAAATCCTTGGGTTCGTAACCCTCTAAGTTCTGTCTTGAGCTTATTGACCGCGGTTCTGGGACGGTACTTCTCGTTCATCAAGTGCTTGAATGCTGACCATGGTAGTGCGTACGCATCGTCTTGTCCCACTTGCTCTAGATAGGTATTCCACCATGTTAACGCAGAACCTGTGAAGGTATGCGTAGCGTACTTTACTTTATCCTCTTCAGTACACTTACTTATGGCAAACACCGATTCAACCTTCTCGGTCCACCATTTCAATCCGATCGGTCCTTCAGTTCCATCAAATTCCAAAGGTTTGCAGGCAGTGAATTCTTTGTAGGTGCATCCTACACTATTTCCTGTACTGCTAGATCCAAGGTTATTATTGGTATGTAGCGCAGCCTGTACTGCGGCTATGTTTGAAGCTAGAAAAGTACGGAATTCCTCTTCATTCATATTCACGGTGTGTCGAGTAGTCTGTGCCATTTCCTTCAAAATAGTCAAATAGAACAAGTTAATCATACAGAATATTAAGAGTAGTTAATAGTATTTCGTAGCATAATATGAACTCATTTATAAAAGCTTTTTCTTCATATTAGCGTTTTATAAGTTTAAATTTGGGTAGTACCTACCCGTTAAGTTCATACTTAGTAGCTAATATAAATTCAACTACTACAATTCTATATGAAAAACTGATTATAATAATATTTCGCGTTCAAACTTTTACACAATATTTTACAAACTTACAATACCGCTTTTTTTACATATAGCATGAAATATAGCACACAATAAATTTGATACAAGATGGTTGTGAAGATAATTCTAGCTAGTACACAAGTCGTTCAGCAAAGGCAATAAAGACACGTAATTCATACGTCCAGAAACAAGTCATGCATTCTGGTTTTACTAGGATTACTTCCCATCCTTGGTCTTGTGGAACATAACCGTTATGGCCGTTGATAAGACAGCGTGTTGTAACGTCGTCAAAGGGACGAGGGTTATGTAATGTCCAACAGTCCCGTAACAATCTAAAAACCTCATTTCTTACCCCAATTACCGACTCCGTCACTTGTGGGAACATTTTGTTTAATAGTTGTAGCCCGATGTTCTTGTTCTCACTTTGGTGAGAAGTGAACATTACTAATCCGTAAGCATAACATGCTTCTTTATGTTGCATGTTAGCCGCTTTTTCTAAATCACGAAGTCCAATATTCGGATATATTGAGTCAAAATAATTTCTTAATCCATTGCGTAAAATAGCATTTGGGTTCCCCGCAATATATGCGTCAAAGTAAACACATCGTAACTTATGGATTTCCCAATGTGATATCCCCCATCTTTCGAACGAAAGCCTTTTATAAACCAAGGCATTCTTGGAACGTTCTTCGAATGTCTTACAAACTGATCTCGCCTTAAATAGTTGTCCCGAAGAATTCTGACCGACTCTAGACAAGATTTCATCAATCATGTCTCCGGGTAGGTCTCTTAAAATATTGGGTTGTCTATCCATTTTGTGTTTTTATACTGTAAAATAGACAAGAGTTAGATTCATAAAAAAAAAATACTTATTAATACAAGCAATTTTTACATATATCATAAAGCATAAGCACACTATATTACATATATTACACCACACGAATACAACTATCTTATTCCGACTCGCTTGTTTCTTCTTCTTCGGTTTTGGTTCGTTTTGCCAAGTTTCTAGGGATATATGATGTTCCCCTAATACGAGCCGTAATTTTCCACATTGGTTTAGAAAAACCTGGTGGTTTAGAGGTTCCCGGGTCATTGTTATAACTTAAGGACTTCGGGGGTTGACGATACATATAAAGTTCATCGGGGTTGGAATTAGATTTCTCTATTTTTATGCCCTTTCCCTTATTATTTTCTTTTGCCTTTTTAAATTCAGTTGGGGTAATTTCTATAACATCATCGGAATTCTCGTCAAAATCCGATTCATCGGAGAATTGGTAAACCTCCCAATATTTTGCTTCCTTAGCGGAAACACCATTGACCATAATTAACCTTGGTCGGTTGGTTGAGGATTTTCTTTTACTTAACCGTTTTATTATTTCCCCCACCGGTTCTATTTCTTCATCCGGTTCCGATTCTTCTTCCGGTTCCGATTCTTCTTCTGGTTCCGACTCTTCTTCCGGTTCCTCTTCTGGAATTTGTGAATCAGTCCACGAATCATTCCAATTTACATTTGACTCTTCATTATTATTAGGTGAGTCAATGGGACTTGTTCTAGAGGTAGACATCTATCACATAATATCAAACGCGTTAAGAGATTAATATATCACATAATATTCACATGTTAAAAATATATAGTTTCCAACAAAATTTGTTAAGCAATCATTTTTCAAGTAAACACGGTCGAAGTCCAGACTCACTAATGCATCCTAACAAACTCGATAAGACACACTAATGCAAAATTCTGATTCTCTAAGACCAATGCTCGGATACCAACTGAAATGGCCCGTTCTTATTGATTAAAAACGTTCCATATTAATTGATTTCGTTGCGAGGTTTTGACCTCTATATGAGACGTTTTTCAAAGACTGCATTCATTTTAAAACAAACCATAACCTTTATTTCATCAATAAAAGTTTAAAAAGCTTTACGTAGATTATCAAATAATGATAATCTAAAATATCCTGTTTACACACGACCATTACATAATGGTTTACAATACAAATATGTTACAACAAAATAAGTTTCTTGAATGCAGTTTTTACACAATATCATACAAGCATGGACTCCAAATCTAGTCCTTATTTAAGTATGCGACAGCGGAAGCTCTTAATAATCACCTGAGAATAAACATGCTTAAAACGTCAACAAAAATGTTGGTGAGTTATAGGTTTAACCTATATATATCAAATCATAATAATAGACCACAATATTTCATATTTCAATACACATCCCATACATAGAGATAAAAATCATTCATATGGTGAACACCTGGTAACCGACATTAACAAGATGCATATATAAGAATATCCCCATCATTCCGGGACACCCTTCGGATATGATATAAATTTCGAAGTACTAAAGCATCCGGTACTTTGGATGGGGCTTTTTGGGCCCGATAGATCTATCTTTAGGATTCGCGTCAATTAGGGTGTCTGTTCCCTAATTCTTATATTACCAGACTTAATAAAAAGGGGCATATTCGATTTCGATAATTCAACCATAGAATGTAGTTTCACGTACTTGTGTCTATTTTGTAAATCATTTATAAAACCTGCATGTATTCTCATCCCAAAAATATTAGATTTTAAAAGTGGGACTATAACTCACTTTCACAGATTTTTACTTCGTCGGGAAGTAAGACTTGGCCACTGGTTGATTCACGAACCTATAACAATATATACATATATATCAAAGTATGTTCAAAATATATTTACAACACTTTTAATATATTTTGATGTTTTAAGTTTATTAAGTCAGCTGTCCTCGTTAGTAACGTACAACTAGTTGTCCACAGTTAGATGTACAGAAATAAATCGATAAATATTATCTTGAATCAATCCACGACCCAGTGTATACATATCTCAGTATTGATCACAACTCAAACTATATATATTTTGGAATCAACCTCAACCCTGTATAGCTAACTCCAACATTCACATATAGAGTGTCTATGGTTGTTCCGAAATATATATAGATGTGTCGACATGATAGGTCGAAACATTGTATACGTCGTCAGTCGAAAGAACGACGTCTAGATGACCATTTTAGAAAACATACTTCCACTTTGAGTTTAACCATAATTTTTGGATATAGTTTCATGTTCATAATAAAAATCATTTTCTCAGAATAACAACTATTAAATCAAAGTTTATCATAGTTTTTAATTAACTAACCCAAAACAGCCCGCGGTGTTACTACGACGGCGTAAATCCGGTTTTACGGTGTTTTTCGTGTTTCCAGGTTTTAAATCATTAAGTTAGCATATCATACAGATATAGAACATGTGTTTAGTTTATTTTAAAAGTCAAGTTAGAAGGATTAACTTTTGTTTGCGAACAAGTTTAGAATTAACTAAACTATGTTCTAGTGATTACAAGTTTAAACCTTCGAATAAGATAGCTTTATATGTATGAATCGAATGATGTTATGAACATCATTACTACCTTAAGTTCCTTGGATAAACCTACTGGAAAAGAGAAAAATGGATCTAGCTTCAATGGATCCTTGGATGGCTCGAAGTTCTTGAAGCAGAATCATGACACGAAAACAAGTTCAAGTAAGATCATCACTTGAAATAAGATTGTTATAGTTATAGAAATTGAACCAAAGTTTGAATATGATTATTACCTTGTATTAGAATGATAACCTACTGTAAGAAACAAAGATTTCTTGAGGTTGGATGATCACCTTACAAGATTGGAAGTGAGCTAGCAAACTTGAAAGTATTCTTGATTTTATAAAACTAGAACTTTTGGAATTTATGAAGAACACTTAGAACTTGAAGATAGAATTTGAGAGAGATCAATTAGATGAAGAAAATTGAAGAATGAAAGTGTTTGTAGGTGTTTTTGGTCGTTGGTGTATGGATTAGATATAAAGGATATGTAATTTTGTTTTCATGTAAATAAGTCATGAATGATTACTCATATTTTTGTAATTTTATGAGATATTTCATGCTAGTTGCCAAATGATGGTTCCCACATGTGTTAGGTGACTCACATGGGCTGCTAAGAGCTGATAATTGGAGTGTATATACCAATAGTACATACATCTAAAAGCTGTGTATTGTACGAGTACGAATACGGGTGCATACGAGTAGAATTGTTGATGAAACTGAACGAGGATGTAATTGTAAGAATTTTTGTTAAGTAGAAGTATTTTGATAAGTGTATTGAAGTCTTTCAAAAGTGTATAAATACATATTAAAACACTACATGTATATACATTTTAACTGAGTCGTTAAGTCATCGTTAGTCGTTACATGTAAATGTTGTTTTGAAACCTTTAGGTTAACGATCTTGTTAAATGTTGTTAACCCAATGTTTATAATATCAAAAGAGATTTTAAATTATTATATTATCATGATATTATGATGTACGAATATCTCTTAATATGATATATATACATTAAATGTCGTTACAACGATAATCGTTACATATATGTCTCGTTTCAAAATCATTAAGTTAGTAGTCTTGTTTTTACATATGTAGTTCATTGTTAATATACTTAATGATATGTTTACTTATCATAATATCATGTTAACTATATATATAACCATATATATTTCATCATATAGTTTTTACAAGTTTTAACGTTCGTGAATCACCGGTCAACTTGGGTGGTCAATTGTCTATATGAAACCTATTTCAATTAATCAAGTCTTAACAAGTTTGATTTCTTAACATGTTGGAAACATTTAATCATGTAAATATCAATCTCAATTAATATATATAAACATGGAAAAGTTCGGGTCACTACATTACCTACCCGTTAAATTTTTTTTCACAATTAATATTTGGTACAAAAGAATTTATATTACAGTCTTTATGAAAATATATATGTGTATATTTTCTTTAGATGTAACATAGATTTAATGAGTTAATATTAAACTAAACTCACTTGATTTACGGTTGAAACTAGAATTTAGTAATCCCTAAAACTTTAGAAATTACATAAGTATTTCTTCAATGATATTGAAATTATGAATCAATACTTCGTTATTTGTTGATGCATGACGTTGGTTTTCATGAAATTCTTTTTAACTTCGCAAGGTACGAATAATTTTATTTTAAAAGTTTCGAGAACATCGATGATGAAATTGTAAAATCAAATATATATATATATATATATATATATATATATATATATATATATATATATATATATATATATATATATATATATATATATATATATATATATATATATGAATAATACACTTGATTTATTATGAATTGGAATTTATTGAATTGAGACAGAGATTGAAGTTAACGATGGTTAAGTTGCGGAAGAAGGACGTACATTATTGAGTATTAGTAATATGAATTAACCGAGTAGTTAAGATTCACACATAATAGCTTAGTACAGAAAGATCTATTATGGTTTAAAAATTTATATATATAAGATATACATATAAATCCTTCAGTGGAAATGAGTTAATACTTCATAACTCGTTGATAAGACATACTTGTTGTTGATTTGTAATGATGTCCACGGTGATTCTTGAACTGTCGGAGTTTGTGATGTTATAGGTGTTGCTGATTCTGATGATGCTGACAGTTTTGACTGTGCTGGTGATGCTAACGGTACTGTTGATGCTGTTGATAAAACTAGTCTAGCTTGTAAATCACGCATTTTTCTTGTCAGGGTTTCTATTCTTCCTTCTATCATTTTAGCTCATTCACCTAATTTATGGTTAGGGCTAGAATAGATAACTTCTAAGACTTTGGAGATTACATAATCGTCGCAAAATCTTTCTTCAATGAAGTTATGAATCAATACTTCATCGTTTATTGTTGTTGGTATTCCTTAGTATCTACAAGGTGTATGTCATCAATGTTCATGGGACAGTTTATGATGTTGAAGCATGGAATTTGGATGTTGTTGATGGTGGTAATGGTTCTGTTGACGTTGATGATGGTGTACTGTTGATGCCGGTGTTGCTGCTGGCGCTTGTAACCTTTGCACCATATTCTCCAAAGCCACTACTCGAGCATGAAGCTCGTTCGTTTCTTCTACTATACCGGGATGATTGGCGGTTCGGACGAGTGGATGAATAAGATCTAGAATCTGGGATAGTATATAATCATGACGGGATACTCTGGAAATGAGAGAGGAAATGTTGTCTCGAACAGGTTCGCCGGTAAGTGCTTCAGGTTCTTCGCCAAGAGGGTAATGTGGTGGATGGAAAGGATCGCCTTCTTCTTGTCTCCAATGATTAAGGAGGCTACGAACCCATCCCCAATTCATCCAGAATAGATGATGGCTGATTGGTTGGTCCATTCTGATCACACTGCTTTCGGAGCTTGAGTGAAACTCCATATCGGAATTCGAGGGACTTGAACTAGTGGAGAGTTCCATTTCGTACGATTGAATAAAAGATTTTTCGATATGAAATGATTCCTGGCTATCGGATGGTATTCTACTTACATGAAATATCTATATATATAGAATAAAAGATTTCGTAGATTACGAAGAATTTACGGAATATGTCAGGCAAAGTTTACAGTAACAGATACACTAAGATATGAATTAGCAGATACGCTAAGATATGAATTTTGTCTATACACTATTCATGCAATCAATGCAGTAAGATGTGTATAGACTTAAGAATGATAAGCAGGTAATTTTCGATAAGAAATGATAAGCAAAAACTTTTGACATGCAACTAAGGTTGAAGTCCAGACTCACTAATGCATCCTAACAACTATCAGTTAGACACACTAATGCAGACCTGGTTTGCTAAGACCACCGCTCTGATACCACATGTAAAGACCCGTCCTAATCCATAAGAACGAATACAATAACATATGATTACATTGCGAGGTATTTGACCTCTATATGATACATTTTACAAACATTGCATTCGTTTTAAAAGACAAATTTTCATTACATCGAAAGTTGATAGACATGCATACCATTTCATAATATCCAACTATAAATGATCTAATATGTCATTTACTTAATCATAATCTTTACTGAACTCAACGACTTGAATGCAACGTCTTTTGAAATATGCCATGAATGACTCCAAGTAATATCTTTAAATTGAGCAAATGCACAACGGAAGATTTCTTTCAATCCTGAGAATACAAATGCTTTAAAGTGTCAACCAAAAGGTTGGTGAGTTCATTAGTTTATCATAATCGATCATTTTCATAATTTTAATAGACCATAAGATTTTCATATTTATAAACAGAACTTCTCGTCTGCATAAAGATAAAATCATTCATATGAATTGAACGCCTGGTAACCGACATTAACTTTAATGCATAGAATATCCCCAAACAGAACCTCTCGTCTGTATAATATGATCTCGAAGTACTAAAGGCATCCATAACCTGAATGGGGGTTGTTAGGCCCAATAGATCTATCTTTAGGATTCGCGTCAATTAGGAACAGAACCTCTCCTCTGCCTAATTCTTAGGTTACCAAGCTAAAAAGGGGTGATATTCAATTTAATAATCCAACCATAGAATGTAGTTTTGAGTAGTTGTGTTTATTTCGTCAAACATTTATAAAAGTAGCGCATGTATTCTCAATCCCAAAATTATATATTGCAAAAGCATTTAAAAAGGGAGCAAATGAAACTCACTATACTGTATTTTGTAGTAAAAATACATATGACGGCATTGAATAAGTGCAAGGTTGGCCTCGGATTCACGAACCTATATTAAGTATATATATTTTTATGTTGGTCAATATCTGTCTAGCAATTTAAGTCAAGTCGTAGTGTATCACAATCCTAATGCTCGAGATCGATATGCAAAAGTCAACAAAATCACCTTGACCCAAAATGACTTCCAAAATCTATACATGTTTATTATATAACTTAAATATAGTCGTTTTATATATTTAAATATATTTATTATATTTTATTAAAGTAAATAATACAAGTCATTTATTAATAAATAAAAATTTATATTAAAACTTATATATGATGAAAATATACTTTTATATGTCTCAAGTAATAAAATTTATACAGTTCACTCAATATCATAAAAATATAGTGGTATTTATTATTAATGTAATTATAATACGTATGGTAAAAATATCTTTGTGTCACATATTTATTTGATAAAATAATATTTATAATAATAATAATGAGTAAAAGTTATATTATTTTGTAATAATAATAATTATTATTATTCTACCAATAATAATAACAATATTTATTTATTAATTAATGATGATATTATTTATAATAAAATGATTATTCTAATCATGATAATTTTAATACTAATAATACTTTTTAATATTAAAGGTAATAATAATATTTTATATAAAAATAGTAATTCTATTCAAAATGATAAATAATAATACTAAAATGATAATATTAATAATATTTTATAATAACAATAATATTTATATTAAAATGATAATTTTTATTAAAAATGATAGTTCTAATATTAATGATACTTTTAATAATAATAATGATAAAAATAATGAAAACGATATTTTTATCTAAATCAATATCTTACAATATTTTAATTTCATCATGATACTCATACTCATTATTTCCTAATCGATTTGTTTAATAGCTTTTAGTCTTCTTTTATATCACATTCATAATAATGATAATAATAGTAATCATAATAATTAGATGATAGTAATATTAGTTTTAATGATAATGATACTAATAATAAATATTATAATAATACTACTAATAATACTAATAACTATTTTAATGATAATAATAATAATAATAATAATAATAATAATAATAATAATAATAATAATAATAATATTAATAATAATATTAATAATAATCTTAATGATAATTACGATTGTAATACTAATAATAATGACAATTTTTAATGATAATACTTATAACGATAATAATAATAATAATAATAATAATAATAATAATAATAATAATAATAATAATAATAATAATAATAATAATAATTATAAGATACTAATAACGACGATTATAACGATGATAGTAATAATAATAATACTAAAATTAATAATAATTCAGTTGGCTATATCTTTTAATCCGTACATCGAAACCACACGATTTCTAAATGAAAAGTTATTAATTTTTTGCCAGCTTTCCAATGACATGCATATCATATACCTTATATCAATAACATATGTATCAAATTCGTGATTCATCATAAACTATCTAACGACAAAATTTAGCATACAAGCATGCATAATCATATATACTCGAGCACTAGTCAGGGATACACTATTAATATATAAAAGATAAAATATGAGTGCTCACGTATCAATATTGTGATTCAATATTGCAGGAAAAGTACGTAAACGCAACGGAGATGATAAACACTAGTTTGACCTCACGAGCATACCCTTGAACAATACCCATAACCTCCATAGCTATAACCCATAATTTTCTTAGCCCTATCCCGTTTGAAAACTTATTTTGAAATCGCCTGAACATAACTCCGTCGTAGTATTTTATGTTTACTAATAATATCTTGAAATAATATTGAGTAAATATATATATGTAAATCGATTGAGAGAGTTTAGAGAAATATATTTTTAAGTTTCTATGAAATAATGAAACCTATTGAATTCTATTTATAATAGATTTTTGAATTATTAAAGTGAATTATTAAAGTATGAATTATTAAAGTAAATTATTAAAGTATGAATTATTAAAGTGAATTATTAAAGTAAAAGTAAAGTAAAGGTAAAATTAAAGTATAGTAAAAGTATAAAACTATGTACGTATAATACGCGTATAAATATATATAATATTAATTTAAATCGTTATATATATTTAATAAAATAAAATATAATTATCGTTATCTTTATCATACTAGTTAAGTAATGAGTTGTCAAAAGTGGTTCTAGATATTTATAAAAGTTATATACATTTTAATAATAAAGTTCTTTTTTAAACTGAAACGTTTTTTTTTTTACGTTTGAAACTAAATCAAATAAATATGATACTTTTGTTTTACAAAACTAAATATATTTAAGAATCATTTTGTTAAAAGGTTAAAATAATAGAAATCTTTATATCATAAAACGTTTTAGAAAAGTAGAATTATATATATTTATAATAGGTTTCAAGTTTTTAAATTACAGTCTGTTGGTGAAGCCTGGGATAAAGTCCAAAGGTTAAATAAACGTATGAAATCATCTTAATGAAAGTTATTTACACTCCACGTTCTTACTTTCATATTAAATAAAATGAAAGTTAACATAGTTATCTTATCAAGGTCACGAGGAAAATATTATAAAACATGAATTGGAAATTAAACAGGAATTTCCACTAACCCTTGTCTAGTTCCCGTTAATTGACACATTTGTTCTTACATATAAATCACTTTACCATTTTTCGAATGTTGTCAAAAAGAACAGATTTCTTTAATCATAGTGGACCTTATATCAGAGACCCGTAGTCATAATCACAATGTATCTGATAATTCAATCCTTTGATATTATCTTTTAATTCTGTCGATAATTATATTATATATATTGAAACAAATACGTTCATGTAAAGTATTATACCTCTAATACTTTGTTAACGTTTTCAATTAATATAACTATATCTTATATATATACATTTCTATATACATAAATGTTCGTGAATTGTCGAGAGCAGTCGAAGGGTAATTGATTACATAAACACAGTTCACAGTTTTTGAGATTTCAACATTACAGACTTTGCTTATCGTGTCGGAAACATATAAAGAATAAGTTTAAATTTGTTCGGAAATTTTCGGTTGTCACACATTCATGTCTCAATTCCTAAGTTCCGTGTCCTAAAAGCGCATTAAATGCCTCTCGGGAACTTTTGCCATACCGAGTTCATAGAATCTTCAGATACAGTATAACCAGGGGTCTTAATCCTATGAAGTAGCTAATTTCATATAGGTGGACAAGTCCTGATCACAACCTAGGTTGGTCAATCCTTAAGATACTAGCATACAAATCTATCAGACTTCTTAGTTCAGTGTTACAATAGTAATCGTACTAAATTATCATAATTACGCTAACCCAAACTTCTATCATGGCAACATACAGATTAATTAAGCTATCATGGTAATATCAGAACGCATTATTAAACATAAAAAACAAGAACACATGTTTAATATAAAAGACAAGCATTTCGGATAAAAACCTAAAAAGGGCGAAGAAATCTGCCCGAGATCATAGGGACTCGCCGGGATATCCTCCGGAAAATAAAAGCTAAGCTAACTACTACTAAAAACTAACTAAAAGCTTGAAAATATAAAGTGAATTGCAAGTGTGTTGAAATGGATGGAGAAATCCCTTTAAATAGACTTGATTTTTTCCTGCAAATAGCTGGCAGGTCGTTTGGCAAGCCGTTTGGCAGGCCGTTTGCAGGGGCCGTTTGTCAGGCCAGGCCGTTTGCATGGGCCGTTTGTCTGACCCGTTTGGCAGGCCGTTTTTGAGCCAGGCAAGCCATTTGGCAGGCTGTTTGGCTTGCCTGGTCAGCTGAATTTCCTGGATCATAACTTGATTTCTTGTATTTCACCGTTTTCGCTCTAAAATCTTTGTTTTAGCTCCGTTTTAGCTCCGTTTTACATGATTCTTTTTGCATCGCCTTCGTAATTACTTAATCTACAAAATCAACTGAAAAAGCGATAATTTTTATGACAAGGTTTAAATCTTTATTGTTCTAGGGCTTAATAATGGGGGTAAAAATGTGACTTTTTGGCCGATATCAGTTACTCATAGCCGGCGGCTTCGAGCTTCGAATTATGCAGTTTCTGGTTTTTTTTGGAACTGTATAATTAGGTTTCTGTGATTGTCGTTTAATCTGTTTATCTGCTGCCATGTTTTAGATCTTAATTTGCATGCTTAATGATTAGGTAATAAGAGCTTGGATTAACTAGTAATTTATTCTAAGTATTATTTTACTCGATTCATCTAACTTTGAAGATTAATCACATTAATAAAGTATTTAGATTGCATGAAGTTTAGCTAAAGATCATGTGTAGTAATTAATCAGATAAACACTAATTATGCTCATATAATAAACTCACTATTGTTATGCTTAATCGAAGACCCCTTGTTTTTTGAATTCAATTGTCAATTGCATGCAAACTTAGTCAAAAGATTGATTAGTAGCTAGTAACTTTAGTTGATATGATTAGGTTTATCAGATTAATTATTTGTCAGTCTAATTGAACGTTGCCTTAGCCCACACCACAAGATTAAGAAGATATTATCATGTGATTATTTGAATACTATAATTTAGGATATTGACTTGAATACTCACTTAGTTAATATATGTTTTAAGTTCTACTTTGTGAACTTTATGTGATATTTAGCTTAACCTTTTAGGAATAATAATTGGTCTATGATTGTTATTTTGTTATTTATTAGTACGAATAATGAAACTATCTAAAACTGAAACTCTCATAATTTACAAGTCCAAATAACAAATTTCTTTTAATCTATTTTAATTCAATTTAATTCATATTTTATCTTTCTTGAAATAGACTTATTAAAGTTAAAACAAGATAATATATAATACTAATAGTAAATAATTTTAATCCTTTAATAATAATTGGAATAAAACAACTTATATCTGCTACCCGTAATCTCTTGGGACGATCCCTAACTTACTAATTAATATACTACCTTGATCGGATTTTTTGCTCGTTAAGGTGTTAAAATTGATAAGTAAATTAAGGTAATATAAATTTAAAAGTTGAACTAAATAAGCACCGTTGCACACACTTTTCGCAGATCAACTTTTTGGTGACGATATCGGGGATTGCGGTAAAAATAAATATATAAATTTATTTTTGGTTCACTGATATTTCATGGCGAATGGTGTCTGAGAATATCTAGGGTTAGGTTGCTGGATTGTCTGATTTAAAGGGTCATGCCTAATCCCTATTGTTGTCTGGCCATTTTGTATTGAAAGATTCGATAGATTGGAAGTTTATTTATTTATTTATTGTTAAGCGGTAAAAGTTGTATAATTAATATATTTATTTAATTAAATATTTTTTTAGTTATTCGATCCTTTCGTGTGTATTTATTTTCGTGAAAGTTACTTGTTTTATATTCTTTTATTTTCTTTTGTTTTTGTTTTCCGTGGTGTGATCGCAGCTGGGTTCCTGACATATTTATAATGTCTGTGGTCGTAGAATTACTTTGGTTATCTTCCTGAACTTAAAAGATGGACAGTGGTAGATGTTGACTGGTTTGAACAAGAGACTGAGAAGGAGGATGAAGAAACGCAAGAAACGCAAATCAGAATCCTTCCCGAACTGAAAATATACACGCCTTTGATTCCATCTCCGGAACATTTAAAGGTGACAGAGTTTGTTCCAAGCTTACAATCTTCCACTCCACGACCTAACATTTCACCACCTATGTTATTAGACAGTGATAGTATATTTAACGATGAAATCTTAGATGAGGAAGCACCGGGTATAGATTGGGATCTTTTGGAATACGAAGATGATGATGAGTTTCATCCGATAAAATAAAATTCTTCGAATAATGAATATGAAGATTCTTATCCTAATTTTGAGGTGTATGGATTTCTAGAAAACACTAGGTTAGGGGAGAGTGCTGAAATTTTGAGGATATATTCTCTTCAGTTATGAAAGAGCCTACTCGTTTAGATCCACTTTCAGAGCTTATACAAGAATTCCCTGAGTTACATATTTACTCTTCTGGTAATGTCGATGAGATAGTGATGAATGAAGAAGAGGGTTTGTTACCTGCTTTGATGGCTAATGGTTATGAGCCTACGACGGAGGAACTAGGTAAGTTAAGGATAAATGTTGAGTCTAGTAATATTGTGGGAAATCATAGCGGATCAACTATGAATCTAGAGTTTCCTGATGTTGGTACATTAATTGTTCATATGCGAGTGGTCATCACAAGGTATATAGTGTGGGGGAGACGATCTATAGTGACCCATTTGATATTAGCATGACCAAGGGGAACATCCGGGTGTCCCAATCAGATTTTAAGTGGATACGTCCTCCAAAAGTTGGGTTTTACCAGGGTTCTTCATGAAAGAAAAAGAAGAACTCCTGAACTTCATATATTCCACCCAGATGTGTAAATATATTCCACCCCGAGGTGTAAATGACTGACTCACTTTACTTATTCGTGGAACATTTTCCATCGATTTTATATGACGTCCGATAAGTGTGGGGAAAGTAAAACCCCACTGAGGTAAAATTTAAAAAGGGGTTGAGTCAAACTTATGACTCATTAATCAATAACTATGTTTTCGTGTTATGTTCTGTTTGTTAGCCTTCTATGAGTAGTGCTCATCTTAAAGAAGTTGACTTAAACATGTCGATCTTCGCTCTCATCCTTTCATTTGTTCGCTTACAACTCATAAAACCCAGTGATGTTCTCGTTCCCTTTTACATTTTTGTATTCCTTTATTATATCGTTGTTGTATAAGTACATGCAAGTGAAGACATTGTATGATTTTAAGTGTGGGAGAGGGAAGTGAATTCTTCACTTAAATTAAAAATTTTTTTTAAAGAAATGCTTAAAATTGATAAACTTTTTATGCCCCAAATAAGTGGTGAAAATTTTTAAAATTGGTCAAGAGATAAAAAATTTTAGAATTTTATTTTAAAGCTATAAAAGATTTAAATAAAGACTTTTGAACTTAGTAATGTAGAGAAGATAAAATCATCTAATTTGAAGGTAATGTAAATGATAAAAAAAATATCTAGGATATTTGTTTACCTTTATATCTTAACATCAATTTTAAACCAGTTACACAGGTCGCTAGCACTTGAATACATATTCAAATATATAGAGTTCTAGCATTCCAATTAGATAACCTTAGAAGCTTTAACCTTTAGAAAAATCAATTGAAACCAATTTCCCATTCTTACCCTGATTTTTGGTTATTAATGTCAAAATTAATCTTACTTTATCTTATTTAGATTTAGTAATAGTATTGTGACGATGCAACTCATTTGTTCTTAGAACTAATCGGTTTGAATTAGACTTTCAATTAAAATCAAATTATATATATAGTGTTTGTATCTTGTTAACTAGTTTGGCTCAGAATGGTTTCTTAGGTTCCACATTGGATTCCACGATTTACTTATTAATATTAATGTGCATAATCATAATAACCGTCATCAAGCATAATTTATATGATTATGGTCAATATTATGAACTTTAAATGCTTTATTATATTAATGTTGATTATGGTCAATATTATGAACTTTAAATGCTTTATTGAAGATATAAGGAAAATCTGCGCGCTTTGACAATTGTGCCCATATCTTGAGCCTCCCGACTCCGTTTAAGGCGAATCAGGTGTCCAAACGACCGTGAGACAAAGATCTACACTTTTAGTAAGAGAGCCACTAGTTTTAGGAATTATCAGCTGTCGGATAAGGACAATAAAGCTGGCGGTTGTTGACCAAAAAAGTCAAAGTTTGCCGTTCATGTTTTCCTTGCCTTCCAAGCATTAGAGCCGCCGGATAAACCTATTTTAGCCGCCGGCTAAGACTTATTTTTGGGAAAAACACGCTTCGAAAGATCTGTTTTGTGTGCTTCAAGCCCAAGTCACTTGAGCGACCAGCTAAACCTATTTTAGCTGCCGGCTAAAGAATCAGTTTTCAAATATTATAAAAGAGGCCAAAATTTACGGTTTTCAATGTACTTTTCATTATCCACTTTCAAGTTACGAATAATTTAGATTTTAGGGTTAATTCTTAATCTTTGTACCTTTGAACTCAAGTTTTATTCAATTTTATTAAAGTTTTCTTCTTCTTTTCTTGTTTTATTAAGGTAAATCTACTTTTAGTTCTTGCATCTACTTTAATTATGTCTACTTATCTGTTTATTTGCTTCTATTCGTCTCTAACTATGAACTAAACGTTCATAGTAGTTATTTGGACGAAAACGAAAATTATCTGGGATTTAAGATGAAGTCGCCTGCTGAGTCAACCTTAGCCGCGACTGGGTTTCTCAGAGCCGCCGACTTTGAGCTTCGAATTATGCAGTTTCTGGTTTAGTTTTTCCAGTACTGTATAATTATGTTTCTGTGATTGCTGTTTAATCTGTTTATCTGTTGCTATGTTCTAGATCTTAATTTGCATGCTTAATGATTAGGTAATAAGAACTAGGATGAACTAATTCTAAGTATTTTTTTTACTTGATTTATCTAACTTTGGAGATTAATTACATCAATAAAGTATTTGGATTGCATGAAGTTTAGCTAAAGATCATGTGTAGTAATGAATCCGAGGGCATGAGCGGTAAAACTCCCCCTCCCCCACTGCCTCCGCAACGCGATGCGCGGAAGACACTCTTGGATAAAGTTCAAGGATTAAGACACAACCTAGTGTCTAATGCTACCCTTTATCCATACAGTAATTAAAATACTAATTTTCATTCTAAGTACCTAAAATATAAAATAAATATATAAATGATATTACTTTCATTTAATCTGTAAACAACATTAACTTCACATGCTATTACTTATATTGACTTAATACTTATAATCAAGTTAGGGAATTTATTATTTATTTAAATCATGCGTGACTATTTATTTTTCAAGAAATAATCATTGATATATGTTAAAATGATTTTTTGATCAAACTATATGTTATATTTAAAATATTTTAGCCATCCATAAACTTTATTCAAAATCCATCTCTGATAAGATAGTCTTAAATTAAATGTTTGATTGAAGTGATCACCTTCCCTTATGGCAAGAGCGATGGAATCCAAGTTGGACGGATTTAACGCCGATAACGCCCGTTAAGCAACATCAAATTGAACACTGGATGGGCGCCAGTTTCGAATTCAACAGGCAAGTGAAGAGCGTTGGATTATACTTTTTATACACAATTCACATTCTTTTTCTCTCTCTAAATCTTTTACAAATTCTTCATACAAATTATATAAATGTAGTACAATTTTTTATAAGACTTTAATTTATGTAATTTTTATGTCTAAGAATTCCAATTTTTGTAAATTATATGAATTAAGTTTATTAAATAAGGTTTTAGGTTTGTTGTTTAATTATATATTTTATTTTATGATTCATAACACAAAAAGATATTAAATTTAACATAAAAAGATATTAAAAAAAGTGAGACCTACTCAAATTTGATCCCCACTATAAGATCACCTACAACCGTGTCAGTGACGTGAAGTCATATTTTATACCTTTTAGAGAAAAATTGATTTTTGTAACCTTGGCATGACAATGTCAAATTTTGAAAGTAAATAGTGATGAATGTTATATTTGAGTGTTAAATTTGAGTAGAAAGGTATTAGGTGATGTGTTAAAATATAATTGAAAATTGGGTTAGGATCCGTGAAGAACTTAGGTAGAAAGAGATTCTGGAGAACCTATTTACGTGCAAGGGTATTTAAGCAACTTTAGGGGTACAAATCGGATTAGCAAAATCACATTTTTTTAGATTCATAAATCTCCATCAAAATGTTCTCCTAATCAATATTTTTATAAGCCAAAAACATTCGAAATCGTTCAAAAATCGATGATGAATGATAATAATCGTGATGAATGATTAATTTTATCATTCATCAAAACGAGTGATGAATGATAAATTAATCATTCATCACTCGTTTGATGAATGGTAAATTACTCATTCATCACGATTATTATAATTCATCACCGATTTTTTTTCTAGATTTTGTTATTTTTTGTAACTTTTGCAGTTTCTTCTATTTGCATATTAAGAGACTCTAAAAATAATAATTTTTTCGTAATTATTTTTGAAATTTTTCTTATCCCGTTTGTACCCATCTATGGATCTCGCCCACACATACACACACACACACACACACACACACACACACACATACATACATACATACATACATACATACATACATACATACATATATATATATATATATATATATATATATATATATATATATATATATATATATATATATATATATATATATATATATATATATATATATATATATATATATATTCTGTCAAATTTGTGGTGACTAGGCTAATGCCTTTGAGTGAAGCTCCATTATACCATTTCTAACAGTGTATGTGATATCATATGCAGCGGGTGTACTTTTTGAGTAATGTGGCAAGGTCATGGAGTGAAGCTACATAATGGAGCGTCACCTTTTTAGTGTTAAATTTCTAGAAGGTGATGTGGTAAAATATGATTGAAAGTTGGGTATAAAATAAATAAAGGGTGATGATAAATCCACTTATGTTTTTGATATATCAACTTTTTTGTACAACGGTTATTTGTACAGTTATACTGTTATGCATAAAAATAAGTGGATTTATCCAATATTGAAGTGAAAATATCACTTCTCGTTAATAAATCAAAAATATATAAAATAATTTACTGAAATCTAATTGGTCCATAAAACCTGACACTTTTTTCCATCAGTCTCTTGAATAATGCTCCATTTTCGTTACAATTGACGCCCCTTTTAACGTCGTCAGGGAGCGTCAGTTAGTGACACAGTAAATGCTTTTTTGGAAAGCTATAATTCATTCAAATAAAATTCCGCAAGAAGCGAGCATCAAACAAAAACAGCAGAATCCAAGATAATGGCTAGGAAAGCACAAAAACTTTCCAATAAAATAAAGAACAAAACAACTAAAATTTTAACTGAGACCTATCATACATTTACACCACATGGATGTAGTCTCCAATCATCAAAAACACCTTGCACCATGTTAGATTGACTAACCAACCATAAGTGTGTCAACGTCTTTAAGGATGCCATAAGATCTTCGTTAAGGATTACTTGTATCTATTCAGAAGGAGATTGAATAAGCTTGTTCTGCCTTCTAAATTAACCACATGATCATACACCTTGAAGCTAAAAACGTTTTACTCATATTTCCAGACTGCAAATGATAATTAGCGGAACTCAAAGTATTACTTAAGCCACATGGAGGAGGTTCGTTAATACGCCACCATGAAAGAAGATTTTTTCAAAGGGGAACAATGAATCTGCAGCTAACAAAAATATGATCGACGTCTTCTTGACTAGCATCACAGAAGGGACAGAATGACGATACCAGATTCACCCCTCTTTTCACCAAGTTTACGCTAGTAGCTAGACCATTGAAATCAACTCTCCAAACAAACACATTGACTTTATTAGGCAGACATGACAACCATGGATTGACACATAAGGGAGTGACACCAACACACAACTCTTTATCAACTAAGCGTGATAAATAATTCACCTTGAATACACCTTTACATTCAGCTTACAGACCCAACTGTCTTCATTTGGAGATAGCTTATTTGTCGACACCAACAAATCGTTAATTCTGACTAAATCAGCATTGGTCCTCCCCCTTATGTTGTTCCTCTAATCCCAGTTAGCTTTTAACCCCTCAATATGAGATGACCCGTCAAGTACCCTTTACGCTCTGTCACTTGGTCCCACTACTTGATCATAACTGTAAATGAATTTAATAAATAACATTGCATTCTTTATTTAAAAATGATTTCCTATAAAGGAAACCTACTAAAATATGTAAGTTTAGAAAAACCAACATAAGTACTTAACCAAAAGTTGACCAAAACAAAGTCAACAAACACCCACAATTGAAGAACGATATTCTTAGGGTTTGAAAATGGCAAATGCAGAACGATATTCTTAGAGGCGGCGATTAAGACATGGCCAAGTACAATTGAAGAGGAAAATTTCTTTGCCTGATAATCCATTCCAATCTAACGATGCTACAATATGTAAGTCATGATGTATGTTTAGGTTATCCGAATTTAATCGTATATTCTTCAATATATTTACGCCATTACCACCGTCTATTCTATTTTATAATCTTATGATGATATTAGGTTACTAATGACTCCTGTGATTTTGAAGAAAACTGATGTTAGGATTTTAGGGATTAGGGATGTGTCTGATATGATGAGGATTTTTTTGATTGAGCTTCGTATTGTACCTTACATTGAAATTTTTGTAATATTTGCATCATATTTGCCAATGTAGTTAGCAAATGAGGTTGATCGAAACACTTGCATATAAACACTATTAGGAGTTATCAATAATAAGGGTATTATCAGACCTGGCGTTGAGGTAATATTTCAATATTTCAAGTAATTGGCTTAAACGGGTTAGGGTCAAAATGGGTTACTTCAAATTTATAATGGGTTTAACGATCTATGTAGCTGAGCTTAATTGGATACTTTATGCTATAGGTTGCTATGATGGGAATGGGCTATATGAGGTGCTTATGGTTGAAACTTAAAGTACAGAAATTGATGCAAAATCAGTTGTTGATCAAATTTTAGGTGTAGCTTTGCCATCACCAGGGTGTTGTGCACTTTGATTTAAAGCCAGAAGTATGTATTTTTTATATTTGGACTTAATTGGATCCATTTAAAGTGCACTTCATATTCATAAATTGCTAAATTTTTCAGCAGTGCACCCAAGGTTAAGAGACAAAGACTGTGTGGTCTCGTTTTTATCAACAATTTTGTCAATTCGTAAATCCGAGCCTTACCTTTCCAGTGTGCAACATTGAAGGTATGTTTATCTGACTATAATATTTTTAGTCTTTATAGGGTGTTTAAATTTGTGTTTTAGAATTGACTTATTATTAAATCATTTTATGTCTGCTTAGCTATTAATGTATAAGTTTTATGCCAAACATGTTAAATTCATGTAGCGATTAATGTTTTTTTTTTGTTCTTTATGGTTCACGTAGCATTCGGGTTAGTGGATGTTGAATCGATTTTTTGATATCTTTGATAGTCAGAAAATTCTTGAATGAGGTCTCGAAAATGGTTCGTGAATTTGTTTCATACTAAAGTAATCTTTTTTCATATCCGCCTGAAATGATAGATTCATATATCTTATACGGCCTTAATAAATGGTCTTGCTTACATTTCAATTGTAACATTGTCATTCATTAATCTGCATTCATTATGTAAATCTCATTGTAAATATCAATATTGATACGTAACTGTTGAGTTCTCAAAATAATTAAGGATTTAATTATGACAAAACTGTAATTATTTGCACTAAAATGTTGTGCAGCCATCACAAATTTGTTTATGTATAGACAGCAGATATTGCTGTGTCGAGTGTTTAGTTTGTTACTTAGTCTACCAGCACAAGGTAGACAGTATTCTTCAATTAAGCACAGGATGTGTACGCAGCAATTCAAGAATATCAAGTGACTCAGCAATGAAGAACCAGCATAACCGAAATGCAGCTTACTACACAAGACAGCTATGCTCCATTACAAGCATAGTGATTTCCTGAGTGGTCTACATCAATTGTACTATTCAACAGAAGTCAAAGACAAAGTTGAATAAAAAAGGACACGCATCGGCGGCTGATAAGTGACCTTACAAGACCAAGTAGGAATGCAGAAGTTTAACGCATGTACAGACATGTGTTATACCTTGTCAACGCCTAGGGAACACAACATTCTATTTGTTTAAACAAATAGTGGTGCCAAACCGAAGTGGGGTGTTCCTGCAAATAGCTACGAAAGAGGAAAGAGGAGAGCACGCTCTCTGATGCAGTTGTCCCCACAAGTATAGACATCCTATGTACCAGTGGACAATAGAACAATTACACGGATAATAGGACTAGTATAAATTGATGTATCCACTATTGTAACAACTAGTGGTGTGGGTTTATTTATTTAGAGTCCAATACGTGTAAAAGCTTAGAATATCCTCTATAGCTATACTTAGGTAAAATCTATATCAACCAACTATCATTCCGCCAAAGATAGTTGTAATTCTTTGTAATTTAATCAATAAAGAATAAACCATTGAAATTTACCTTTGACTCTATTTAAATTACATGATTGAATACTAAATTGTGTTTAACTGTTAAGTTAATTAAAAAGAATTGTATTCACCCCCTGTACAATACTCCTGTTGTTTATCAAGGAACCAACAACTGGTATCAGAGCTTCAGTCTTGATAATTTAATAACTTGGATCTGAATTCTCTCATGGCTGCATATTCAAATACAGCTTACCTTGAAAATGGCTCATCCAATAGACCACCCAAATTTTATGAAGATGAGTATGAAACTTGAAAGGCAAGGTTCATGCTTCACCTGAAGTCTATTGACCCACTCATGCCTGGTATTGCCACAGATGGTCCATTTATCCCAATGAGACTATTGATAGTATTCCAGCTACTGCTGACACTCCAGCCATTCCTGGCAGAGAGGTTGTTCTCACTCCAGCTAAATGGGAAGCTGAGGACAAACGTCGTGTTGGACTTGACCCTAAAATCAGAACTCTGTTAGCTATAACTTTACCTAACCACCTATTCAAACTGATTAAGAGAAAACTAAATGCTAAGCTTATGTTAGACTATCTAGATGTTATTTATGAAGGCATGGATGAGGTTAGGCAGAACAAGATTATTGCTTTGAAAAGAGAGTATGAAATGTTCTTTGCCTATAAGAATGAGACCCTTAAGCAAACCTTCATTAGGTTCAACTCCTTAGTTGCTGACATGCTTACTTTGAAAATCACATATACTGATTTTGAACAAGTAAACAAATTTATTAACTCACTGTCTACTAAATGGAAACCTGTGACTGACCCTCTAAGAACCACCCAGACTTTAAAAAACTTTAACATGTCTTCTCTCTATGGTACACTTTGGAACCATGAGAAGGCATAAGTCAAATTTGAACTAAACTTGAAAGAAAACTTTAAGTCTGTCCCTACCACTTCAAAATCTTCTAAAACAGATGATACTGCTCTTCTTGCTGCTGCTAAAAAGAAAGCTCAAAAGGCTTTACTGGTTCAAAAGTTGACAGCAGAAGAAGAGTCGGCTGAAGATGATGTGGAGAGTGGTACTGGGTCTGAAGAGAGCAGTGATGATAAAAATGATGTGGAAGGGTTTGCTAAAGGTATGGCTTTGATGGATAGGCAGTTTAAAAGGTTTAATCGTAATAGAACCAGTAAGTCATACAAAGGGAGTAAGAAGCCGAGTGCTAGGTATAATAGCAAATCAGTCAAAGGTCCTAAATCGGAGTGTTACAATTATGGAAAGGTTGGACATTTTGCTGCTGAATGCATGTCTAGGAAACCTTCAATCTCACATGCTAACTCTTTCTCAAAAGCTGGTAAGTATAAGAACAAGTACAAAGCTATGAAAGCTCAAATGAAAGAGAATGCAAAGACTGATAAGAAGGGAAAGAAGCCAGAAAAGGTTTTAGTTGCTGAACATCAAGACTGGGATGAAACCAGCTCTTCTTCATCTTCTGACAGTGATACTGATGATGATGATGATGCTGGTTATGCTTCTGGTAAAAAGCTGTGTTTGATGGCCAAAGAGGTCGAGGAGTCTGATGAGGATGATAATGGTAGTACATTTATGTCTGATATGAGGGAAGCTGACCTGAAAAAGGATTCACCTCAATGGAAAACTGAAATGTTGTATAAGGTTGATAATTTTCGAACTTATACAGATGATGAAAAAGCTAAAATGTTTGACTACCTAAGAATTGATCTATGTAGAGGCAGTAAACGTGAAGAAGTTTTAAAAAATGATAACAAATCTTTAAATGATAAACTTAAAAGCAAAACTGATGAAATTAAGATCTTGAAGGATGATATTTCAAAACTGGAAAAACAAAATTTTGCTCTAAAGTCTCTTCATGTTGAAGCAGCAGATGTTAAGAACCAGCTAAACAACCTCAAGAAGGTTGTTGCTTCATGGTGTACATCTGCTCAACGCACAGCTAAGTGTGTAAATGAGCAGGTGCCTGCCCAAGTTGAAGCCTTCTTTGCTGGTGACTATGATGCTGCTGCTGCTCTTGCAGAAGTTACTTTTATGGACCCCATTCTTGAAACTGATCCTGAAGCTGTCTTGCCAAATACTTTTGCTAAGATAGTTAATGGTAAAAAGGTCTTAACAAATAAGTTTGTTAGACCTACAGAGACCCCACCACCGTCCATGAATTTTTTTTGGGAGAATGAAGTAAAAGCCAAGGAAACCAGTACTTCAATTGATGAAACTACTGATCCCTCAAGCATTTACTATATGACTCCAAAAAGAAAGACGCATTAAAAGGGAAATCACTGAAAACAATCAAAGAAAGTCGAAATCAATTGATTACCCTTCGTGTTCAAATTCCACCAATGCTGAGCCATCTGATAAAAATTGTACAGGTCAACCAGTAGCTGATGACAAGCCAGCAAAACGTAATAATGGGAAGTCAAAGGCAGCAATCAAGATTCATACTAATCGACCGGTATCAACTGACGGGTCAGTAACTTCCCACACTGGCTCGTCGAAAAATAAAGGCAAGGTAGTATATCATGATTATGGTACTGGTTCTAAGAAGAAAGCTGCCCTTAAGGGAAAAGCTAAAGTGAAACAAATTGTGGAATCATGTGCTGAGTCATCTATCACTGAGATAATGACTGTTAAGCTTCACCAGCTCATAGCTGCCATATCTGAAAGCAGACATGATCTTACTGCACCCATTTACTCAGTGTATGACCAGTCACCGATACCAAATGTGAGAAAATGCTACAAGTGTGGCAGCAAGTTTCACTTAGCTAACCGGTGTACTCTAACCCTAACCCCATCTGTTGCTGCCTCTTCAAGCAAACCAGCAGACAGAAAGAGATCATCAAAGATGACCCTTTCAGAACCCATCCTTGGATGGGTTCCCAAAAAGAACTAATCTCTTAGTTACTGCGCAAGGCAATCAAAACAAGCAAATGTGGTATCTCGATAGTGGATGTTCAAGACATATGACCGGAAGTAATTCCCTGCTAATGGACTATCAAGAAAAGGATGGTCCAGTTGTTTCATATGGAGATAATTTGTTGGGTTACATAAAGGGTTTTGGTACTTTAACAAATGGGAATGTTACATTTTCAAATGTAGCATATGTCGTTGGGCTTAAACACAACTTACTCAGCATAAGCCAACTGACAAGCAAAAATAAGATAGTTTAATTCAGAAGAAAAATTGACACTATTTTTGATAAGACAGGGAAGCCACTGCTGACAGCTAAAAGATATGAGAACATGTATCAAATTGACATGAACACATCAGTCACAACAACTGATACTTGTTTTTATTCAAAGGCAGCAGACAACCTCAAATGGTTATGCACAAGAGACTCTAACATCTCAACTTTAAAGATATTCACAAATTATCTAGTAAAAGTTTGGTGTCTGGGCTACCCACAACGTGTTATGTGAAGGACAGATTGTGTCCTGGATGTGAAAAAGGGAAGCATCATCATGCCTCATTCAAGTCAAAGCAGATTTTAACTGTTGAGAAAACATTTCACCTACTTCATATGGATCGTTTTGGTCATGTTAATATAGCCAACTGTAGTGGGAAGAAGTATACTAGTGATTGTTGATGAATATTCCAGATACACTTGGGTATTCTTTTTGAAGCAAAAGAGTGAAGCTGCTGATGAAATTATCAATTTTATCAAAAGAATAGAACTACTGAATGGGCAACTGGTGAAGCAGCTTAGAAGTGATCATGGTACAGAATTCAGAAATACTACATTGGAAGAATTTTGTGCTTACAAAGGTATTTCATAGAACTTTTCTGCTGTGAGAACACCTCAAGAGAATGGTGTTGTAGAAAGAAGAAACAGAACTCTCATTGAAACAGCAAGATCTATGTTGGCTGAGTCTGGGCTGAAATATTCATACTGGGCAGAAGCTGTGAACACTGCTTGTTTTACCTAGAATAGATCTTTAATAGTGAAAAGACATCAGAAAACTGCTTATGAAGTTCTCAAAGGCAGAAGACCCTCAATTTCATTTCTTCATGTATTTGGCACTCCCTGTTTCATTTTAAACAAGAGGGATCAGCTAGGCAAGTTTGATGCTAAGGCTGATGAAGGTATATTTCTTGGATATTCTAACATGTCAATGGCATATAGGGTTTTCAATAAAAGAAGGGGTTGTTTTGAAGAATCTATTAATGTTACATTTAATAAAACTGCCCCTACTTCATCTTCTGGTCAAGAAGATAAGGAGTTACTGTTTGAAGAGCCAACTCAGCAAGCTCTAGATGATGAACAAGAACCAGCAGCAAATCCCTCACCAATCTATGTTGCTGGGTTCTCTGATGATGAGATGGAACACTCTGTTCCATCTGTGTCTAAACCAGGTGGACCTATTAGCTCTACTGAAGTTTTACAACTTGAGCATAGGTCTACTGGTTTCGAAGGATCTTAAGCTGGTACTGGTTACACTCATAATGAACAGCTGTCTCCCACTACTTCTCATTCCTCTGAGCCAGCTGATGATCAAGATGCTATGTGTTCCACAACAATCTCACCTGTTCATAACACTAGATGGACAAAGGAGCATCTAATTGAACAAGTTATTGGTAATCTGGCTAGTGGTGTTAAAACAAGAAGACATGCAACCAGCAATTTTTGTATGCATGTAAACTTTGTATCTACCATTGAACCTACATGTCCTGAAGAAGCTAGCTACCTCAACTAGAACAACCAACGTCTCACATACTAGTAAAGCAGTAGTTGTATTAGAATCTAGTACTCTCTGATAATAAAGAACAGCCCTAGTCTTACATACTGACTACCCACTTCTAGTATTGGAATCTGTTGCTTATCTATTTCTTGGTAATAGGAAAATCCAAACGAGCTAAAGCTGGCTCCACGCAAGCCACATGGGAGATTACCCCAGTCTCAACTGCTGCTTCTAAAAAGAAGGCAGCTACGGAACCTGGTGCGTCTCTAGACCAAACAGCAGAAATTTCTAACTTAATTAAAAATATTTTAACTGCTGACTTGAAAAATGAAAGTGGAGTTAAAGGTACAACCTTGGCTCCCAAGCTCACTGGTTTTAAAACTAGTGTTAAGAAGAGTAGCAACCCATATTCTTCTAACCAGGCACTTCCACATTTTTCAAAATTATACTTCAAGAAATATCCTCTACTGACAGTACAACCAGTAGAGAACATAACTGACCCTCAAAGCAAACTTGAGCTGGCTCCTCATCGTGTTGAATCAGCTCATCCTACTGCAAAACCCAAATGTTACTTGGATCATGATAAGAGTCTCACTCCTACATCATTACTAGTCAGAACTCTTACACAATCTGGGTCAACATGTGTTACCAATGAGTCAACGGAGTCACGGGTGCACTTACAGACACCTTACTCTGTCTCAATCAAAGGGCTGACTAAATCACCAGTCTGTCCCCAGAGACCAACAACAGATGCAATTGTTGAGTCAAATTTATTTGGTTCTATAGTTGTTAACATAAAATGTTCTTTTGTTTCAGTTCTTAGCAGGGTAGATGAACAGGCAGAGGAGGAGCAAGAAAAGAATGTTATTGTTTCTACTGATGAGCTCTCTGTTTCTGCTACTGGTGTTGGTGCTACTGATTTGTCTACTGGTGGTGCTGATGCTAGTGTTGTTGGCTCTATTGCTGCTGGTACTACTGGAGATATTGTGGCTGCTGGTTCCACTGGTCTTACTGTTAATGAGGAGTTAGCTACTTCTGATATTTCTGCTACTCCTCCTGCTGTCTCCGGTATTGCTCCTTCAACCACTGATTCTGAGGTGGTTGATGAGATGGTAACAGAACCTCCTCCTGCACTTGAAAAAGTTATCGATAATATTGTTAAGGAGGTTCTTGATTTCGATGTTACTAGTTCTACCACTGTTACTCCTCCAACTGCTGCTACTGAGGAAATTACTACAGGCGGTAACCAGGATGACTTGGTACTTACTGATGAGTTTATCACAGCAAATGCTGCCTATTCTGCACATGTCACTGGTTCCACAGAACCCAATTTGGATGCTGGTACCTCCACTGCTACTACTACTGACACTACTCAGGCTTCTGTTTCTGGTGACAAGACCAAGTATGTGTGCCAGGTACCATATCTAGATGAAGTTGTGCCCAACTTCATATATAAGGGAGCCTCTATCACTCCTAAGATTGCCTTGCTAGTGGATCAGCTGACAATTGATCCTCAAAGTGCTTTAGTCTCAGCCAGCAAGCTACCACAGGAAGAGCTGATTGAACTACTGTCTCAGCTTGATCGACCATCAAGAGAAGAGGTATATGAGAGACTGGCCACTCTACAACCAGTCAATGAGCATCCATACTACCATTACTTTGATATGGCTCCAGCTGCTTCTCCATGGTCGGGTACATGGAGGCCTCTCAAGTTCATCATGGATCCTGCTACTGGTAAATATGTCATGCAAAATGTTCCTGATTCGCCAGTACCTTCTGATTCATCAGCTTCTTTCTCATCATCTTCTTCATCTGATGATGATGCTGATAAAGGTGCTGGTAAGGACGAGCCAGTCATTCATGATAATGTGACTGGTTCCGAAGATAAACCAGTGGATCATACTGATGATGCTGATAATGATGCTGCAAAGGATACAAGTGGTTCTAAACCTTCGGGTGAAGGTAAAAATGACGGTGATCATGGTGATGAGTCAGATTATGACCTTCCACCTCCACTACCCCACGGAGGTACTCCTGTTCAAGCTGCCAGTGATCGCCCCTCAACCAGTAGTTTTAATCCTACTGAGGTGGCTGCCATTTCTACTCTGGATGTTTATCGTACTGTAGCCAGAATCACACCAGACATCCAGCGATCCATCCACGAAACTATTACTGTTCGCATGACTGAAGCCATTCGCAGAGCTGGGGACGTTACAACATCCACTATTTAAGCCCAGCTCAAACAAGTATGTGCTTTTGCAGATCTAGCGGTTGATGCCATTGTCCAACACCATGAAGAAGAGGAGGATATTAAAAGGCAAATCATCTCTCATAATGAATATGCTGATCATATTGCCCGTCTTCAAGCTGAACTTGATGCTGCTAATCGCAGGCTTCTGTTTCTTGATGAGGAGAATAGGGTATTAGAAGAGAGGTTGATTTCGCAGGAACAACAAATGGCTACAATGATTCATGCCTCTGCTTATGTTTAAATGGTGGAGGTAATGCAATGCATGGCTGCTCTTCAAGCTGATGTAAGAGCCAACGTAAATCAAATGGCCATGGGTGTTGCAAGGAATGAAGTTCATTCTTCAAACCTATGCCTCAGACAATATGGCATGAATCCTGGTGCTCATCTTTCTCCTGCTGATGCTGACTGGAACAACTTTGCTTTTTCTGTTCCTGAGTCAGATAGTGACCTTGATGCACAAGTTTCCCCAGACCATCCTTCTGCACCTGCTGATGACAAAAAGGGGGAGAAGAAATCTAAAAAGCATAAAAAGAGAAAACAAACTGAGGGGGAGCATGAGCATGAGAAGGCTCCAAAGCAGCAACAGAGAGATGGTGATGATGGTACTGATCAAGGTACTGGCACTAAGCCCAGCAACGCTCATACTGAAGCATGTGTAAAGACTGCTGGTGAATCTTAACCCAGTGTGTCTGCCACATCTGTGGATGATATTGGTTCTGGCAGTAAGCCCAGTGATATTTCTGAACTGGCTGTTGCTGAATCTTTTGTTGTTTCTCAAACTATTGAAAGAAAAATTAAGATAAAAATGGAGAGACATCAAAAGAGACAGCATGAATTGAATGATGCCTTTAATGCTAACTGGGAGGCCTGTGTTGCTCGTAAAAGACACATAATTGAGCATAGAAGAAGCCTAGACCCTGAAAAGATGGATATTCATGATGAACTGCTTAGCATAAACAAATACAAGAGAGAGGCTCGAAAATGAAATGCTAAATTCATGGTGAAATATGATAAAAAGAAGGCAAAGCTGTATGCTGAGCGAGCAGACAGGATTAAAAGAATGACATCTGAAGAGATGCAAGATTATTTGAAATCTACTGAGTCAGGAGGAGTTAGAATTGATGTATTTACGAAATGGCTGGACGCTATGTTAGAAACCAGCCAATCCTCTCGACCAGCATCTTCTGCTCAGCCAGCTGCACCACAACAGCCAGCAGAATTCATCAACCTTGATAATGATGTTATTGAGGGGGAGAATCTTGCTATTACTCCCTATCATCCTCCACAAGAACCAGTATCAACACAAGAACCATCAGCTGAACCCATGTCAATCGATAAATAAAGGGTAAAATCTGCCCCTAGGGACAATCAGCCCCTAAGGAAAGAGCCCTTATTTGAGGCAGTTGATGAAGATACCGTGGCAGTTGTGCCAGCTGATACTAATCAGTCAGCTGGTACTGAAGACATAGCAAGGAGTGCTGTGAATGAAGACCCAGCCAGAAGTGTGCGGCTGGGTGTAACAAGTGATGAAGACCCAGCTAAGGTGGTTGAGCTGGGTACTAACAATGATGCTAATTCTGTTGATGCTGCTGATTTCACAGTCTGGGGTAGAGGGAGTTCAACTTTTATTCTATCACCTATTCCTGCCCGGACTCTTGCTTATTTTGATAGGGCACTGGATGAACGTATTGATTTTTATTCAGTGGGTTCTTTTGGCACAGCAGAATCATGTATGTATCCTCCATCTTCCCCAAAAAGTCATGATAAACACATTACTTGGGAAGATGATCCAGCTGCACAGGGTGAGCCAGACTTAAGAAAGATGAATCCAGATGAAATAAAGGCTTACAGGCTGGAGATCACTGTTCCAGAACTGCTTAAACAAAGAGCAGCAGCTATACCTGAAAGGATACACCAAATCAGAATGATGTACCATCTACTTGATCAGCAATTCTACATCAATGCTTTGGAATTCGGCATGGAAAGTTGGTGTGTATCTATACAATAGTGGTCAAAGGCTACATACTGATTCAGTGAAAGCTCTCTTTTATGAGGCTCTATAGCTGGATATGGATCTAAAGCAATACTGTGATGCCATGACTACTAATGAAAGCAGACAGTTGATTGCTACACCAAAATCTCTCAACATTACTGCCAATGATTATTTTTTGAGTGTTCAACTTGAAAGGCGTTATTGTACTGCTGCGTTATTTCGCCTCTTCAAAACCTTCGCACCATGATATACATTTATACCTATTGTATCGCGAGGTTCTGGTTCTTCGACTAATAATCCCACCCGACTTATATCCACATCGAGATACTCCACAATTAATGTAATAAATATACCACCTCCTATTATATTGTGCGGTCTCATCCCCCTAACCATAGCTGATAAATAATAACCCACACAATAAGGTATACTTACAGCACTTTGTGGGTCCCGAATACACATGTGGTAAAATAAATCTTGCTCATTTACCTTTTCCTTATTTTTACCTCTCTGTGTAATTGAATTCGCTAGAAACCTATGAATTACTCTTAATTCAGCTCTATCTATATCCAAATAAGAGTAATTTCCTCCTTTAAATTGGTGATGGCTAGTCATTTGACTCCATACACCATGCGTATCAAAATTTTCATAAATTTTCCTACCATTTAATATCAACCCTCTACAATCGGCAGATGCTAGCTCCTCAGGCGTATATATACGTAAGGCCTGAGCCATGTCTAGTAGAGACATGTGGCGCATCGAACCTCCTAACAAAAATCTAATAAAAGATCGATCGGTTAAACTAGCTACCCGATCATTTATTTCTATACTACACAATAATTCTTCACACCATACTTTATATACAGGTCTACGCATGTTGAATAATCGTACCCAATCGTTAAAAGTAGAATTACCATACCTATGTGTAAGTAATTCTCTAATTGGCCCGGCCAATTCTACAGCTTCTAACGGTTCCCATTCGATTACCCTAGGTACTTCAACAGCTTTAGAATGAAGAGTATGCAAGCCCCTTTGGTATTTTGGATAATCTATCCAAAGTCTGTCAAATCTCAAGTTCGGGTGCAAATCTTCCAAGTGCATATCTGAAAATGTCATAACTGGATGAGGTATATCTTGTTTGTAATAGTTATCAACATCTTGTTGTTTCGCATTCTCAGGAGGAGCATTGCGAGCTTGGGATGAAGATTCACCACTTTCAGTCTGCAAAACACATCAAACACAATTTTTGTGCATCCAAATATGCATTAGTGTCAGCAAAATCATCAATTACAATGATTACAATGACATGTTCAATTTATATCAAACTTATGCTCATTTTCATATTTTTATCAAATCTACACTTTTTCAAATAAGCATATACGAAAATGTTCGCCAAGTTCATAAGCATTCAACTCAAATAACATGTCAAAATAATCATTACTAGCAATTAAACAAGTTTTAAATGGCATTATCTCTCAAAAATCAAGTTCATGAATTTTAGACTTGAAAAAGTCCACTTTAATTCTCAAAATCATGTTTAGGCTCAAAGTTTGGATCATTTAACTACCTAAACATGTTACACTACTTAATTTAGCAACAATTCATGACAAAAATCGGCCATAACCTGTTTATATCAAAAAGCCCCAAATTGCTCAAGAACACAAACCCTAGATTACTCAAAATTTGAAGTTTAAAGCTTCTAATCATGTTAAATAGCATCTATCTAGGTTATACAAGCATAATACATAAGCAATTTAAGCATAATTACACTAAAAAGCATCAAAATCGAATTGGGTATAAAATTGCTCAAGAACACTAATTTTTGGATTAAATGGTGTTTAAGTGTAGAAATTTACCATTTTTCTTAAGTAATTCCTTGATAGCATCCTTTTTAACATGATTTTAGTAAAAAATGTGATATTTTTGGTGAAAAATTTCGATTTTTGTGTGTATTTTTCGGGTTTTTTCGCAGTAAAATGGAGTGTGGTGTGTGCAACTGATCTGTTTCAGCGTTTTTATTTTTTTCTGTATTTTGATTTCTCCGCGAGTCGCGGTGTTTAGCCAATGCAAACTCCGCGAGTTGCGGCGTTTGGTTTTTTTTTTTTTTTTTTTTATATATATATCTTTAACTTATAAAACAATTAAGTAATTAATTTTAAAATTTTGTTTCCCTTGTTATTTAGGACGAGGTCGTTTCGGAACGATGTCCTACTCCGTCCATCGACAAAATTTTAAAATTTGTCTTTTTGTAGCGCGGTTTTAAAAGCAAAGATTTTTGGGTTTTTTAATATTTTTGGCATACTTTAATTCAATAAGATTAAAAATAATGATAATAAAAGTTCTCGTCCCTCCCTCGGGTAAAGCAATTTCGGTTCAAAGACCTAGTCTTCAACTTACGACGAATTTTAAAAATCATATTTTTAACTTAGCGACATAAAGTAAATTTTTGTTTTTAAATTCACACAACTTAAATTTAAAAATGCATAAAATTAAAAATTCACACCAAACTTAATTAAAAATGCATAATATTAAAAATTCACACCAAACTTATATTATATTTTTGTTTTTATACATACAAACTTATATTAAAAATATTAATTTTTCAAATATTGACAAACTTAAATATATTGATTTTACAAAGTTTACAATATTAATTTAAGATTTATATATTAATTTTAAAAACATGGTAAAAATAAAATTAAAAATCTTTTTGGCTTTTATCCCACTTTAATCAATCAAATATTATCAAAAATATGCGCCCCTCTTTTCGGTAAAGTAATTTCGGTTCCATGACCTAATTTAACTCATGACGAATTTTTGAAATATTTTGGGTTGATTGATTAAAGATGTTTATACCTTAAGAATAAACGTAAAATTTCGCAGTGATGTAATAAATTTTTGTATGATATCAATAATTTCGGTCGCCAAACCTAATTTTATTCAATACCAATTTAATACTTTATAGCGACCAAATTAGCGTTTATTATCAAAAGGTTAAAAATAAAAATAAAAATAAAAACTATATAGACTTACCTGTGAAATATATTCTTAGTGATACGATCTATCCCACTCATAAGATAGTCGGTTTAATTGGTTTTCCATGGCTACATAGGCGTAACCTCGAGCATTCAGTGTTTTTTCTTCTAAACATATGAACGGTCCGTCTCTGCATAAAGTAACAAATTCAGTGTTTGAAAAGGTTTGATTAATTGAACATTTACGTCCATGTGACCATTTTCTGCATTTGTGACATCTTTCAAGGTGTCGTGCTCTTCTTTTTGTAGGTTTTCCGTATGCCCGAGAGATATATCAAATTAATGTGGCTAACATGTTATGATCCAAGTCGGGTCATACCCAATAACAAGCTTACCGACACCTTATACGATTTAAACTTAACGATTGGTTCGTTAAATAAATTCGCGACACTTGGATTTTAGAAAATCGGGTTTCTGAAATATTATCACTTGGGATAAATTATTTGGATAATTTATATTTAATTATTTATTGGTTTAAATAATTAAGTTGTGTTATATTTTATAAAATGGTTTATAAAATTATTACAAGTAACAAATACATGTTTATTTTATGCAAGTTTTATAAAATAATTACAAGTTTTATAAAATAAATCTTGTTATAATATATATATAGATGGTGTGTGCAGAATTTGAGTCTCCAAGAAATGCACCCATTCTTCTTACTTGTTACTTTTGATACAACATAATTCCAAGGCACATGCTTGACTCAATGACCAACATATTCTCACATGTATTCAAGGGAACATATACACACACTTGACTAGAGAATATAGAGTTAATTTTTGAGTTAAAAAAGCTCTCTAAAAACTGCCTGCTGGTCGTGATTTTGGACAGCAGAAGGGGCAGTTTTAACTTGCAAAATCAAGTGATCAAGTGCTCTTAAATCCTAACCAAATCAAAGACAAAGGTGTTGGATCATAGCTTGGGGTATGCAACACTTGAGGCTTCAAGTTAGAGGCTAAGTTCATCAATAAGTTCATCAACTTTCTGCTCAAATCAGTGTTGCTGCTGATTGGTTTATTCAAGTGTAAAAGAAGTGGTTTCAAGCTTGGATAGCAAGGTTAGAAAGGCTTAAAGGTTCAACCAACTCAAGGGTGTGTTGAAGCATTATTTCTTCATCATCTTCTTGCATCAAAACAGCCCTTAAACTTGGTTTAAGGAGGTATAAAACACTCTTCCTTCTCTTGTTAATATGTAAGCATAATGTTCACAACTTGATCCATGGGATTTAGCTTTAAATTGGTTAAAAGTTTAACAAGTAAAACTTGATAATTACACGCTTCCGATTATAATGATTCTTAAAAGGTTTTAAGACTTATGTAACTTGTTAAATCCCAACAATGGCATCAGAGCCGAAGTTGTTGAAATATGCTTCGAATTGTTGTTTTAAACCCACTATATTTGCAATCTATGAACATGCATGAATGTAGATTGCAAAAACAAATGGGTTTGGGTGGGTTTATGATGAATGCCGAATTCAAAAGGGTCCAAAAGTGGGTTTGGGCTCTTCTATTTGGTTCATATTTGGTTGCATGTTAATGTTCACAATCTTAGCCTTGACCTTGTGTTGCATGCATGTATGTTTGGTTGATTTGTAATGTTATTTGGCTTGTAATATTATTCATTCATATGGCATGTAATAATTCATTCATTTGGCTATGTAATTTGTTTTACATTTGGTATGTAAAATAGAATAGGTTGTATTTTCATTTTCTAGATAAAAATGTATTAGGATACATATTTTGTAAAAATGAAGATACAAGATGATGAAGACTTGAAGAACACAAGGAGCATATGGATGCAAGGTTAAGTGGGAGATTTGAAATCTCCTACTTTGTATTATTACCCCTTAACCCGGTGACATTTGTTTTCGGCTAAACAAATGTCCACCAAAATGGCTAGATTGTGAACATACTTGTTTTGCATGTGTGGTTGTTTGTTTGTTTATTGTATTGTATGTTTGGTTGATACAATTAATCACAAGATAACAACAAGCAAAACGACAATTTAAATGGTTAAATTAGATGTATTAATGACATGCAAAACGACAATTTAATTGGTTAAATTAAAAGCAACTAAAGACGTTAATAAATGGTTATTAAGAACAAGAAAAGGATCACATATATATAAAATGGTTTATATCAAGTAATTGGCAAATTACAAGACATGAAAATGGTTTTTCATAAGTACCATACACTAAATGCATGTTGGTGTATGGCATAAAAGTTTTCTCAAACTAGAATTAATGAAAACTTAAAATCCCTTTTTACAAACATGGTAAACAAGTTTAAACGCCATCCTATTGTATGACACTTAAAAATATTAGGGAACTTATAATGGGATAAAGGTCACCTAACCGTTATGAGCAAACTAATATGATTAAGGTAAATTTCGCACACTTGTGGGATAAAGGTCACCTAACCACTTGTATGCTGAATTTACAAGTCTATACAAGTAGGACGACTTGATTTGGGAATCATGAACTTAGGGTCACCGAAGCATGAGGAACAAATAGGCGTTGATGGGATAAATATGCCATGCAAAAGGATTGCATGATCCCATACTCTAGAAGTTGCAAATGGATTGCAATTGTCATTTATTGACTACCTAGCTAAATCAAATTGCGGGATAAAGGTCACCTAACCGAAATTTGGTTTACCGTTGGATTCTAGAGTTTAATAGTTCAATTTGATTTAAAGGGTATTGAATGTTAAATTAAAATCGATACTTAAACGAACTTTGTTAATTTTGTAGATGGCCGCCAATAACAACAACAACATACCAAACGCACCACTTAACCTAAACAACCTATCATTAAGGTCTCTCTTAGAGAAAGACAAACTCAACCATACCAACTTTATGGATTGGTTCCGCAATCTTCGGATTGTCCTCAAACAAGAGGATAAAGCGTATGTACTTGAGGACCCCATTCCCGATCAACCGGATGAGGATGATGAGGAGGAAATGGCCTTTTACGATAAGTATTGCCGCGACTCCCTTCAAGTCTCATGCCTAATGCTTGGGACTATGATTCCCGAACTCCAAAAGGATTTCGAGCATCATAGTGCATACGACATGATAACGCAATTGAAGGAGATGTTCCTTCAACAAGCGCGTGTCGAGCGTTTCGAGACCGTTCGGGCGCTACATGCTTGTCGTATGGATGATACCCAATCGGTTTCATCTTATGTGCTTAAGATGAAAAGCCTTATTGATCGTGCTAACCGTCTTAACCTAAACATATCAAATGAGTTAGCCACCGATCTTATCCTTAACTCCCTATCAAAAAGGTTTGATCAATTTGTAATTAATTACAATATGAATGGGATGGATAAAAGCATAGGTGAGCTTCACGGTATGCTTAGAACGGCGGAAACTAGCATGGGTAAAAGGGCTTTACCCGTGTTAGCAATCGATCAAGGTGGATCCAAAGGTAAGACCTCTAAGCCAAAGGTGGCTAAGAGAAAAGGACCCGCCTATCAAGGCAAAGGGAAGGGGAAGATGGTTACCCCAACCATCAACAAGGCTAAGAAGCAAAAGGTAGCTGAGAAGGCAAACCCCAAAGAAGACCCGTGTTTCGGTTGCGGTGAAATGGGTCACTGGAAGCGAAATTGCCCGGTCTATCTTAAGGAGTTGAAGGACAAGAGGGATGCAGGGCAAACCTCAGGTAACATATATATGGTATATATTGAGCTTAATATTACTTCTTCTAATACATGGGTATTAGACACAGGATGTGGAACTCATATTTGCAATTCTTTGCAGGGGTTCAAAAGAAGTGATCATATGGCGGGAACATCAAGTCTCTATATGGGCAATGGTGCAAAGGTGCATGTTAAAGCTCAAGGAGATTTTGTTTTGAAGCTTCCAAGCGGATTGGAACTTATTTTAGAAAATGTTTTGTATGCTCCGGATTTGTGTAGAAACATTATTTCTATTTCTCGCTTAAAACAATGTGGTTTTAATCTTAATTTTGTTAATGATGATATCCATGTTTATTTAGATAATGTATTCTATTTCAAGGCTTCGCCTTCAAATGGAATTTATGAATTGGTTCATGATGATGCATCATCTAGTAGCTCAATGTACCATACTAGCACCAAGAAGCTCAAAAGGGATTTGAGTGATTCCTACTTATGGCATTGTCGCCTTGGTCACATAAACAAGAATCGTATGCATACACTTCAAAGGAATGGACTTTTGAAATCAAATGAAATGGACTCATTTGATGTATGTGAATCTTGTTTACAAGGCAAAATGACTAAAGCGCCTTTCAAAGGGACCTATGAAAGGGCTAAAGACTTATTGGGATTAATACATTCGGATGTATGTGGACCCTTTAAGCCCATGACTAGGAATGGTGAAAGATACTTCGTTACTTTCATTGATGACTTTAGTCGTTTCGGATATGTCTACTTATTAAGACACAAGGACGAAACGTTTGAAGCATTCAAAGAATATCAAAACGAAGTACAAAATCAACTCAATAAGACAATTAAGGTACTTCGTACCGACAGAGGAGGTGAATACCTAAGCGATGCTTTCCAAGATCATCTTAGGAGTTGTGGGATTATCTCACAACTTACTCCACCTGGAACACCCCAACTTAATGGAGTTTCCGAAAGGAGGAACCGAACCCTAATGGATATGGTTCGATCTATGATGGCTAGAAGCACGTTACCTCTATCATTTTGGGGTTATTGTCTATGCTCCGCGGCTCGTATTTTAAATATGGCCCCAACCAAGAAAGTGGAACGAACACCTCATGAGATGTGGTTTGGAAAACCTCCATCTCTGTCATACTTAAAGGTATGGGGATGTGAAGCTTATCCTAAGCGTTACGTCCCTAATAAGTTGAATGCTCGATCCACGAAGTGTATCTTCATAGGATATCCCAAGGATAATATGGGATATTATTTCTATGATCCATCCGAGCAGAATGTATTTGTTGCTCGGAAGGCGGAATTCCTTGAAACTAAGTTCCTAATGGAAGGAAGTAGTGAAAGGAAGATAGATCTTGAAGAGGTTCAAGATCAAATAGATGATACACAATTGGTTGACACTAGCACTCAACATGAAAATGTTGATAGTGATCAAATGGATGATCAAAATACACAAGACATTCGTAGATCTGGTAGGATTAGCAATCCTCCTGAGAGATATGGTTTTCTCATAGATGGTTGCTATACGGTTGATTTGGATGAACCAACAAACTACCAAGATGCTTTATCAAGGATTGATAAAGATAAATGGCAGGAAGCCATGAAATCTGAGATGCAATCCATGTATGACAACCAAGTTTGGGAACTTGTTACGCAACCTCCTGGCTCTAGGCTAGTTGATTGTAAATGGCTTTTCAAAATGAAAACCGACATACATGGAAACTTGGATACATACAAAGCTAGACTTGTAGCAAAAGGTTTCACTCAAACTCAAGGGATTGATTATGATGAAACTTTCTCGCCAGTGGCAATGCTAAAGTCTATTAGGATATTATTTGCCATTGCTGCTCACTATGACTATGAAATATGGCAAATGGATGTCAAAACCGCTTTCCTAAATGGATATCTTGAGGAAGATGTTTATATGATACAGCCCGAAGGTTTTGTTGATCCGAAAAATCCTAAAAAGGTATGCAAGTTAAAGAAATCAATCTACGGATTGAAACAAGCATCTAGAATGTGGAATCATCGTTTTAATGAAGAGGCAAAGAAATTTGGCTTCATTAAAAATGGTGATGAAGCTTGTGTATACAAGAAGGCTAGTGGGAGCTCTATAATGTTCCTTATGCTATATGTGGATGATATATTATTGTTTGGGAATGATATAACCACAATGCAAGAGGTCAAAACTTGGCTAAAAGGTTGCTTCTCCATTAAGGATCTTGGAGAAGCACAATACATATTGGGGATTGGGATCTATAGGAATAGATCCAAGAGATTGATAGGTTTAAGTCAAAGTACATACATTGACAAAATCTTGAAAAGGATCAAGATGGAAAACTCTAAGAAAGGTTTGGTACCTATTCAAAGAGGAACCGTTCTCAGTTCATCTCAGTGTCCTACCACGAAAGATGAACAAGAGAGAATGAAGAAAGTCCCATACGCATGTGCTATTGGGTCTATCATGTATGCAATGATATGTACTAGACCGGATGTGTCATGCGCTCTAAGCTTGACAAGTAGATACCAGAATAACCCAGGAAACAGTCATTGGATTGCTGTTAAAAGTATATTGAAATACCTTAGGAGGACTAAAGATATGTTTCTGATATATGGGTCTGGTGAGGAGGAACTCGCTGTAAAAGGTTACGTGGACGCGAGTTTCCAAACTGATCAAGATGATTCTCGATCACAATCCGGTTATGTCTTCACATTAAATGGAGGTGCGGTCTCTTGGAAGAGTTCAAAACAGGATGTTGTTGCATTATCCACTACAGAGTCAGAGTACATTGCCGCCTCATTGGCAGCTCAGGAAGCTGCATGGATGAAGAAATTCATCGACGACTTAGGAGTGGTCCCTAGCATTCAAGACCCTCTTGAGATCTTTTGTGACAACGAAGGTGCGATTGCTCAAATCAAGGAACCTCGTGCTCACCAAAAGACCCGTCACATTGAGCGGAGATTCAACTACATAAGGGATGAAGTTGAAAAAGGAAAGATATGTATTCGCAAAGTTCACACAGATCTAAATATAGCGGATCCACTCACGAAGCTCTTACATGGTGCAAAACATCAAGGGCATGTTAGTGCATTAGGACTTCGATATTCTAGTGATTGGTCATGATCTGTTTTAAGTATTGTAACGGAATGAAATTGTTCAAACTCATTAATATAATTATGGTATTAATTTATTTTGAGTTATGTTCCTATTTTGCATATTTTATCCATGAATAAGTAATTATTCTAAATTCCGTAGTCGATCACGTTTGTGGGAGCAAATGTGAGGTTTAGACTATTATGAACTCGGATTGATATACATTCACGGGATGAATGTGGTGCAAGGTTGCAACCAAGGTTCATAGATATTTGTGGGATACAAATGTTGGAAGACCCGCCCTCAAGACTTACTAAATGGAGCCTTTGTGGTTGATCACATGTAATCTTGAGTAAAGGCGAATATCATTGTATCCTCTGACCTGAGATACATATTGAGTTCAGACATTCACTAAGTATTGTGCCTTGATTCTTTCCTTCACTATTCTGAAATATGGTAGTTCATAAGGAAGAGCTCAGGCATAATACAAGGTGTATATTTAGGACGTATGTAGTCAAGATGGAATTTGTCCCTCTTATTCGTTGAGAGTCAGATGTCTAAGGCCTGATAAAGTTAAATCTAGAAGAGAGTGATCACTCTATGTCTCTTGGATTTAACATGACATCTAGGACGAAAGGATATAATGAAAAGATTCACCTATTCATATTCGAGATGGGAACTCGAAAGGGATGATGTTATTGAATGGCACAAAGTCATAACATGTTGGGGGTGATGGACGGTAGTTAGGTGGTATCCATCACTTACATTAATTTCTTATGTTTCTCGTGCAAGTGGGAGATTGTAGGTTTTCCGTATGCCCGAGAGATATATCAAATTAATGTGGCTAACATGTTATGATCCAAGTCGGGTCATACCCAATAACAAGCTTACCGACACCTTATACGATTTAAACTTAACGATTGGTTCGTTAAATAAATTCGCGACACTTGGATTTTAGAAAATCGGGTTTCTGAAATATTATCACTTGGGATAAATTATTTGGATAATTTATATTTAATTATTTATTGGTTTAAATAATTAAGTTGTGTTATATTTTATAAAATGGTTTATAAAATTATTACAAGTAACAAATACATGTTTATTTTATGCAAGTTTTATAAAATAATTACAAGTTTTATAAAATAAATCTTGTTATAATATATATATAGATGGTGTGTGCAGAATTTGAGTCTCCAAGAAATGCACCCATTCTTCTTACTTGTTACTTTTGATACAACATAATTCCAAGGCACATGCTTGACTCAATGACCAACATATTCTCACATGTATTCAAGGGAACATATACACACACTTGACTAGAGAATATAGAGTTAATTTTTGAGTTAAAAAAGCTCTCTAAAAACTGCCTGCTGGTCGTGATTTTGGACAGCAGAAGGGGCAGTTTTAACTTGCAAAATCAAGTGATCAAGTGCTCTTAAATCCTAACCAAATCAAAGACAAAGGTGTTGGATCATAGCTTGGGGTATGCAACACTTGAGGCTTCAAGTTAGAGGCTAAGTTCATCAATAAGTTCATTAACTTTCTGCTCAAATCAGTGTTGCTGCTGATTGGTTTATTCAAGTGCAAAAGAAGTGGTTTCAAGCTTGGATAGCAAGGTTAGAAAGGCTTAAAGGTTCAACCAACTCAAGGGTGTGTTGAAGCATTATTTCTTCATCATCTTCTTGCATCAAAACAGCCCTTAAACTTGGTTTAAGGAGGTATAAAACACTCTTCCTTCTCTTGTTAATATGTAAGCATAATGTTCACAACTTGATCCATGGGATTTAGCTTTAAATTGGTTAAAAGTTTAACAAGTAAAACTTGATAATTACACGCTTCCGATTATAATGATTCTTAAAAGGTTTTAAGACTTATGTAACTTGTTAAATCCCAACACTTTTCGCTGCGGATTTTGATTTTCCTTTACCAAATTGTAACTTATTATCTTCGCATCTGGATTCTTTTCTTACTCCGTCCAATCTTTCTCTGATTACTGATACCAGTTCACTCGGAATTATGTCATTATTACGTTTAGTAATCAAAGCGTGTAGCATTAGACCAGGGTTTAGTTCACAGGAAGTCTTCATTTCGTAAAAACCTAAAAAAAAATAAAAATTCAGAATGGGGGGAGAAGACTAGTTCTTTAGGGTCTACTAGGGAAAGACCATTCGGGTTCCATTTTTGAGAACTACACGAAAACAGAAAATCTAACTCTAACAGAAATACATATTATCCTTTAAAGACTTGATTCTCCCCACACTTAGTTAGCTGTGGTATCGAAATTGTGATTAACTTCATTGTCAACTTCCATCGGACCATGTATGTAATGTTTAACTCTGTGACCATTAACCTTAAATTCAATCCCATTTGAATTTATTAATTCTATCGTTCCGTATGGGAAAACTCTTTTGACTATGAATGGTCCAGACCATCTTGATTTCAATTTTCCAGGAAATAGCTTGAATCGTGAATTGAAAAGAAGAACTCTGTCTCCTTCTTTGAATTCTTTTGAACTTCTGATTCTTTTATCATGCCATTTCTTCGTTCTTTCCTTATAGATTAAGGAATTTTCATATGCTTCTTGTCTTAATTCTTCTAATTCGTTTAGTTGACTTAACCGTAGACGTCCAGCTTCATGTAAATCAAGATTACATGTCTTCAAAGCCCAAAATGCTTTGTGTTCAATTTCTACTGGAAGATGACATGCTTTTCCATAAACGAGTTTAAAAGGTGTGGTTCCAATTGGAGTTTTGTAGGCTATTCTAAAAGCCCAGAGTGCATCCTCCAATTTAATGGACTATTCCTTCGGATTTGATCCTACGGTTTTCTCTAGAATACGTTTTAAAGCTCGGTTGGTATTTTCAACTTGTCCACTTGTTTGTGGATGATATGCGGTGGAGATTTTATGAGTTACTCCATATCTTTTAAGAACTTTCTCAAGTTGATTATTACAGGAATGAGTACCCCGATCACTTATTAAAGCTTTCGGTGTTCCAAACCTTGCAAAAAGACGTTTTAAAAAGTTGACTACAACTCGTGCATCGTTAGTTGGGAGAGCTTGTGCTTCCGCCCATTTAGATACATAATCAATGGCTACGAGAATATAGAGATTATTATGAGATTTTGGAAATGGACCCATAAAGTCAATACCCCAAATGTCAAATACTTCACATACTTGAATGACATTTTGTGGCATTTCATCACGTTGACTTATTTTTCCGGCCCTTTGACAAGCATCACGTTGACTTTTCTTGCTGTTAGTTGAGGCCCATAATGCCCTCCTGTTGGTCCTGTGTGACAATGGTTTAAAATTTTACTAGCTTCATCTTCGAATACACATCGACGTATTATTCCATCTAGACAACTTTTAAACAAATGTGGGTCTTCCCAGAAATAGTGTTTTATATCAATGAAGAATTTCTTTCGTTTTTGGTGCGATAATCCTTTTTCAAGGAATCCACATACTAAGTAGTTTGCATAGTCTGCAAACCATGGAATTTCATTATAATCTATCTTCAATAGATATTCATCAGGAAAGTTGTCTTGTATGGCCGATTCATTTAGAACTTCTAATTCGGGATTTTCAAGACGAGAAAGATGATCAGCGGCGAGATTTTCTGCTCATCTTTTATCTCGGATTTCAATATCGAACTCTTGTAAGAGTAAGATCCAACGGATTAATCTTGGTTTGGCATCTTGTTTCGAAAATAGGTATCTAAGAGCAGAATGGTCGGTATAGACCACCGTTTTTGCTTGAACGAGATATGAACGAAATTTGTCAAAAGCTAAGACAATAGCAAGGAGTTCTTTTTCAGTAGTTGTGTAATTTGTTTGTGCTCCTTGTAACGTCTTACTAGCATAATATATAGGTTGAAATCATTTTTCAATCCTTTGTCCTAAAACGGCTCCCATTGCAAAATCACTTGCATCGCACATTAGTTCAAATGGTAGATTCCAATTTGGTGTTTGTAGCGACCCGACCAAATCATGTTTGACGGCGCCGACTACTTAGGTCCCGTTACGTGGTCATAAGTCTTTATCATGACGTTTGACCAAAATATGTCGCATTTATTTCATAAGTAAAAGGATGTTTCAAGTTTACAAATGTAGTTCAAAAGATTAGTTACAATACAAAGTTTAACGTACGAATGAAACCTATGCGACACAATTTAAAGTAGTCAAAAGACGCTCCAACTATGCATGCATACTCGACATCCAAGAAAGTATCAAAAAGAGTGCGGAAGCATGTATCAAGTAGCTTTCAAGGACCTGAGAAAACATATAGAAAACTGTCAACGAAAACGTTGGTGAAATCATAGGTGTTTTAGTAAACGTTGCATTTGAACCACAAGATTTAATATAATATGATTATCAAAATCATTTGCATTCCAAAGTTGTTATTTGTTTGACGGGCACCCAATTATCAAACTTAACTGTTTTGCACCCTTTGCGTAGTGTTAGAACATACACTAGACCCGAAAATATATTTCATCCGCTAACGGTAGCGAACCGTCCGAATGAGGCTCGTCAAGCCCATGTGATCACATAATATAAGTTCACGTTTACACCCTGCAAGTGTAACTAATGATAATTGAATTGAGGATTTTTGTTCAAACCCGTACGTGGAATGTTCGTTTTCGTACTTGTGTTCAATGTATAAAAGTATGATACGTATATGTTTCTCATCCCATAGTTTAAAGCATAAAAGTTGTTTGAAAGATGGGACTATGATCTCACCTTGAGTGCACGTATGAAAAGTACTTCACAAAGTAACGTGTGCTAAGGATAGCGTTAGTCTTGATCTAAACAAATAGGTCGTATCAATAACGGTAAACACGATAGGTCAAAGATGTTCAATTAGTCCTACGGCTCGTTACGACTCGATTATGTAGCATGTGAAATCAAATTGTCAAGTTTCATGCAAGATACAAGTATAGAAACAAGTTAGGAAGGTTACATAATCATTTGGTTAAGTTTGACAAAAAGTCAAACTTTGGTCGGTCAAAGTCAACGAAAAAGTCAACACGTTCGGGTCGGGTCCCGAACTATTTTTCTGAGGTTTTTAATCATGTATGAGCATGTTAGAATAAGTTACGTGTGAATCAGAGGTGCGTAGCATAGCAAACATTATTCAAAAATCGACAAAGTTGGACAGACCACTTTGGCGCGCCGCGCGGGTATATGGCGCGTCGCGCCATTACTTGTGCAGAGAATTCTGGCAGTTTTTAAGTTTTATGCACGAACCTAACTTCAACCAATCACCATTTATGACTCGCAAACAACCAAAGCATGTATCTTATATCATCGGAAAGGTATTTTGACAAGGAAAACAACTAAACACATTTCATCCATCACATTTACTTTTACAACAACCAAAATCACATTCAAAGTTCCTCATTAAATGCACTCAAGTTCATAAATGAAATTCGATGATTCGGCAACCAATTTATATGAATGATATGCCGTTTCGAAGGTGATCAAGCATACAATATAACCTAACACTTACAAATAACATTTCATGTCATTCAAAGCATCAAAAGTTCATTTCAAGTTCATCAAACCCTAACCCAAATCCACCAAAACCAATAATCAAGTTTATGAAGTTTTCTAAAACAACCTACACATCAAATTGAAGCTAGTGTTACTAGTAACACATTTAATACTTGCACTTTACCATAAAAACAACATTTAAGCAACCAAATTACCAAATCAAACACACCAAAGTTCATATTCAAGCTAGTTACTTCAAATAACGAAATCGAGCATATAAATCATATAATCATGTTAGACTTGAGCCATAGACACTAATTAACAACTTTATAAGTTAAAAACATCAAGAACACAAAATCTAGTGATTTTAGAAAGTTACCCAAACGAGATGTAATCGGTATGGAATCGAAGAGGAAGTTGCAAGGATTCCAAATATGTAATTAGTTTAGATTGAAGCTTGCTAGATTTTGATTAGATGATGAATCTTTGAAATGGTGTTTGAGAGAATTTGTGAAAGTATTAGAGAAAAATGGAAAAGAAAAGAAATAATGAATGGATGAGAGTGAAGGGTTGACTAGTTGACCTAGTCACTTCTTTGCTCTCTTGGCAACAATGGTCCCTCTAGTTCGGTTGTGGGTGCGTGAATTACCTAAACGAGATATTTTAAAACGCGTATTAACGAGGGATGTCATAATCATATAACGGACTTTAAATAGTTACACGGAAAAGTAAACGGAAAAAGACGGGATGTTACATTACCTACTCCTTAAAAGAAATTTCGTCCCGAAATTTTAAGTAGGCGTAGTAATCGTTGTTTCTTCCTCGGGATCTTGCATTTCCGGAGCCGGGAATAAATGAGGGTATTTCTTTTGCATTTAATCTTGCCTTTCCCAAGTAAACTCGGGTCCCCTTTTGGCGTTCCAACGGACTTTAACAATCGAGATTCGTCTTTGTTTCAATGTCTTGACGGAGGTGTCCACAATTTCAACCGGTTCCTCCACAAAATGAAGTTTGTCATCAATAGTAAGTTCCTTGAGAGGGATGACGATATCGGGTTCGGCAAGACACTTTTTCAAGTTAGATACATGGAAGGTAGGATGAACGGAGTTCAATTGAGGTGGAAGATCTAAACGATAAGCAACGGTTCCAATACGCTCCAAGATTTCGAAAGGACCAATATACCGCGGATTTAGCTTCTCGCGTTTCCCAAAACGGATTACACCTTTCCAAGGTGCGACTTTTAACATGACGCGGTCACCGAATTGAAATTCAAGGTCGTTGCGTCTTTTGTCGGTATAGCACTTTTGACGACTCCGGGCCGTCCGAAGCCTATCTCGGATTTAAACGATCTTTTCGGTGGTTTCGTGAATGAGTTCGGGTCCGGTGATTTGTACGTCACCTACTTCGGCCCAACAAAGAGGAGAACGGCATTTTCGACCATATAATGCTTCGAATGGGGCGGCTTTTATACTCGCGTGATAACTATTGTTGTAAGAGAACTCGGCGAGAGGTAAGTGCTTGTCCCAAGCTTTTCCAAAATCAACCACGCAAGCTCGTAACATGTCCTCTAAGGTTTGAATTGTATGTTCGCTTTGTCCATCAGTTTGAGGATGATATGCGGTGCTCATGTCTAAGCGCGTTCCCAACGCTTCTTGCAAGGTACGCCAAAATCTAGAAACAAAACGGCCATCTCGGTCGGAGATAATCGATAAAGGTACACCGTGTCGGGCTACGATCTCCTTGATATAAAGTCGTGCAAGTTTCTCCATTTTGTTGGTCTCCTTCATGGCGAGAAAGTGTGCGGATTTGGTGAGACGGTCAACAATAACCCAAATGGTATCATAACCGCCCGTCGTTTTTGGTAGTTTGATGATAAAATCCATTGTTATTCTTTCCCACTTTCATTGAGGGATTTCGGGTTGTTGAAGTAATCCGGGCGGTCTTTGGTGTTCGGCTTTGACTTTGGAACATGTCAAACACTTGGAAACATAAGTAGCTACGTCCCTTTTTGATGTTTGGCCACCAATATAGTTGTTTAAGGTCGTGGTACATCTTATTGGCACCGGGGTGAATCGAGTATCGTGACTTATGGGCTTCATCTAAAATAAGGCTTCGTAGGTCCCCATAACTAGGCACCCAAATCCTTCCGGCGAAATATCGGAGTCCGGTCTCTCTAATTTCGAATCGAGAGACGAGAATGTTCAAGAGCTCGTGTGAAACGTTTTCATCCTTGAGAGCCTCATCTTGGGCTACCCGAATTTGGCTATTAAGGTTGGTATGGATGGTGATGTTTAAGGCTCAGACACGAAGAGGCACCGCTCTTTCTTTTCGACTTAAGGCATCGGCTACTACATTTGCCTTCCCGGGATGGTAACGAAGCTCGCAATCGTAATCGTTTAAGGTTTCAATCCACTTTCGTTGCCTCATGTTTAGTTGCTTTTGGTCGAAGATGTGTTGGAGACTTTTGTGATCGGTAAAGATAGTACTCTTAGTTCCATAAAGATAGTGTCTCCACATTTTAAGTGCAAAGACAACGGCTCCGAGTTCGAGATCATGTGTTGTGTAGTTTCGTTCATGAATTTTGAGTTGTCGAGAAGCATAAGAAATGACTTTCATTCGTTGCATCAACACACACCTAAAACCATGTTTCGAGGCGTCGCAATACACAACAAAATCGTCATTGCCTTCGGGAAGTGACAAGATAGGAGCGGTGGTTAGCTTTGTTTTCAAGATTTGAAATGCGGATTCTTGTTCGGTCGCCCAATTGAATTTCTTTCCCTTGTGAGTTAAAGCGGTTAGAGGACAAGCAATCAAAGAGAAATCCTTGATGAATCTACGGTAGTATCCGGCGAGACCCAAGAATTGATGAATGTGAGTAGGAGTAGTGGGAGTCTTCCATTTACTAATGGCTTCGATTTTCGTTGGATCGACTTTAATACCTTGGTCACTTACAACATGACCAAGAAATTGAACTTCCTTCAACCAAAATTCACACTTGGAGAATTTGGCATAGAGTCGTTCTTGTCTTAAAAGTTCAAGCACGAGCCGGAGGTGTTCCTCGTGTTCTTCTACGCTTTTAGAATAAACCAAAATATCATCGATGAACACGATAACGAATTTGTCAAGATACGGTTTGCACACGCGGTTCATAAGATCCATGAACACCACCGGTACGTTAGTGAGACCAAATGGCATTATAAGATATTCATAACTACCATAACGAGTTCGGAAAGCGGTTTTGGAGACATCTTCCCCCTTAACCCTTAATTGATGATAACCCGAGCGGAGATCGATTTTTGAATATACATAAGACCCTTGTAGTTGATCAAAGAGGTCATCGATGCGAGGAAGAGGATATCGGTTTTAACCTTCAATTTGTTTAGTTCACGATAATCAATGCACATTCGTAGGGATCCATCTTTCTTTTTAACAAATAAAATCGGAGCGCCCCAAGGTGAATGGCTAGGTTGGATAAAACCACGATCAAGTAGTTCTTGGATTTGACTTTGCAATTCTTGCATTTCGGATGGAGCGAGTCTATATGGTGCACGTGCTACGGGTGCGGCTCCCGGAATAAGATCGATTTGGAATTCAACCGGTCGATGAGGTGGAAGACCCGGCAATTCGTCGGGAAATACATCGGAATAGTCACTAACAATTGGCACATCATCGATGTGCTTCTCATCGGACTCGACTTTCTTAACGTGAGCAAGGATCGCAAAACAACCCTTACGGAGTAGTTTTCTAACTTTAATACACGAAACGAGGTTGAGTCCGGTGCAACTCTTATCGCCATAGACGATCAAAGGTTCACCATTCTCGATAGGAATTCGGATTGCGTTAAGATCACAAAGGATGTGAGATTTCGTTTTCGCTAGCCAATTCATACCGATTAATACATCGAAGCTTCCTAGTTCCATGGGTATCAAGTCAATTTCAAACTCATTACCCAAAATGTTTAACGTACACCCCCGGTAATATGTGTCGGCACTCAATAGTTTTCCGTTGGCCACTTCAATGGTATAAGTGGTATCTAGTGGGAGTGGTGGAGTATTTAAAGAATGAGTCAAAGTCTTGGATACAAAATTCTTATCGGCACCCGAATCGAATAAACAAGTAACATAAGTGTTGTTGAGGAGAAACGTACCCGTGACTAATTCATTGTCATCTCGGGCTTCCTCGGTGTTGATGTTGAAAGCTCAGCTGTAGTGACCCGAACTTTTCCATGTTTATATATATTAATTGAGATTGATATTTACATGATTAAATGTTTCCAACATGTTAAGCAATCAAACTTGTTAAGACTTGATTAATTGAAATATGTTTCATATAGACAATTGACCACCCAAGTTGACCGGTGATTCACGAACGTTAAAACTTGTAAAAACTATACGATGACATATATATGGTTATATATATAGTTAACATGTTTTTATTATAAGTATGTATCTCATTAGGTATTTTAACAATGAGTTATATACATAAAAATGAGACTATTAATTTAAGAAACTCGAAAACGATATATATAACGATTATCGTTATAACAACGTCTTACTAGGTACATATGAATCATATTAAGATATTGATACACTTGGTTAATTATGTTAAATGATAAGTAAATATATTATTAAGTGTATTAACAATGAAATACATATGTAAAAATAAGACTACTAACTTAATGATTTCGAAACGAGACATATATGTAACGATTATCGTTGTAACGACATTTAACTGTATATACATCATACTGAGATATATTATATATCATAATATCATGATAATATAACAATTTAACATCTCATTTGTTATAATAAACAATGGGTTAACAACATTCAACAAGATCGTTAACCTAAAGGTTTCAAAACAACATTTACATGTAACGACTAATGATAACTTAACGACTCAGTTAAAATGTATATACATGTAGTGTTTTAATATGTATTCATACACTTTTTAAAGACTTCAAGACACTTATCAAAATACTTCTACTTAACAAAAATGCTTACAATTACATCCTCGTTCAGTTTCATCAACAATTCTACCCGTATGCACCCGTATTCGTACTCGTACAATACACAGCTTTTAGATGTATGTACTATTGGTATATACACTCCAATGATCAGCTCTTAGTAGCCCATGTGAGTCACCTAACACATGTGGGAACCATCATTTGGCAACTAGCATGAAATATCTCATAAAATTACAAAAATATGAGTAATCATTCATGACTTATTTACATGAAAACAAAATTACATATCCTTTATATCTAATCCATACACCAACGACCAAAAACACCTACAAACACTTTCATTCTTCAATTTTCTTCATCTAATTGATCTCTCTCAAGTTCTATCTTCAAGTTCTAAGTGTTCTTCATATATTCTACAAGTTCTAGTTACATAAAATCAAGAATACTTTCAAGTTTGCTAGCTCACTTCCAATCTTGTAAGGTGATCATCCAACCTCAAGAAATCTTTGTTTCTTACAGTAGGTTATCATTCTAATACAAGGTAATAATCATATTCAAACTTTGTTTCAATTTCTATAACTATAACAATCTTATTTCAAGTGATGATCTTACTTGAACTTGTTTTCGTGTCATGATTCTGCTTCAAGAACTTCGAGCCATCCAAGGATCCGTTGAAGCTAGATCTATTTTTCTATTTTCCAGTAGGTTTATCCAAGGAACTTAAGGTAGTAATGATGTTCATAACATCATTCGATTCATACATATAAAGCTATCTTATTCGAAGGTTTAAACTTGTAATCACTAGAACATAGTTTAGTTAATTCTAAACTTGTTCGCAAACAAAAGTTAATCCTTCTAACTTGACTTTTAAAATCAACTAAACACATGTTCTATATCTATATGATATGCTAACTTAATGATTTAAAACCTGGAAACACGAAAAACACCGTAAAACCGGATTTACGCCGTCGTAGTAACACCGCGGGCTGTTTTGGGTTAGTTAATTAAAAACTATGATAAACTTTGATTTAAAAGTTGTTATTCTGAGAAAATGATTTTTATTATGAACATGAAACTATATCCAAAAATTATGGTTAAACTCAAAGTGGAAGTATGTTTTCTAAAATGGTCATCTAGACGTCGTTCTTTCGACTGAAATGACTACCTTTACAAAAACGACTTGTAACTTATTTTTCTGACTATAAACCTATACTTTTTCTGTTTAGATTCATAAAATAGAGTTCAATATGAAACCATAGCAATTTGATTCACTCAAAACGGATTTAAAATGAAGAAGTTATGGGTAAAACAAGATTGGATAATTTTTCTCATTTTAGCTACGTGAAAATTGGTAACAAATCTATTCCAACCATAACTTAATCAACTTGTATTGTATATTATGTAATCTTGAGATACCATAGACACGTATACAATGTTTCGACCTATCATGTCGACACATCTATATATATTTCGGAACAACCATAGACACTCTATATGTGAATGTTGGAGTTAGCTATACAGGGTTGAGGTTGATTCCAAAATATATATAGTTTGAGTTGTGATCAATACTGAGATACGTATACACTGGGTCGTGGATTGATTCAAGATAATATTTATCGATTTATTTTTGTACATCTAACTGTGGACAACTAGTTGTAGGTTACTAACGAGGACAGCTGACTTAATAAACTTAAAACATCAAAATATATTAAAAGGGTTGTAAATATATTTTGAACATACTTTGATATATATGTATATATTGTTATAGGTTCGTGAATCAACCAGTGGCCAAGTCTTACTTCCCGACGAAGTAAAAATCTGTGAAAGTGAGTTATAGTCCCACTTTTAAAATATAATATTTTTGGGATGAGAATACATGCAGGTTTTATAAATGATTTACAAAATAGACACAAGTACGTGAAACTACATTCTATGGTTGAATTATCGAAATCGAATATGCCCCTTTTTATTAAGTCTGGTAATCTAAGAATTAGGGAACAGACACCCTAATTGACGCGAATCCTAAAGATAGATCTATCGGGCCCAACAAGCCCCATCCAAAGTACCGGATGCTTTAGTACTTCGAAATTTATATCATATCCGAAGGGTGTCCCGGAATGATGGGGATATTCTTATATATGCATCTTGTTAATGTCGGTTACCAGGTGTTCACCATATGAATGATTTTTATCTCTATGTATGGGATGTGTATTGAAATATGAAATCTTGTGGTCTATTATTATGATTTGATATATATAGGTTAAACCTATAACTCACCAACATTTTTGTTGACGTTTTAAGCATGTTTATTCTCAGGTGAATATTAAGAGCTTCCGCTGTCGCATACTTAAATAAGGACGAGATTTGGAGTCCATGTTTGTATGATATTGTGTAAAAACTGCATTCAAGAAACTTATTTTGTTGTAACATATTTGTATTGTAAACCATTATGTAATGGTCGTGTGTAAACAGGATATTTTAGATTATCATTATTTGATAATCTACGTAAAGCTTTTTAAACCTTTATTGATGAAATAAAGGTTATGGTTTGTTTTAAAATGAATGCAGTATTTGAAAAATGTCTCATATAGAGGTCAAAACCTCGCAACGAAATCAATTAATTTGGAACGTTTTTAATCAATAAGAACGGGACATTTCAGTTGGTATCCGAGCGTTGGTCTTAGAGAACCAGAAAATTTGCATTAGTGTGTCTTATCGAGTTTGTTAGGATGCATTAGTGATTCTGGACTTCGACCGTGTTTTCTTTAAAAATGATTGCTTAACATTTTTGTTGGAAACTATATATTTTTAACATATGAATATTATGTGATATATTAATCTCTTAACGTGTTTGATATTATGTGATAGATGTCTACCTCTAGAACAAGTACCATTGACTCACCTAATAATAATGAAGAGTCAAATGTAAATTGGAATGATTCGTGGACTGATTCACAAGTTCCCGAAGAGGAACCGGAAGAAGAGTCGGAACCGGAAGAAGAATCGGAACCGGACGAAGAATCGGAACCGGAAGAAGAATCGGAACCGGTGGGGGAAATAATAAAACGGTTAAGTAAAAGAGAATCCTCAACCAACCGACCAAGGTTAATTATGGTCAATGGTGTTTCCGCCAAGGAAGCAAAATATTGGGAGGATTACCAATTCTCCGATGAATCGGATTCCGACGAGAATTCCAATGATGTTATAGAAATTACCCCAACTGAATTTAAAAAGGCAAAAGAAAATAATAAGGGAAAGGGCATAAAAATAGAGAAATCTAATTCCAACCCCGATGAACTTTATATGTATCGACAACCCCCGAAGTTCTTAAGTTGTAACAAAGACCCGGGAACCTCTAAACCACCAGGTTTTTCTAAACCAATGTGCACAACGACGGCTCGTATTAGGGGAACATCATATATCCTAGAAACTTGGCAAAACGAACCAAAACCGAAGAAGAAGAAACGAGCGAGTCGGAATAAGATAGTTGTATTCGTGTGGTGTAATATATGTAATATAGTGTTCTTATGCTTTATGATATATGTAAAAATTGCTTGTATTAATAAGTATTTTTTTATGAATCTAACTCTTGTCTATTTTACAGTTTAAAAAAACAAAATGGATAGACAACCCAATATTTTAAGAGACCTACCCGGAGACATGATTGATGAAATCTTGTCTAGAGTCGGCCAGAATTCCTCGGCACAACTATTTAAGGCGAGATCAATTTGTAAGACATTCGAAGAACGTTCCAAGAATGTCTTGGTTTATAAGAGACTTTCGTTTGAAAGATGGGGGATATCACATTGGGAAACCCATAAGTTACGATGTGTTTACTTTGACGCATATATTGCGGGGAACCCAAATGCTATTTTATGCAACGGGTTAAGAAATTATTTTGACTCAATATATCCGAATATTGGACTTCGTGATTTAGAAAAAGCGGCTAACATGCAACATAAAGAAGCATGTTATGCTTACGGATTAGTAATGTTCGCTTCTCACCAAAGTGAGAACAAGAACATCGGGCTACAACTATTAAACAAAACGTTTCCACAAGTGACGGAGTCGGTAATTGGGGTAAGAAATGAGGTTTTTAGATTATTACGGGACTGTTGGACATTACGTAACCCTCGTCCCTTTGACGACGTTACAACACGCTGTCTTATCAACGGCCATAACGGTTATGTTGCACAAGACCAAGGATGGGAAGTAGTCCTAGTAAAAATAGAATGCATGACTTGTTTCTGGACGTATGAATTACGTGTCTTTATTGCCTTTGCTGAACGACTTGTGTACTAGCTAGAATTATCTTCACAACTATCTTGTATCAAAGTTATTGTGTGCTATATTTCATGCTTTATGTAAAATAAGCGGTATTGTAAGTTTGTAAAATATTGTATAAAAGTTTGAATGCGAAATATTATTATAATCAGTTTTTCATATAGAATTGTAGTAGTTGAATTGTATATTAGCTACTAAGTATGAACTTAACGGGTAGGTACTACCCGAATTTAAACTTATAAAACGCTAATATGAAGAAAAAGCTTTTATAAATGAGTTCATATTATGCTGTGAAATACTATTAACTACTCTTATAATTCTGTATGATTAACTTGTTCCATTTGACTATTTTGAAGGAAATGGCACCGACTACTCGACACACCGTGAATATGAATGAAGAGGAATTCCGTACTTTTCTAGCTTCAAACATAGCCGCAGTACAGGCTGCGCTACATACCAACAATAACCTTGGATCTAGCAGTACAGGAAATCGTGTAGGATGCACCTACAAAGAATTCACTGCCTGCAAACCTTTGGAATTTGATGGAACCGAAGGACCGATCGGATTGAAACGGTGGACCGAGAAGGTCGAATCGGTGTTTGCCATAAGTAAGTGTATTGAAGAGGACAAAGTGAAGTACGCTACGCATACCTTCACAGGTTCTGCGTTAACATGGTGGAATACCTATCTAGAGCAAGTGGGACAAGACGATGCGTACGCACTACCGTGGTCAGCATTCAAGCACTTGATGAACGAGAAGTACCGTCCCAGAACCGAGGTCAATAAGCTCAAGACAGAACTTAGAGGGTTACGAACCCAAGGATTTGATATTACCACGTACGAAAGACGATTCACAGAATTGTGCCTATTGTGTCCGGGAGCATTCGAAGATGAGGAAGAGAAGATCGATGCATTTGTGAAAGGATTACCGGAAAGAATCCAAGAAGATATAAGTTCACACGAGCCCGCCTCTATACAACAGGCATGTAGAATGGCTCACAAACTAGTGAACCAGATTGAAGAAAGAATTAAAGAACAGACTGCTGAAGAGGCCAATGTGAAGCAAGTCAAAAGAAAGTGGGAGGAAAACGGTGATAAGAATCACCAATACAACAACAACAGCAATTACAACAATAATCGCAACAATTATCCCAACAATCGCAACATCAATCGCAACTACAACAAACGGCCCAACAATAACAACAACAACAGCAACAGCAACTACAACAATCATCCCAACAACAATAATAACCGCAACAACAACAACAATCAGAAGCAGCTATGCCAAAGGTGTGAAAAGTATCACTCGGGGTTCTGCACCAAATTTTGCAACAAGTGTAAAAGAAATGGTCATAGCGCGGCGAAGTGTGAGGTCTACGGACCAGGGGTTAATAGAACAAAAGGAACAAATGGTGTCAGAACGAGTAATGGCGGAGCAAGTAGTGTCGGAGCAAGTTATGCCAATGTAGTTTGTTATAAATGTGGAAAACCGGGCCACATTATTAGAAATTGCCCGAACCAGGAGAACACGAATGGACAAGGCCGCGGAAGAGTTTTCAATATTAATGCGGCAGAGGCACAGGAAGACCCGGAGCTTGTTACGGGTACGTTTCTTATTGATAATAAATCTGCTTACGTTTTATTTGATTCGTGTGCGGATAGAAGCTATATGAGTAAAGATTTTTGTGCTAAATTAAATTGTCCATTGACGCCTTTGGATAGTAAATTTTTACTCGAATTAGCAAATGGTAAATTAATTTCAGCAGATAATATATGTCGGAATCGAGAAATTAAACTGGTTAGCGAAACATTTAAGATTGATTTGATACCAGTAGAGTTAGGGAGTTTTGATGTGATAATCGGTATGGACTGGTTGAAAGAAGTGAAAGCAGAGATCGTCTGTTACAAAAATGCAATTCGCATTATACGAGAAAAAGGAAAACCCTTAATGGTGTACGGAGAAAAGGGCAACACGAAGCTACATCTTATTAGTAATTTGAAGGCACAAAAACTAATAAGAAAAGGTTGCTATGCTGTTCTAGCACACGTCGAGAAAGTACAAACTGAAGAAAAGAGCATCAATGATGTTCCCATTGCAAAAGAATTTCCCGATGTATTTCCGAAAGAATTACCGGGATTACCCCCACATCGATCCGTTGAATTTCAAATAGATCTTGTACCAGGAGCTGCACCAATAGCTCGTGCTCCTTACAGACTCGCACCCAGCGAGATGAAAGAACTGCAAAGCCAATTACAAGAACTTTTAGAGCGTGGTTTCATTCGACCAAGCACATCACCGTGGGGAGCTCCTGTTTTGTTTGTCAAGAAGAAAGATGGTACATTCAGGTTGTGTATCGACTACCGAGAGTTGAACAAACTTACCATCAAGAACTGCTACCCACTACCGAGAATCGACGACTTATTTGATCAACTACAAGGCTCGTCTGTTTATTCAAAGATTGACTTACGTTCCGGGTACCATCAAATGCGGGTGAAAGAAGATGATATTCCAAAGACTGCTTTCAGAACACGTTACGGTCATTACGAGTTTATGGTCATGCCGTTTGGTTTAACTAATGCACCAGCTATGTTCATGGACCTTATGAACCGAGTGTGTGGACCATACCTTGACAAGTTTGTCATTGTTTTCATTGATGACATACTTATTTACTCAAAGAATGACCAAGAACACGGTGAACATTTGAGAAAGGTGTTAGAAGTATTGAGGAAAGAAGAATTGTACGCTAAGTTTTCAAAGTGTGCATTTTGGTTGGAAGAAGTTCAATTCCTCGGTCACATAGTGAACAAAGAAGGTATTAAGGTGGATCCGGCAAAGATAGAAACTGTTGAAAAGTGGGAAAAGCCGAAAACTCCGAAACACATATGCCTGTTTTTAGGACTAGCTGGTTACTACAGAAGGTTCATCCAAGACTTTTCCAGAATAGCAAAACCCTTGACTGCATTAACGCATAAAGGGAAGAAATTTGAATGGAATGATGAACAAGAGAAAGCGTTTCAGTTATTGAAGAAAAAGCTAACTACGGCACCTATATTGTCATTGCCTGAAGGGAATGATGATTTTGTGATTTATTGTGACGCATCAAAGCAAGGTCTCGGTTGTGTATTAATGCAACGAATGAAGGTGATTGCTTATGCGTCTAGACAATTGAAGATTCACGAACAAAATTATACGACGCATGATTTGGAATTAGGCGCGGTTGTTTTTGCATTAAAGACTTGGAGGCACTACTTATATGGGGTCAAAAGTATTATATATACCGACCACAAAAGTCTTCAACACATATTTAATCAGAAACAACTGAATATGAGGCAGCGTAGGTGGATTGAATTGTTGAATGATTACGACTTTGAGATTTGTTACCACCCGGGGAAGGCAAATGTGATAGCCGATGCCTTGAGCAGGAAGGACAGAGAACCCATTCGAGTAAAATCTATGAATATAATGATTCATAATAACCTTACTACTCAAATAAAGGAGGCGCAACAAGGAGTTTTAAAAGAGGGAAATTTAAAGGATGAAATACCCAAAGGATCGGAGAAGCATCTTAATATTTGGGAAGACGGAACCCGGTATAGGACTGAAAGGATTTGGGTACCAAAATTTGGAGATATGAGAGAAATGGTACTTAGAGAAGCTCATAAAACCAGATACTTAATACATCCTGGAACGGGGAAGATGTACAAGGATCTCAGGAAATATTTTTGGTGGCCGGGTATGAAAGCCGATGTTGCTAAATACGTAGGAGAATGTTTGACGTGTTCTAAGGTCAAAGCTAAGCATCAGAAACCATCAGGTCTACTTCAACAACCCGAAATCCCAGAATGGAAATGGGAAAACATTACCATGGATTTCATCACTAAATTGCCAAGGACTGCAAGTGGTTTTGATACTATTTGGATAATAGTTGATCGTCTCACCAAATCAGCACACTTCCTGCCAATAAGAGAGGATGACAAGATGGAGAAGTTAGCACGACTGTATTTGAAAGAAGTCGTATCCAGACATGGAATACCAATCTCTATTATCTCTGATAGGGATGGCAGATTTATTTCAAGATTCTGGCAGACATTACAGCAAGCATTAGGAACTCGTCTAGACATGAGTACTGCCTATCATCCACAAACTGATGGGCAGAGCGAAAGGACGATACAAACGCTTGAAGACATGCTACGAGCATGTGTTATTGATTTCGGAAACAGTTGGGATCGACATCTACCGTTAGCAGAATTTTCCTACAACAACAGCTACCATTCAAGCATTGAGATGGCGTCGTTTGAAGCACTTTATGGTAGAAAGTGCAGGTCTCTGATTTGTTGGAGTGAAGTGGGGGATAGACAGATTACGGGTCCAGAGATTATACAAGAAACTATCGAGAAGATCATCCAAATTCAACAACGGTTGAAAACCGCCCAAAGTCGACAAAAGAGCTACGCTGACATTAAAAGAAAAGATATAGAATTTGAAATTAGAGAGGTGGTCATGCTTAAAGTTGCACCTTGGAAAGGCATTGTTCGATTTGGTAAACGAGGGAAATTAAATCCAAGGTATATTGGACCATTCAAGATTATTGATCGTGTCGGACCAGTAGCTTACCGACTTAAGTTACCTCAACAACTCGCGGCTGTACATAACACTTTCCACGTCTCGAATTTGAAGAAATGTTTTGCTAAAGAAGATCTCACTATTCCGTTAGATGAAATCCAAATCAACGAAAAACTCCAATTCATCGAAGAACCCGTCGAAATAATGGATCGTGAGGTTAAAAGACTTAAGCAAAACAAGATACCAATTGTTAAGGTTCGATGGAATGCTCGTAGAGGACCCGAGTTCACCTGGGAGCGTGAAGATCAGATGAAGAAGAAATACCCGCATCTATTTCCAGAAGATTCGTCAACACCTTCAACAGCTTAAAATTTCGGGACGAAATTTATTTAACGGGTAGGTACTGTAGTGACCCGAACTTTTCCATGTTTATATATATTAATTGAGATTGATATTTACATGATTAAATGTTTCCAACATGTTAAGCAATCAAACTTGTTAAGACTTGATTAATTGAAATATGTTTCATATAGACAATTGACCACCCAAGTTGACCGGTGATTCACGAACGTTAAAACTTGTAAAAACTATACGATGACATATATATGGTTATATATATAGTTAACATGTTTTTATTATAAGTATGTATCTCATTAGGTATTTTAACAATGAGTTATATACATAAAAATGAGACTATTAATTTAAGAAACTCGAAAACGATATATATAACGATTATCGTTATAACAACGTCTTACTAGGTACATATGAATCATATTAAGATATTGATACACTTGGTTAATTATGTTAAATGATAAGTAAATATATTATTAAGTGTATTAACAATGAAATACATATGTAAAAATAAGACTACTAACTTAATGATTTCGAAACGAGACATATATGTAACGATTATCGTTGTAACGACATTTAACTGTATATACATCATACTGAGATATATTATATATCATAATATCATGATAATATAACAATTTAACATCTCATTTGTTATAATAAACAATGGGTTAACAACATTCAACAAGATCGTTAACCTAAAGGTTTCAAAACAACATTTACATGTAACGACTAACGATGACTTAACGACTCAGTTAAAATGTATATACATGTAGTGTTTTAATATGTATTCATACACTTTTGAAAGACTTCAAGACACTTATCAAAATACTTCTACTTAACAAAAATGCTTACAATTACATCCTCGTTCAGTTTCATCAACAATTCTACTCGTATGCACCCGTATTCGTACTCGTACAATACACAGCTTTTAGATGTATGTACTATTGGTATATACACTCCAATGATCAGCTCTTAGCAGCCCATGTGAGTCACCTAACACATGTGGGAACCATCATTTGGCAACTAGCATGAAATATCTCATAAAATTACAAAAATATGAGTAATCATTCATGACTTATTTACATGAAAACAAAATTACATATCCTTTATATCTAATCCATACACCAACGACCAAAAACACCTACAAACACTTTCATTCTTCAATTTTCTTCATCTAATTGATCTCTCTCAAGTTCTATCTTCAAGTTCTAAGTGTTCTTCATATATTCTACAAGTTCTAGTGACATAAAATCAAGAATACTTTCAAGTTTGCTAGCTCACTTCCAATCTTGTAAGGTGATCATCCAACCTCAAGAAATCTTTGTTTCTTACAGTAGGTTATCATTCTAATACAAGGTAATAATCATATTCAAACTTTGGTTCAATTTCTATAACTATAACAATCTTATTTCAAGTGATGATCTTACTTGAACTTGTTTTCGTGTCATGATTCTGCTTCAAGAACTTCGAGCCATCCAAGGATCCGTTGAAGCTAGATCCATTTTTCTCTTTTCCAGTAGGTTTATCCAAGGAACTTAAGGTAGTAATGATGTTCATAACATCATTCGATTCATACATATAAAGCTATCTTATTCGAAGGTTTAAACTTGTAATCACTAGAACATAGTTTAGTTAATTCTAAACTTGTTCGCAAACAAAAGTTAATCCTTCTAACTTGACTTTTAAAATCAACTAAACACATGTTCTATATATATATGATATGCTAACTTAATGATTTAAAACCTGGAAACACGAAAAACACCGTAAAACCGGATTTACGCCGTCGTAGTAACACCGCGGGTTGTTTTGGGTTAGTTAATTAAAAACTATGATAAACTTTGATTTAAAAGTTGTTATTCTGAGAAAATGATTTTTATTATGAACATGAAACTATATCCAAAAATTATGGTTAAACTCAAAGTGGAAGTATGTTTTCTAAAATGGTCATCTAGACGTCGTTCTTTCGACTGAAATGACTACCTTTACAAAAACGACTTGTAACTTATTTTTCCGACTATAAACCTATACTTTTTCTGTTTAGATTCATAAAATAGAGTTCAATATGAAACCATAGCAATTTTATTCACTCAAAACGGATTTAAAATGAAGAAGTTATGGGTAAAACAAGATTGGATAATTTTTCTCATTTTAGCTACGTGAAAATTGGTAACAAATCTATTCCAACCATAACTTAATCAACTTGTATTGTATATTATGTAATCTTGAGATACCATAGACACGTATACAATGTTTCGACCTATCATGTCGACACATCTATATATATTTCGGAACAACCATAGACACTCTATATGTGAATGTTGGAGTTAGCTATACAGGGTTGAGGTTGATTCCAAAATATATATAGTTTGAGTTGTGATCAATACTGAGATACGTATACACTGGGTCGTGGATTGATTCAAGATAAGATTTATCGATTTATTTCTGTACATCTAACTGTAGACAACTAGTTGTAGGTTACTAACGAGGACAGCTGACTTAATAAACTTAAAACATCAAAATATATTAAAAGTGTTGTAAATATATTTTGAACATACTTTGATATATATGTATATATTGTTATAGGTTCGTGAATCAACCAGTGGCCAAGTCTTACTTCCCGACGAAGTAAAAATCTGTGAAAGTGAGTTATAGTCCCACTTTTAAAATCTAATATTTTTGGGATGAGAATACATGCAGGTTTTATAAATGATTTACAAAATAGACACAAGTACGTGAAACTACATTCTATGGTTGAATTATCGAAATCGAATATGCCCCTTTTTATTAAGTCTGGTAATCTAAGAATTAGGGAACAGACACCCTAATTGACGCGAATCCTAAAGATAGATCTATCGGGCCCAACAAGCCCCATCCAAAGTACCGGATGCTTTAGTACTTCGAAATTTATATCATATCCGAAGGGTGTCCCGGAATGATGGGGATATTCTTATATATGCATCTTGTTAATGTCGGTTACCAGTTGTTGTTGCTTGATAGGGAGGGTTCCCACTTTCTTTTGTTGCCGCCCGATTTATCCTCGGCCTTAGGTGCCGGAACTACGATTTCGTCAACCGTTTCGATCAATTGTCGGGCCATGTTCAATGCTTGTTGTAGGTTAGCGGGTTTGGATGACATCACCCCTTGTTTGATGCTCTTTGGAAGACCATACATATAAAGTTCGACCCTTTGAGATTCGGGGTTCACGAGGTTGGGACACATCAAGGATAGTTCGGCGATCGTTGATTATAGGCCTTGAGATCGTTTCTGACCGCCTGTAAGGTTCTTAGCTCTTGTTCGAGCTTTCAGGTTTCTTCGCGAGGGATATATTCGATGACCATCTTTTCCCTTAAATCGGCCCAAGAGAGGGTGTGAGCTTCATCGGTACCCACCGATTGTACATAACTATTCCACCATGTAAGAGCGACACCGACGAAGGTGTGAGTGGAGTATTTGACCTTGTCTTGGTCTCGACAACCGCTTATGCTAAAGACGGCTTCCGTTTACTCAAACCATCGGGTGAGCACGACCGGTCCCCCGGTTCCATCAAAAGTGTGAGGTTTGCACCCCATGAAGGATTTGTAGGAGCACCCTTCGTTTGAGTTACCGGCTCCATTGTTGTTGTTGTTGTTGTGGTTGTTGTTATTGTTGGAGGAGTGATCGGCCATGGCCGCTTCCACGGCGGTGGCTATCATTCGTTGTAGAGCTTGTTCGGGAGTCTCATGGCGTGGTACACAACGAGGAGGCATTGTTCCTTCAAAACACAAGAATACCGTTGATTAGTATTCTTAATAATACTAACCATGATATGGAATAAGGATAGAGAAAAATTTTTCCTTGACTCGCCTTAAATTCTTTATATCATAATGTCGGAATGTTCTTATGAGTCACCGTAATATAATCCCGAAAATTATATTACCCTAATTCATATGTGCATTCGACACTAATTCATATAGTCAAAGTGGCGCGTCAATTAAATTAAGTAACGTGAGATTAAGATTGAATAAGAATTTGATGTGATAGACGAGTTCGAGTAAAATGCACAAGTAGTCAAGTAATTCCTACTTCAAGTCTATATGCCGGTTGTAGTCTAGACTCACCAATGTACCCTATGACTCGGGGTTGACACCAATGAACTCTAAATCCCTACAACCAACGCTCTGATACCATCTGTAGCGACCCGACCAAATCATGTTTGACGGCGCCGACTACTTAGGTCCCGTTACGTGGTCATAAGTCTTTATCATGACGTTTGACCAAAATATGTCGCATTTATTTCATAAGTAAAAGGATGTTTCAAGTTTACAAATGTAGTTCAAAAGATTAGTTACAATACAAAGTTTAACGTACGAATGAAACCTATGCGACACAATTTAAAGTAGTCAAAAGACGCTCCAACTATGCATGCATACTCGACATCCAAGCAAGTATCAAAAAGAGTGCGGAAGCATGTATCAAGTAGCTTTCAAGGACCTGAGAAAACATATAGAAAACTGTCAACAAAAACGTTGGTGAAATCATAGGTGTTTTAGTAAACGTTGCATTTGAACCACAAGATTTAATATAATATGATTATCAAAATCATTTGCATTCTAAAGTTGTTATTTGTTTCGCGGGCACCCAATTATCAAACTTAACTGTTTTGCACCCTTTGCGTAGTGTTAGAACATACACTAGACCCGAAAATATATTTCATCCGCTAATGGTAGTGAACCGTCCGAATGAGGCTCGTCAAGCCCATGTGATCACATAATATAAGTTCACATTTACACCCTGCAAGTGTAACTAATGATAATTGAATTGAGGATTTTTGTTCAAACCCGTACGTGGAATGTTCGTTTTCGTACTTGTGTTCAATGTATAAAAGTATGATACGTATATGTTTCTCATCCCATAGTTTAAAGCATAAAAGTTGTTTGAAAGATGGGACTATGATCTCACCTTGAGTGCACGTATGAAAAGTACTTCACAAAGTAACGTGTGCGAAGGATAGTGTTAGTCTTGACCTAAACAAATAGGTCGTATCAATAACGATAAACACGATAGGTCAAAGATGTTCAATTAGTCCTACGGCTCGTTACGACTCGATTATGTAGCATGTGAAATCAAATTGTCAAGTTTCATGCAAGATACAAGTATAGAAACAAGTTAGGAAGGTTGCATAATCATTTGGTTAAGTTTGACAAAAAGTCAAACTTTGGTCGGTCAAAGTCAATGAAAAAGTCAACACGTTCGGGTCGGGTCCCGAACTATTTTTCTGAGGTTTTTAATCATGTATGAGCATGTTAGAACAAGTTATGTGTGAATCGGAGGTGCGTAGCATAGCAAACATTATTCAAAAATCGACAAAGTTGGACAGACCACTTTGGCGCGCCGCGCGGGTATATGGCGCGCCGCGCCATTACCTGTGCAGAGAATTCTAACAGTTTTTAAGTTTTATGCACGAACCTAACTTCAACCAATCACCATTTATGACTCGCAAACAACCAAAGCATGTATCTTATATCATCGGAAAGGTATTTTGACAAGGAAAACAACTAAACACATTTCATCCATCACATTTACTTTTACAACAACCAAAATCACATTCAAAGTTCCTCATTAAATGCACTCAAGTTCATAAATGAAATTTGATGATTCGGCAACCAATTTATATGAATGATATGCCGTTTCGAAGGTGATCAAGCATACAATACAACCTAACACTTACAAATAACATTTCATGTCATTCAAAGCATCAAAAGTTCATTTCAAGTTCATCAAACCCTAACCCAAATCCACCAAAACCAATAATCAAGTTTATGAAGTTTTCTAAAACAACCTACACATCAAATTGAAGCTAGTGTTACTAGTAACACATTTAATACTTGCACTTTACCATAAAAACAACATTTAAGCAACCAAATTACCAAATCAAACACACCAAAGTTCATATTCAAGCTAGTTACTTCAAATAACGAAATCGAGCATTTAAATCATATAATCATGTTAGACTTGAGCCATAGACACTAATTAACAACTTTATAAGTTAAAAACATCAAGAACACAAAATCTAGTAATTTTAGAAAGTTACCCAAACGAGATGTAATCGGTATGGAATCGAAGAGGAAGTTGCAAGGATTCCAAATATGTAATTAGTTTAGATTGAAGCTTGCTAGATTTTGATTAGATGATGAATCTTTGAAATGGTGTTTGAGAGAATTTGTGAAAGTATTAGAGAAAAATGGAAAAGAAAAGAAATAATGAATGGATGAGAGTGAAGGGTTGACTAGTTGACCTTGTCACCTCTTTGCTCTCTTGGCAACAATGGTCCCTCTAGTTCTGTTGTGGGTGCGTGAATTACCTAAACGAGATATTTTAAAACGCGTATTAATGAGGGATGTCATAATCATATAACGGACTTTAAATAGTTAAACGGAAAAGTAAACAGAAAAAGGCGGGATGTTACAGTGTTATCATGATCGGCGCATTAGTGAGTTTCTCTTTAAGAATATTAAAAGATTTGATACATTCATCTGAAAAGATGAATGGAGCATCCTTTTGTAGGAGTTTATTCATAGGAGTGGCAATTTTAGAAAAATCTTTTATGAAATGTCGGTAAAAACCGGGATGCCCTAGAAAACTCCTAACTCATCTAACATTGGTGGGATGTGAAAGTTTAGCAATTACATCTACTTTAGCTCTATCCACTTCAATTCCTTCCTTTGAAATTTTATGACCAAGAACGATGCCTTCTTTAACCATGAAATGGCATTTCTCCTAATTAAGTACTAGATTTGATTGTTCGCATCTAATAAGCATTCGTTCCAGATTAACTAGACATGATTCAAAAGTATCACCGAAGACTGAAAAGTCATCCATGAAAACTTCAATGCATTCTTCTATCATGTCGTGAAAAATCGCCATCATGCACCTTTGAAAGGTTGCAGGGGTGTTGCAATGTCCAAATGGCATGCGTTTGTAAGCAAAAGTACCATAAGGGCACGTGAACGTGGTTTTCTCTTGATCTTCGGGTGCTATTGGAATTTGAAAATATCCGAAAAAACCATCAAGAAAACAATAGTAACTGTTTCCGGCTAATCTTTCCAACATTTGATCAATGAAAGGTAAGGGAAAGTGATCTTTTCTGGTGGCGTCATTTAATTTTCTATAATCAATACACACACGCCATCCTGTTACAGTCCTAGTAGGAATAAGCTCATTTTTCTCATTTGTAATGACAGTCATGCCACCCTTCTTAGGCACGCATTGAACTGGGCTTACCCATGGACTATCAGAGATTGGATAAATTAAACCTGCATATAGCAGTTTAATTATTTCTTTTTTAACAACATCTTGCATATTAGGATTTAATCTTCGTTGGCGTTGCACATACGTTTTATGATCTTCTTCCATAAGGATTTTATGTGTGCAATACGAAGGACTTATTCCTTTAATATCATGAATCTTCCATGCAATGGCTGGTTTATGAGCTTTCAACACAGAAATGAGTTGTGATTTCTCATTTTCAGTAAGAGAAGACGATATTATTACAGGTAATTCAGATTCACCATGTAAATAAGCGTATTCCAAATGGTTTGAAAGTGGCTTTAACTCTAATGTCGGAGGTTCTTCTATCGATGATTTATATCGATATCTGTCTTCTTCTTTTAGCATTTGAATTTCTTCTGTTGTTGGTTCATATCCATTAGCTATTAGTGTAGCTAACATTTCAGCTTTATCAATTAGTTCAGTTCCTTCTCCTAAAGAACATTCTCCTGTTCCTTGTAATTCTAGAAATTCTTCTAACAATTCTGCATGTGAATCTATAGTTTGAATATAATAGCATGTATCATCTGCAGATTGCGGTTGTTGCATTGCTCTATCAACTGAAAAGGTAACAGTCTCTTCCTCTATACTTAGGGTCAATTTCTTACCAAACACGTCTATCATTGCTTTAGCCGTGTTTAAGAACGGTCTTCCTAATATGAGAGGAACTTGAGAATCTTCTTCCATGTCCAGAACAACAAAATCTACTGGAAATACTAAAGTACCAACTTTAACTAGCATGTTCTCCATTATCCCTCCAGGATATTTTATTGATCTATCTGCTAGTTGTATACTTATTCTTGTTGGTTTCAATTCTCCAAGGTCTAGTTTAGTGTATAGTGAATACGGCATTAGATTTATACTAGCACCTAAGTCTGCCAATGCTTCTATTGAACTAAGACTACCCAGAAAACATGGAATTGTGAAACTTCCTGGATCAGATAGTTTTTCTGGTATCTTATTCAACAGTACTGCAGAACAATTAGCATTCATAGTAACAGCTGAGAGTTCTTCCATTTTCTTTCTATTTGAGATTAGATCTTTCAAGAATTTAGCATATCTAGGCATTCCTGAAATCACATCAATGAAAGGAAGATTTACATTTATCTGTTTAAACATATCCAAGAATTTGGATTGCTCGGCTTCAAGTTTTTCTTTTTTCATTTTACTCGGGTAAGGGAGTGGTGGTTGGTATGGTTTAACATAAGGTTTATCCTTAACTGTATTATCTTCATTAACCTTTTCAACTACCGGTTCTTTTTTCTTATCTTGTTCAGGTTGTGGATCTTGTGGAGTAGGAATAGCTTCATCAGAAGTTACAGGTATTTCAGGTGGTTTAAGTGTTGTACCACTTCTTGTGGTAATAGCTTTAGCTGTTTCATTCCGGGGTTAGCATTTGTATCACTAGGTAAACTTCCCGGTTTTCTTTCACCTATTAACCTTGCTAGGTTACTTACTTCTTGTTCCAAGTTTTGAATAGAAGCTTGTTGATTTCTAAATGCTTGAGCATTTTGTTCATTCGTTTGTTTCTGAGATGTGAAAAACTGCGTTTGAGTTTCAACTAGCTTCGTCATCATATCTTCTAATTTTGGCTTTTTATCATCGGTTTGTTGTGGTTTGTTTTGAAAATTAGGTCTTTGCTGATTGTAAGTATTATTGGATACTTGTTGATTGCTAGGACCTTGTTGATTGTTGTATGGAATATTTCGATTATAATTCTGGTTTTGATTGTAAATTGGTCTTGGCGGTTGATAATTATTCTGATAATTATTTCCAGTCCTTTGGTTTAGATATGAAACATTCTCTCTTTGTTCCATTGTTAATTCAATACTGAGAAAATCTTTTGTCAAATGTGGTCCTCCACACTGCTCACAACTAATTCGTATTGAGTGAATATCTTTAGTCATCTTTTCTATTCGTCTCTCGACAGCATCTATCTTTGCTGAAATGGAATCTAAGTCATGGCTAGAATCGGCTCTAGCTGCTTTAGATGATCTAATGATATCTTTTTCTTGGTGCCACTCATGTGAGTGGGAAGCAGTGTTATCAATAATTTTGTAAGCATCAGTTTCGGTTTTCTTCATAATAGAACCACCAGCTGCAATATCTATGTCTTTCCTTGTAGTGATGTCGCATCCTTGGTAGAATATTTGTACTATTTGACAAGTGTCTAAACCATGTTGCGTACATCCTCTCAATAACTTTCCAAATCTTGTCCACGCCTCATATAGAGTTTCATTCAGTTTCTGTGTGAACGTAACAATTTCTCCTTGAAGTCTTACGGCTTTAGATGCCGGAAAGAATTGTTTAAGAAATTTTTCAACTAAAACGTCCCATGTATCAATTGCCCCTTCAGGTAACGATTCCAACCAATCTTTGGCTTCTCCCTTTAAAGTCCAGGGAAATAACATGAGATATATCTGTTCATCCTCCACTTTTCTTATTTTAAATAGTGTGGAGATACTATTAAAGGTACGAAGATGTTCGTTTGGATCTTCCTTCGGCGCACCACTAAATTGGCATTGATTAGTCACCATGTGTAGAATTTGTCCTTTGATTTCATAATCTGGCGCATTAATGTCAGGATGAGTAATTGCGTGACCTTGGCCAGTGCGTTTAGCTCTCATTCGGTCTTCCATACTTAAAGGTTCCGGATTCTCCATAATTGAATTTGTTGAATCTGAATCACTAGAGGATTCTGATTTAATGGTTCGTTCCTCAACAATCTCTGTTTGAATGATTGGTGGTTCCGGAGGAAAAATTAATGGTTCAGGATCTATGAATCGTCCCTGAATATTCTTCGGATTCTCAATTGTGAGGTCGGGTTCAAAAAATGGATTATCGGAAATTTGAACTGGAGTACTTGGTCGACTGGATGACGATTCTAAAGAAAAATCAACGGCGGTAATATTTGCTAAATGTCTTGATCTAGTTACAGGTGGTGAACGTACAAAAGGTGGTGAACGTCTTGCTCGGTGCATTCACTGAATATCCTATTAGTTTTTAAAAGCAAAGAAAAATTATATAAGTTATCCAATTAATAGACTTTTACGATTTTGCCCACGTTTCGAATAGCCAAAAGATGCAGCAGAGGGGCAGAATTCGTTTGGTCTCAATATAATTGAGTACTGTTTGGCTCCAATAACCCGGTCCACGTACAAATCTAACTATTACTACGAACCAGAAAATTTTGATGTCTATCAATTTAACCACTTAAAATAAATTTTTGTAATTTTAAGAAATTTAGATAAGAAGTAGAATAAAAATCTATGTCCTAAAACTAGAATGGCGAGAAATAAGAAAGAAAAAGAGCGCGTCAAAAAAGGTCGAAAAAGAAAAGATCGAAAAATAAAAGGCGTCGAAAAATAAGAAAGAAAAAGAGTGACTATAAAACTTAAAAACACTCGACTAACCCAACCTTATTACTATCACTAACTTAAAATTATAATCGCAAATTGAGATTACTAATTGGAGTGATAATTGATACATAGGTAAAAGGCGTCGAGAAATAAGAAAATAGCGCGTCTAAACTTTAAAAGGAACTAAAAACTAAAAACTAAAAGTTGCGTCTAAAAATATTAAAGCTTACAAGTAAAACTATATCCCAAATGGAAATAACTTAAAAAGGTACTAAAACTTAAAAAGGCGTCGCAAAATTCTAAAGCACCTAAATCTTAGTCTAAAGAAAAAGCACTTAAGGGATTTTACGGCAAAGCCTAAAAATCTAGAGGTAAAAATAAGCTACGGCAAAAATTATATTTAAAACTAAATACGAACGAAAAAATATAAAAATTACGCTAAAACAAATAAAAAGGAACAAAATATAAAAATATACTAAAATTTGTAAAAAGTACAATTTTTTTATAAAAATATTATTTTTATATTATTTATTTTATAAAACTATTAATTTTATAAATTAATTAAACTAATTAAACTAAATATATAAATTAAATTTAAAAAACTAACTAAATAATAAATTAACAAAACCTAATTAGGGTTTAATTAAAAATTAATAATAATAATTACTCCGTAATGATGCTGTTAGGGTTTCTGTGTAACCCGTGTCAGACGGCTCCGCGACTCGCGGTGCCACCTGGAAATAAACGCCGCGAGTTGCGGTGGATGAAAATTCAACTCAGGTGCAGGTTTTTGTTCGACAGGTTTTTTATTTATTTATATATATATATTTTTTATTTTTCTGTTTTTAGTATTTATATAAAATATTTATATTAATTAAATAAAAACTTATGTTTTTTTTTAAAAAATTAAAATAAAAATTGAAATACTTTATAATTTTATAAATAAAAATCTTAAAACTAGATTTATATTTATATTTTTTTTCGGTTTTTTTAAAAATTTTTTTATATGTTTTAAATAAACATAAAATATTTAAATAAAACTTATATTTTTATAAAATAAAAATAAAGAAACTTTATAAAATTTAAATATTTAACAAACTCTTAAAAATATTTATAATTTTGTTTTCTTTTTATGTTTTCGAATAATTAAAACGTATTTTTACAAAAACGTATTTTTATAAAAGTAAACTAAAAATAAAAATCCTTTTTTTTTTATATTTAGCGTTGCGCTTCCGGCTTTTAAGCTAGATTTTCCCCGGCAGCGGCGCCAAAAATACTTGATGTTATGCGAAGTGTATATGAAATAGCTTATATTTTACTATGAAAAACTATTAAATACGATACAATTTTACACAAGATATTTATTTATTTAGAGAATGGATATACTTAAACCTTGCTACAACAATTATAGGCAGTGTACCTAATCGTACAGTAGTGTAGTTTTTAGTAAGTCCGGTTCGTTCCACAGGGAAAAATCTTTAAACAAAGCTTAACGCTATATTAGTTTTATTTTACAAAAATACAAATATATATATAAGTAATATTATTATTATAAAGGGGGGTTTTTACCGTTTAATGACCGGTTTGTCAATTTTAAAACTTTAGTTGCAGTTAAAACCTAATGTAAAAATAAATACAACTTAATTTAAAGCGTAAAATAAATAATGATAATGAAATTGCGATAAATAAAAGTGCGATAAAATAAAATTGCGATAATTAAAAAGTACGATAATTAAAAGTGCAATTAAATAAAATAACAATAAATAAAAGTGCGATAATTAGAAGTGCAATTAAATATAAAATAAAGGAAATTAAATATGAAATAAAAGAATTATGCTTATTTAAACTTCCGTAATCATGATGTTTGACGTGTTGATTTTAGTTTTATGCCCATGGGTTAATTGTCCTTTATCCTGGATTATTTAATATGTCCATCTGGTTTTTGTCCATAACAGTCCATCAGTCATAAATATAAAGTGCGAGTGTCCTCGTTAAATTATCCTTATACCCGAAGTTAAATATTCCAACTAATTGGGGACTTAAACTGTAACAAGGTTTTATTACTTTGTTTAATAATTACACCAGGATATCGACTGCGTGTAACCCAATGTTTTAATACTTTGTTATCAATTATGCCAAGTGTCCTTGTACATAATTTCACCCATGTTTTAATAATTCTAGTGACTATTAATCCATTCCCGTGTCCGGTTAAATGAACGATTATTCGTACATATAAATATTCCGCCCATCGTGTCCGATTGAGTGTATATGGTTATTTATAGGGACGTCCAATTGTAAATCTTTATATTAAAATTAACAAACTATCATTTAGTTAAACAAATATAAAGCACATTAATAGCCCATAGTCTAATTTCCACAAGTGTCGTTCTTTTGTCCAAACCCCAATTATGGTACAAAGCCCAATTACCCAATTTTAGTAATTAGCCCAACATCATGATTACTTCGTTTTAAATAAGCATAATAATAACTTAGCTACGAGACATTAAATTAAAAGGGTTGAACATAACTTACAATGATTAAAAATAGCGTAGCGTTACACGGACAGAATTTCGACTTACGCCCTTACAACATTTGCTAACATACCCTTATTATTAGAATTAAAATTAAAATTAAAATTAAAATATAAATTATAAATATAAATTTTACGTATAGATATAGAGAGGATGGATATATATATATAAATCGTCGAATTGCGCTGGCTTTTATAGGGATTTTTGTCCAGGGGAACTCCGCGACTCGCGGCCCATTTTCACTACAAACTCCGTAACTCGCGGAGTTTGTAAAACCAGCTCACACATTTTGGCTCCTTTCTTGCCGACGGATTTTTATATATTATATAATATATAAATAATTATAAGAATTATTTAAATATTATATTATATTTATGTGCATAGTTGACTTGTAATTTTTAGTTCGTTGCATCGAGCGTTAAGAGTTGACTCTGGTCCCGGTTCCGGATTTTCGAACGTCCTTGCGTACAATTTAATATCTTGTACTTTGCATTAGAATCTTGTACTCTTGTAATTTCGAGACGTTTCTTATCAATAATTGGAACCTCTTTGATTGTATTTTGTACTTTTGAGCTTTTTGGTCGTTTGCGTCTTCAATTCGTCGAATCTGTCTTTTGTCTTCACCTTTTATTATTTAAATGAATATCACTTGTAAATAGGACAATTGCAACTAAAAGCTTGTCTTTCTTGAGGAATAATGCTATGAAATATATGTTCGTTTTTAGCATTATCACACACCAGTAGTGAATGTAGAAGAAGTTCTCTCTCAAAAGCCTAAAGGAAAGAAATCTACTGGTGATGGCCTACACAGAAGAGATCCCATCATTCTACCTCCTCAAATTCCATTGTATGATCTTGCTGAGCTGCCTTATCTATTCCCTGAAGCCTGGGCAGCCCTCAAAGTAAAGGAAGAAGAGCTATCTGGTGATGAACAAGAGAAAGATAAAGATAAACATAGATAGCCTTCTTGTAATTGATTGTATCTTTTGTTATTTCATTATTCATTATACTGTGTTGTAAATGTTTGTATATACTCCGCTATAATGAAAATGAAATGAGTTTATCTTCAAAATCATATCAAATTATAAGATATAGATAACTCAGTAAAAGATCCCAAAACAAACGTAAAAATGGACAAATTTACTGCCTATTTTTCTTTAAGTCCCTTAGTGTTGGCTTTAGTATTTTCTCTTTATGTCATAGGTTTTGTCATCATCAAATAGGGGGAGATTGTTGAGTCCCTAAAATAATTAAAGATTTAATTATGATAAAACTATAATTTATTTGCACTAAAATGTTATGTTCAGCCAGCACAAGTTTTTTTATGTATAGACAACAGATATTACTGTCTCGAGTGTTTAGTTTGCTGCCTAGTCTACCAGCACAAGGTAGACAGTATTCTTCAATTAAGCACAGGATGTGTACCCAGTAATTCAAGAATATCAAGTGACTCAGCAATGAAGAACCAGCATAGTTGGAATGCAGCTTACTACACAAGACAACTATGCTCCATTACAAGCATAGTGGTTTCCTGAGTGGTCTACATCAATTGTACTATTCAACAGAAGTCAAAGACAAAGTTGAACAGAAAAGGACACGTGTCGGCGGCTAACAAGTGACCTTACAAGACCATGTGGGAATGCAGAAGTTTAATGCATGTGCAGACATGTGTTATACCTTGTCAACGCCTAAGGAACACAACATTCAATTTGTTTAAACAAATAGTGGTACCAAACCGAATTGGGGTGTTCCTGCAAATAGCTACCAAAGAGGAAAGAGGAGAGCACGCTCTCTGATGCAGTTGTTCCCACAAGTACAGACATCCTATGTACCAGTGGATAATAGAACAATTACATGGATAATAGGACTAGTATAAATTGATGTATCCACTATTGTAACAACTAGTGGTGTGGGTTTATTTATTTAGAGTCCAATACGTGTAAAAGCTTAGAATATCCTCTATAGCTATACTTAGGTAAAATCTGTATCAACCAACTATCATTCCGCCAAGGATAGTTGTAATTCTTTGTGATTTAATCAATAAAGATTAAACCGTTGAAAATTACCTTTGACTCATTTAAATTACATGCTTGAATACTAAATTGTGTTTAACTGTTAAGTTAATTAAAAAGAATTGTATTCACCCCCCTCTACAATACACCTGTTGTTTGTCAAAGGACCAATAGTAACTACCAGATTATAAATAGTATATATGTTAAATATTATGTCCATTTGGTGATCCTTTGGTGCCAATTTGGTGAACTGTTGTATATATGTTGCATGACTGATTAATGTGTCTGTGATTTTTGTAGTGTTGTTGTATTAGGGCTTCAGAAGTAGACACTGATGGCATGAAAGTTAGGGCACACAATTTTGCTATTGGAATTCGAGAAATTAGACATAGCAAGTTATTTTCTTTCAGTTTTATGTATCATTTGTTTGTAAGAGTTTTACAATGTTTTTTTTTATGTTAGTTGTCATAATGTGATGTACAAACCAATTTGAATAGGCTTTAATATATTGATACAATCATTTAGACTAATTAAAAAAACTTTTATCTATAATCCCGAGAAGTCGCGGGTTATAAACTAGTTTAACGTATCAAAACAAAATGCAAGTTTGAACGTTTAATAAAATCTGCCAACATGCATGCAGAATCTCTAGCACAGCGGAAGCTAAATACTCAAGTACCTGAGAAAACATGCGAGTAAACTGTCAAGAAAAATGTTGAGTGAATTATATGTAGTGACCCGAACTTTTCCATGTTTATATATATTAAATGAAATTGTTATTTACATGCTTAAGTGTTTCCAACATGTTAAGCAATCAAACTTGTGAAGACTTGATTAATTGAAATAGGTTTTATATAGACAATTGACCACCCAAGTTGACCGGAGATTCACGAACGTTAAAACTTGTAAAAACTATATGATGACATATATATGGATATATATAGGTAACATGATATTATGATAAGTAAGTATCTCATTAGGTATTTTAACAATGAGTTATATACATAAAAATGAGACTATTGAATTATGAAACTCGAAAAAGATATATATAACGATTATCGTTATATCAACGTCTTACTAAACACATATGAATCATTTTAAGATATTGTTACATTATATAATCATGATAAATAATAAGTAAACATATCATTAAGTATATTAATAATGAATTACATATGTAAAAACAAGACTATTAACTTAAGGATTTCAAAACAAGACATATATGTAACGATTATCGTTGTAACAACATTTAATTGTATATATATCATATTAAGATATATTAATACATCTTAATATCATGTTAATGTAATAATTTAACATTTCATTAGATATAATAAACAATGGGTTAACAACATTTAACAAGATCGTTAACCTAAAGGTTTCAAAGCAACACTTACATGTAATGACTAACGATAACTTAACGACTCAGTTAAAATGTATTTACATGTAGTGTTTTAATATGTATGCATACACTTTTGAAAGACTTCAAGACACTTATCAAAGTACTTCTACTTAACAAAAATGCTTACAATTACATCCTCATTCATTTTCATCGACAAATCTACTCATATGCACTCGTATTTGTACTCGTACAATACACAGCTTCTAAATGTATTTACTATTGGTATATACACTCCAATGATCAGCTCTTATCAGCCCATGTGAGTCACCTAACATATGTGGGAACCATCTTTTGGCAACTAGCATGAAATATCTAACAAAACAACAAACTAATGAAGACTATATTGGCACCATAGTTCACGTGAAAGAACACACTCACAAACACATTCATTTTGCAACTTAGATGCATCAAACTACTCTATCTCAAGTGTTCATCCTTTGTTCTAAGTGTTCTTCATCATCTTCAACAAAATCTAGCTCAATCTAGTTCATAAATCCACACATAAACCAAGTTATAAAACAACTACTCAAGAACAAACCAACAACACTTCCAAGTTTGCTAGCTTACTTCCAATCTTGCAAATCCACTTTGAGTGATAATCCAACATCAAGAAATATTTCTTATTTACAGTAAGATATCTTTCTAATACAATTTAATACTCATATTCAAACTTTGATTCAATTTCTATAACTTTAACAATCTTATTTCGAGTGGAAATCTTACTTGAATTTGTTTTCGTGTCATGATTCTACCTCAAGAACATTCAAGCCATCCAAGGATCCTTTGAAGCTAGATATATTTTTCTTATTTCCAGTAGGTTTATCCATAAAACCTGAGGTAGTAATGATGTTCATAACATCATTCGAATCATATAAATAAAACTACCTTATTCGAAGGTTTAAACTTGTAATCACTAGAACATAGTTTAGTTAATTCTAAACTTGTTCGCAAACAAAAGTTAATCCTTATAACTTGAATTTTAAAATCAACTAGACACATGTTCTATATCTATATGATATGCTAACTTAATGATTTAAAACCTGAAAACACGAAAAACACCGTAAAATCGGATATACGCCGTCGTAGTAATACCGCGGGCTGTTTTGGGTTAGTTAATTAAAAACTATGATAAACTTTGTTTTAAAAGTGGTTCTTCTAAGAAAATGATTTTTATTTTGAACATGAAACTATATCCAAAAATCATGGTTAAACTCAAAGTGGAAGTATGTTTTCCAAAATGGTCACCTAGACGTCGTTCTTTCGACTAAAATGACTACCTTTACAAAAACGACTTGTAATCTGTATTTCCGACTATAAACTTATACTTTTTATGTTTAGATTCATAAACTTAAGTTCAATATAAAACCATAGCAACTTGAATCACTCAAAACGGATTTAAAACGAAGAAAGTTATGGGTAAAACAAGATTGGATATTTTTTACTTGTTGTAGCTACGTGAAAATTGGTAACAAATCTACATTAATCATATCCTAGCTAACTTATATTGTATAATACATATATTCTAATATATTATGTAATCTTGGGAAACCATAAACACGTATGCAAATGTTTTGACATATCATATCGACCCATCTATATATATTATTTGGAACAACCATAGACACTCTATATGAAGTAATGTTGGAGTTAGCTATACAGGGTTGAGGTTGATTCCAAAAATATATATATTTTGAGTTGTGATCTAGCCTGAGACGTGTATACACTGGGTCGTGAATTAGGTCAAGATAATATATATCAATTTATTTCTGTACATCTAACTATGGACAACTAGTTGTAGGTTACTAACGAGGACAGCTGACTGAAAATATTTAAAACATTAAAACGTATTAAAAATGTTGTAAATATATTTTGAACATACTTTGATATATATGTACATATTTGTTATAGGTTCGTGAATCGACCAGTGGCCAAGTCTTACTTCCCGACGAAGTAAAATCTGTGAAAGTGAGTTATAGTCCCACTTTTAAAATCTAATATTTTTGAGATGAGAATACATGCAGCTTTATAAATGTTTTACAAAATAGACACAAGTACATGAAACTACTTTCTATGGTTGAATGATCGAAGCCGAATATGCCTCTTTTGCTTGGTAGCCTAAGAATTAGGGAACATCACTAATTTTAAGAATTAGTGCACGCCTAATTGACGCGAATCCTAAAGATAGATCTATTGGGCCTAACAAACCCCATCCAAAGTACCGGATGCTTTAGTACTTCGAGTTTTATATCATGTTCGATGGATGTCCCGGAATGATGGGGATATTCTTATATGCATCTTGTTAATGTCGGTTATCAGGTGTTCACCATATGAATGATTTTTATCTCTATGTATGGGATGTATATTGAAATATGAAATCTTGTGGTCTATTATTACGATTTGATAAATATATAGGTTAAACCTATAACTCACCAACATTTTTGTTGACGTTTAAAGCATGTTTATTCTCAGGTGATTATTAAGAGCTTCTGCTGTTGCATGCTAATATATGGACAAGATTTGGAGTCAGCATGCTTGTATAATATTGTTTAAAACTGCATTCGAAATTTACTTTATTGTAACATATTAATATTGTAAACCAATATGTATTTGTAGTGTGTAAGTGTGATATTTTTTAGATTATCATTTCTGATAATCTAGGTGGTGTCCTTTTAACCTTGTTGATAAAATAAAGGTTATGGTTTGTTTTTAAAAACGAATGCAGTCTTTGAAAAACGTCTCATATAGAGGTCAAAACCTCACAACGAAATCAATTAATATGGAACGTTTATAATCAATATGAATGGGACATTTCAGTTGGTATCCGAGTGTTGGTCTTAGAGAACCAGAAATTTGCATTAGTGTGTCTTATCGAGTTTGTTAGGATACATTAGTGAGTCTGGACTTCGACCGTGTTTTCTTTAAAAACGATTGCTTAACACTTTTGTTGGAAACTATATGTAATTATTATGTGATATATTTACCTCTTAATATGTTTGATATTGTGTGATAGATGTCTACCACTAGTACAAATCCCATCGACTCACCTAATAATAATGAAGAGTCGAATATACTCTGGGAAGATTCACAAATTCCCGAAGAGGAACCAGAAGAGGAGGAACCGGAAGAGGAGGAACCGGAAGAAGAGGAACTGGAAGAGGAGGAACCGGAAGAAGAAGAGGTTCCAGAGGAAGAAATATTGATACGTACAGTAAATCGATTAAATAAAAGAAAATCCTCAACCAACGGACCAACTTTAAAAATGGTCAATGGTGTTTCCGCCGATGAATCGGATCCCAATGAGGATTCCGATGATATTATAGAAATTACCTCGACCCAATTTAATAAAGCAAAAGAAAATAATAAGGGAAAAGGTATAAAAATAGAGAAACCTGATTCCAACCTCGATGAACTTTATATGTATCGGCAACGTCCGTATTTCCTAAATTGTAACAATAACCCGGGAACCTCTAAACCACCAGGTTTTTCTAAACCATTGTGGAAAACGACGGCTCATATTAGAGGAACACCATATATCCCTAGAAAATTAGGAAAACGAACCAAGTCTGAAGAAGAAGAAGAAACCAGTGATTCAGATTAGAGGGTTGTAATCATGTTGTGTATTATGTGTATTGTAGTGTGCTTGTCCTTTTATGTTCTATGTAAAAATTACTTGTATTGTTTGTTAATTATCTTTTACGAATCTAATCCTTGTCTATTTTACAGTATAAAAACAAAATGGACGTTAAGGGTAGACAACCGAATATTTTAGAAGACCTACCAGAGGATATGATTGAGGAAATCTTGTCTAGAGTCTGTCAGAATTCATCAGCACATTTAGTTATGGCGAAATTAACTTGTCAAACATTTGAAAAACTTTCCAGAAATGCCTTAGTTTATAAAAGGCTTTCCTTTGATAGGTGGGGTATATTACATTGGGGAGACCGTAAGTTACGCCGTGTTTTCTTTAAAGCGTTAAATGCGGGGAACCCAAATGCAATTTTACGCTACGGGTTAAGAACCTATTTTGACTCAACATATCCCAACATAGGATTTTCGTGAGTTAGAAAGAGCTTCTAACATGCAACATAAAGAAGCATGTTATTCTTACGGGTTAATAATGTTCGCTTCTCATCAAATTGAGAAAAAGAACATTGGGTTGCAACTTTTAAATAAAACATTCCCACAAGTGACGGACTCGGTAGTTGAGATGAGAAACAAGGTTTTTAGATTGTTACGGGGCTGTTAGGAATTACGAAACCCTCGTCCTTTTGACGACATTACAACATGCTGCTTAGCCAATGGTCATAAAAGTTACTTTCTACAAAACCAAGGATGGGAAGTCGTCTTAGTAAAACCAGAATGCATGACTTGTTTCTGGACTTATGAATTACGTGTCTTTATTTCTTTTGCTGAACAACTTGCTTATTAACTAAAATTTCCTTTATAGCTGCCGAGTAGCAATGTTATTATGTGTTATATTTCATCCTATATGTATAATAGTGGTATTGTAAGTTTGAAATATTTTGTATAAAGTTTGAACGCGAAATTTTATTAATAAATTTTTCATATAGAAGCGTAGTAGTTAAGTTGTATAGTAGCTAGTAAGTATGAACTTTACGGGTAGGTACTACCCGAATTAAAACTATAAAATGCTAATATGAAGAAAAAGCTTTTATAAATAAGTTCATATTATGCTACGAAATACTATTGAATACTCTTAAATTCTATATGATTAACTCAATTCTTTTGGCTATTTTTGAAGGAAATGGCACCGGCAACTCGTCAGAATTTGAACATGAGTGAGGAAGACTTCCGTGTTTTCCTTGCAGCAAACATAGCCGCAGTACAGGCTGCGATGCCAAATAACAATAACTCTGGATCTAGCAGTGGAACTAATTCCACAAGAAATCATGTAGGATTCTCCTACAAAGAATTCACTGCCTGCAAACCTTTGGAATTTGATGGAATCGAAGGGCCAATTGGATTGAAACGGTGGGCCTAGAAGGTCGAATCGGTGTTTGCCATAAGTAAGTGTACTGAAGAGGACAAAGTTAAGTACGCTATGCATACCTTCAAAGGTACGGCGTTAACATGGTGGAATACCTATCTTGAGCAGGTAGGACAAGATGCTGCTTACGCACTACCATGGTCAGCATTCAAGCAATTGATGAACGAGCAGTACTGTCCTAGAAACGAGGTCAATAAGCTCAAGGCAGAGCTTAGAGAGTTACGAACACAAGGGTTCGACATTACCACGCATGAACGACGATTCACAGAGTTGTGCCTATTGTGTCCGGGAACGTTCGAAGATGAAGAAGAGAAGATCGACACATTTGTAAAAGGGTTACCAGTAAGGATTCAAGAAGATGTGAGTTCACACGAGCCCGCTTCCATACAGAAGGCAAGTTGAATGGATCATAAACTCATAAATCAGATTGAGGGGAGAATTAAAGAACAGGTGGCTGAAGAAGCCAACACGAAACAACTCAAGAGGAAGTGGGAGGAAAACAGTAACAAGAGTCACCAGTACAACAACGACAACAACAATTACAACCACAATCGCAACAACTATCCCAACAACCACAACATAATTCGTGACAACAACAATCGCAATCCTAACAACAACAACAACTACAACAAACGTCCCAACAATAACAATTACAATAATCGTCCCAACAATAATAACAACTCTGAAACATCAATGCAAAAGGTGTGAAGAGAATCACTCGGAGTTCTGCACAACATTTTGAAACAGGTGTAAAAGAAATGTTTATAGCGCGACAAAGTGTGAGGTCTACGGACTAATGTATAACAGAACTAAAGGGACAAATAATGTCAGAACGAGTAATGTCGGAACAAGTAGTGTCGGTGCAAGTACTGCCAACGTAGTCTGTTATAAATGTGGAAAACCAGGCCACATTATTAAAAATTGCCCAAATTAGGGGAATACTAATGGGCAGGGCCGCAGAAGAGTTTTCAATATTAATACGACAGAAGCGCAGGAAGACCCGGATCTTGTTACGGGTATGTTTCTCATTGACAATAAATCTACTTATGTTTTATTTGATTCGGGTGCGGATAGAAGCTATATGAGTAGAGATTTTTGTGCTAAACTAAGTTGCTCACCGACGCCCTTGGATAATAAATTTTTACTCGAATTAGCAAATGGTAAATTAATTACAGTGGATAATATATGTCAGAATCGAGAAATTAAACTGGTTAGCGAAACATTTAAGATTGACTTGATACCAGTAGATTTAGGGAGTTTTGATGTGATAATCGGTATGGACTGGTTGAAAGAAGTGAAAGCAGAGATCATTTGTTACTAAAATGCAATTTGCATTATACGAGAAAAAGGAAAACCCTTAAAGGTGTACGGAGAAAAGAGCAACGCGAAGTTAAACCTTATTAGTAACCTGAAGGCACAAAAACTAATAAGAAAAAGTTGCTATGCTGTGCTAGCACACGTCGAGAAAGTCAATTCCGAAGAAAAGAACATCAATGATGTTCCCGTCGCAAAATAATTTCCAGATGTATTTTCGAAAGAATTACCGGGACTACCTCCACTTATGGAATACAACATTTAAACAAAACCACAAAACATATTTATGTATGTGTATAATTCGGCATTTACAAATAGAGCAAGCGGAAGCATTTTTTCACTTTTGTTTAATATGTTTTAACCTCTTAAAATGTATTCCATGAAAGAATCTAGTCTTGTAAACAATATACTAAAATGTAAATAGAGCTAGTTCATGGAGTTATACCTTCTCCAAGTTAGGAGGTAATTTAGTTCCAAAGAAGATGAATATGAAGATGCAAAACACCTAGCTTTGTTCTTCAACACCACCCTAAAGATTGGTTACACTATAGAACCTTGATAACCTTGTAAACAAGCTTGAAACCACTCTCCTTTATGACCCAAAAATCGGACAGCAGGTTGTTGAGAAGATGGTAATGAATGCAAGCTTCTAATGGTGAAACCTCAAGGGATTATACCCCAAACTTGTAACCAACAACCTAGCCTTTGGTTAGGATTTAATTGCACTTGGAAATAACTTGTAATAAGCTCAAGAACTCCCTCTCTTCTTGTTGTAATTTTCGGCCAGCAACATAACAAGAGTAAGATGAGAGAGTTTCCTACTTATTATCTTACTTGAGTGAAGGAAAATACTTGGTACTCTCAACAAGCATGCTCCTAATAAAATGTGCTTTGTAAGTAACAAGAAAATGGGGTATGGGAATGTCTTGGAGACCACCAAAACCGCCACCCTTATGGTGTGGTCAAAAGAAATTTAATTTCTTGTTAAACAACTTGATTTGTTATAAAATTAATCCCATGTTTTGTTACTTGCATAATTTTATAAAACCTTTTATAAAATTATAACATATTTTAATTATTTAAACCCATAAATAATATATACATAAATTATCCAAATAATTTATCTCAAGTAATAATATTTCAGAAAACCGATTTTCTGAAATCCAAGTGTTGCGTATTTATTTAACGATCCATTCGTTATGATTAAATACTTATAAGGTGTTGGTAAGCTTGTTATTGGGTATGACCCGACTTGGATCATAACACATTAGCCACATTAATTTATTATGTCTCTCGGGCATACGAAATACCTTCAATCTCCCACTTGCACGAGAAACATAAGGAATTAATGCAAGTGATGGATACAGCCTAACACACCGTCCATCACCCCTAATATGTTATGACTTTGTGCCATTCAATAACATCATCCCTTTCGAGTTCCCATCTCGAATATGATTATATAGGTGAATCTTACATTATATCCTTTCATCCTAGATGTCATGTTAAATCCAAGAGATACAGAGTGACCACTCTCTTATAGATTTAACTTAATCAGGCCTTAGACATCTGACTCTCAACGAATAAGAGGGACAAATTCCATCTTGACTACATACGTCCTAAATATACGCTTTGCAATATACCTGAGTTCTTCCTTATGAGCTACCATATTTCAGAATAGCGAAGGAAAGAATCAAGGCACAATACAAAGTGAATATCCGAACCCAATATGTATCTCAGGTCAGAGGATACAATGATATTCGCCTTTACTCAAGATTTCATGTGATCAACCACAAAGGCTCCATACAGTAATTTTGAGAGCGGGTCTTCCAATATTTGTGTCCCACAAATATCTATGAACCTTGGTTGCAACCTTGCCCCACATTCAGTTCGCGAATGTAAACCATTCCAAGTTCATAATAGTTTAAACCTCACATTTGTTCCCACAGATGTGATCAACTACGGAATTTAGAATAATTATTTATTCATGGATAAATATGCTAAATAGGAACTTAACTCAAAATAAATTAAACCACAATTATATTAATGAGTTTGAACAATTCGTTCCGGTACAATACATAAAACAGATCATAGCCAATCACTAGAATATCGAAGTCCCATTGCACTAACATGTCTTTCATGCTTTGGATTATGTAGGAGCTTCGTGAGTGGATCCGCAATATTTTGATCTGTGTGAACTTTGCGAATACATATCATTCCATTCTCAACTTCATCCCTTATGTAGTTGAATCGCCGTTTAATGTGACGTGTCTTTTGGTGATCACGAGGCTCTTTGATCTGAGCTATTGCTCCCTCGTTGTCACAAAAGATCTCAAGAGGGTCTTGAATGGTAGGGACCACTCCTAAGTCGTCAACAAATTTCTTTATCCATGCAGCTTCCTGAGCTGCCAATGAGGCGGCAATGTATTCCGATTCTGTAGTGGATAATGCAACAACTCCCTGTTTTGAACTCTTCCAAGAGACTGCACCTCCATTTAACATGAAGACATAACCGGATTGTGATCGAGAATCATCTTGATCAGTTTGGAAACTCGCATCCACGTAACCCTTTACCACGAGTTCATCCTCACCAGATCCGTATATTAGAAACATGTCCTTAGTCCTTCTAAGGTATTTCAATATACTTTTAACCGCAATCCAATGATCGTTTCCTGGGTTATTCTGGTATCTACTTGTCAAGCTTAGAGCGCATGACACATCTGGCCTAGTACATATCATTGCATACATGATTGACCCAATAGCAGACGCGTATGGGACTTTCTTCATTCTCTCTTGTTCATCTTTTGTCGTAGGACACTGAGATGTACTGAGAATGGTTCCTCTTTGAATAGGTACCAAACCTCTCTTAGAGTACTCCATCTTGAACCTTTTCAAGACTTTGTCAATGTATGTACTTTGACTTAAACCTATCAATTTCTTGGATCTATCTCTATAGATCCCAATCCCCAATATGTGTTGTGCTTCTCCAAGGTCTTTAATGGAGAAGCAGCTCCTTAGCCATGTCTTGACTCCTTCCATTTTGGGAATATCATTACCAAATAATAATATATCATCCACATATAGTACAAGGAACATGACAGTACTCCCACTAGCTTTCTTGTATACACAAGCTTCATCACCATTTTTAATGAATCCAAATTTCTTGGCCTCCTCATTAAAACGATGATTCCACATTCTAGATGCTTGTTTTAGTCCGTAGATTGACTTCTTTAATTTACATACTTTGTCAGGATGTTTAGGATCAACAAAACCTTCAGGCTGAACCATGTAGATATCTTCCTCAAGATATCCATTTAGGAAAGCGGTTTTGACATCCATTTGCCATATTTCATAATCATAATGAGCAGCAATGGCAAATAATATCCTGATAGACTTTAGCATTGCTACAGGTGAAAAAGTTTCATCATAATCAACCCCTTGAGTTTGAGTGAAACCTCTTGCTACAAGTCTAGCTTTGTATGTATCCAAGTTTCCATATTTGTCGGTTTTCATTTTGAAAAGCCATTTGCAATCAACTAGCTTAGAGCCAGGAGGTTGCACAACAAGTTCCCAAACTTGGTTGTCATACATGGATTTCATCTCGGAGTTCATGGCTTCCTGCCATTTGTCTTTATCAGTCCTTGATAAAGCATCTTGGTAGTTGATTGGTTCATCCAAATCAATCGTATAGCAACCATCTATGAGAAACCCATATCTCTCAGGAGGGTTACTAATCCTACCAGATCTACGAACGTTTTGCATACTTTGATCATCCACTTGATCATCCTCAACATTTTCATGTTGAGTGCTAGTGTCAACCAATTGTGCATCATTTATTTGATCTTGAACCTCTTCAAAATCTATCTTCCTTTCACTATTTCCTTCCAATAGGAACTTAGTTTCAAGGAATTCCGCCTTTCGAGCAACAAATACTTTTTGCTCGGTCGGATCATAGAAATAGTATCCCATATCATCCTTGGGATATCCTATGAAGATACACTTCGTGGATCGAGCATTTAGCTTATTAGCGACAAAGCGCTTAGGATAAGCTTCACATCCCCATACTTTCAAGTATGAAAGAGAAGGAGGTTTACCAAACCATATCTCATGAGGAGTTCGCTCCACTTTCTTGGTTGGGGCCATATTTAAAATACGAGCCGCAGAGCATAGACAATAACCCCAAAATGATAGAGGTAACGAGCTTCTTGCCATCATAGATCGAACCATATCCATTAGGGTTCGGTTCCTCCTTTCGGAAACTCCATTAAGTTGGGGTGTTCCTGGTGGAGTAAGTTGTGAGATAATCCCACAACTCCTAAGATGATCTTGGAAAGCATCGCTTAGGTATTCACCTCCTCTATCGGTACGAAGTACCTTAATTGTCTTGTTGAGTTGATTTTGTACTTCGTTTTGATATTCTTTGAATGCTTCAAAAGTTTCATCCTTATGTCTTAATAAGTAGACATACCCGAAACGACTAAAGTCATCAATGAAAGTAACAAAGTATCTTTCACCATTCCTAGTCATGGGCTTAAAGGGTCCACATACATCCGAATGTATTAATCCCAATAAGTCTTTAGCCCTTTCATATGTCCCTTTGAAAGGTGCTTTAGTCATCTTGCCTTGTAAACAAGATTCGCATACATCAAATGAGTCTATCTCATTTGCCTTCAAAAGTCCATTCTTTTGAAGTGTATGCATTCGGTTCTTGTTTATATGGCCAAGGCGACAATGCCATAAGTAGGAATCACTCAAATCCTTTTTGAGTTTCTTGGTGCTAGTATGGTACATAGAGCTAGATGATGCGTCATCATGAACCAATTCATAAATTCCATTTGAAGGCGAAGCCTTAAAATAGAACACATTATCTTTAGAAACATGGATATCATCATCAATAAAATTAACATTGAAACCACATTGTTTTAAGCGAGAAATAGAAATAATGTTTCGACATAAATCCGGTGCATACAAAACATTATCTAAAATAAGCTCCAATCCGCTTGGAAGCTTCAAAACAAAATCTCCTTGAGCTTTAACATGCACCTTTGCACCATTGCCCATATAGAGACTTGATGTTCCCGCCATATGATCACTTCTTTTGAACCCCTGCAAAGAATTGCAAATATGAGTTCCACATCCCGTGTCTAATACCCATGTATTAGAAGAAGTAATATTTAGCTCAATATATACCATATATATATTACCTAAGGTTTGCCCCGCATCCCTCTTGTCCTTCAACTCTTTAAGGTAGACCGGGCAATTTCGCTTCCAGTGACCCATTTCACCGCAACCGAAACACGGGTCTTCCTTGGGGTTTGCCTTCTCGGTGACCTTTTGCTTCTTGGCCTTGTTGATGGTTGGGGTAACCATCTTCCCCTTCCCTTTGCCTTGATAGGCGGGTCCTTTTCTCTTAGCCACCTTTGGCTTAGAGGTGTTACCTTTTGACCCACCTTTTTCAATCGTCAACACGGGTAAAGCCCTTTTACCCATGCTAGTTTCCGCGGTCCTAAGCATACCATGAAGCTCACCAATGCTTTTCTCCATCCCATTCATATTGTAGTTAACTACAAATTGATCAAACCTTTTTGATAGGGAGTTTAGGATGAGATCGGTGGCAAGCTCATTGGAAATGTTTAGGTTGAGGCGGTTAGCGCGATCGATAAGGCTTTTCATCCTAAGGACATAAGATGACACAGATTGGGAGTCGTCCATACGACATGCATGTAACGCCCGAACGGTCTCAAAGCGCTCGACACGCGCTTGTTGAAGGAACATCTCCTTCAATTGCGTAATCATGTCATATGCACTATGATGCTCGAAATCTTTTTGAAGTTCGGGAATCATAGTCCCAAGCATTAGGCAACCGACTTGCACCGAATCGGTGCAATACTTGTCCCAAATTGCCATTGCTTCCGTATCATTCTCGTCCGGTTGATCGGGAATGGGGTCCTCCAACACATACGCTTTGTCCTCAAGTTTGAGGATAATTCTTAAATTACGGAACCAATCCATAAAGTTCGTATGATTGAGTTTATCTTTCTCAAGGAGGGACCTTAGTGATAGGTTATGTAGATTAATTGGTGCATTTGGTATGTTGTTGTTGTTGTTTGCGGCCATCTACAAAATTAACAAAGTTCATTTAAGTATCGATTTTATATTTAATAAACAATACCCTTTTAATATTAATTGTCTTATTAAATTTTAGAATCCAACGGTAAATCAAATTCCGGTTAGGTGACCTTTATCCCGGCATTTGATTTAGCTAGGTAGTCATAATGACAATTGCAATCCTTTTGCAACTTCTAAGTTATGGGATCATGCAATCCTTTTGCATGGCATATTAATCCCATCAACGCCTATTTGTTCATCATGCTTCGGTGACCCTAAGTTCATGATTCCCAAATCAAGTCGTCCTACTTGTGTAAACATGTAGACTTAACATACAAGTGGTTAGGTGACCTTTATCCCACATGTATGCGAAGTGTACCTTATTCATATTAGTCCGCTCATGACGGTTAGGTGACCTTTATCCCATCAAGAGTTTTCTAATATGTCTAAGTGTTCATACAAAAGGATGGCGTTTAACTTGTTTTCCTTGTTTTGGTTAAAGGGATTTTAAGTTTTCTACATTCTAGTTTTAGAAAACAAATAGCTATACACCAACATGCATTTGGTGTGAAGCACTTTATGAAAATCCATTTTCATGTTCTTTTAGTAAACCAATTACTAGATATAAACCAATTTATTATCATTTTATATATGTCCTTAATAACCATTTATTAGTGTCATTTTGTTGTTATGATTATAACCAATTATAATGTCATTTTTGCAAGTGTATTCATGTGAACTTGTATCAACCAAACACATACACAACAAACATACAAGCATGCAAATAAGAAGGTCCACAATCAAGCCATGGTGGTGAACACTTGTTTAGCCAAAACAAGTGTTACCTAAAGGGTTAAAGTACAAAAGTAAGAGATTAACAAATCTCCCACTAGCTCTTGTATCCTTATGCTCCATCTTGTAATCTTCTTGAATCTTCATTTTCTTTTACAAAATTATATCCTAATACAATTTTTCTAGAAAATGAAATACAACCTATTCTATTTTTACAAACCAAATAGAATAAATTACATCAACAAATTACAAGAATAAATTACAACTTATTACAAACCAAAATGAAAGAATAATTATTACAAACCATAAGAATGAATAATTAACCAAATCATACAACAAACAACCATAAGGTCAAGGCTTGATTGTGAACCACATTAAACAACAAAACTTGGCCAAACTTGAAGTCCCAAAACCCATTTTTGGGGTCCAAGATTTCGGCCAAACCAAACACCCACCCAAAACTCATGATTTTTCAAATCTACTTTCATGCATGTTGGTAGATTGCAAAATAAATGAGTTTTCTAGCCAAAAACAAGAAGTATATTAACAAGACTTGGCTCTAGATACCATTTATGGAATACAACATTTAAACAAAACCACAAAACATATTTATGTATGTGTATAATTCGGCATTTACAAATAGAGCAAGCGGAAGCATTTTTTCACTTTTGTTTAATATGTTTTAACCTCTTAAAATGTATTCCATGAAAGAATCTAGTCTTGTAAACAATATACTAAAATGTAAATAGAGCTAGTTCATGGAGTTATACCTTCTCCAAGTTAGGAGGTAATTTAGTTCCAAAGAAGATGAATATGAAGATGCAAAACACCTAGCTTTGTTCTTCAACACCACCCTAAAGATTGGTTACACTATAGAACCTTGATAACCTTGTAAACAAGCTTGAAACCACTCTCCTTTATGACCCAAAAATCGGACAGCAGGTTGTTGAGAAGATGGTAATGAATGCAAGCTTCTAATGGTGAAACCTCAAGGGATTATACCCCAAACTTGTAACCAACAACCTAGCCTTTGGTTAGGATTTAATTGCACTTGGAAATAACTTGTAATAAGCTCAAGAACTCCCTCTCTTCTTGTTGTAATTTTCGGCCAGCAACATAACAAGAGTAAGATGAGAGAGTTTCCTACTTATTATCTTACTTGAGTGAAGGAAAATACTTGGTACTCTCAACAAGCATGCTCCTAATAAAATGTGCTTTGTAAGTAACAAGAAAATGGGGTATGGGAATGTCTTGGAGACCACCAAAACCGCCACCCTTATGGTGTGGTCAAAAGAAATTTAATTTCTTGTTAAACAACTTGATTTGTTATAAAATTAATCCCATGTTTTGTTACTTGCATAATTTTATAAAACCTTTTATAAAATTATAACATATTTTAATTATTTAAACCCATAAATAATATATACATAAATTATCCAAATAATTTATCTCAAGTAATAATATTTCAGAAAACCGATTTTCTGAAATCCAAGTGTTGCGTATTTATTTAACGATCCATTCGTTATGATTAAATACTTATAAGGTGTTGGTAAGCTTGTTATTGGGTATGACCCGACTTGGATCATAACACATTAGCCACATTAATTTATTATGTCTCTCGGGCATACGAAATACCTTCATCCACACCGATCCGTTGAATTTCAAATAGACCTTGTACCGGGAGCTGCACTAATAGCTCGTGCTCCATACCGAATCGCACCTAGCGAAGTGAAGGAACTTCAGAGCCAATTACAAGAACTTTTAGAGCGTGGTTTCATTCGACCAAGCACATGACCGTGGGGAGCTCCTGTTTTGTTTGTCAAGAAAAAGGATGGTACATTTAGGTTATGTATCGACTACAGTTGAACAAACTTAGCATCAAGAACCGCTACCCACTACCAAGAATCGATGACTTATTTGATCAACTACAAGGCTCGTCGGTTTATTCGAAGATTGATTTACGTTCTGGGTATCATCAAATGCGGGTGAAGGAGGATGATATTCCAAAGACTGCTTTTAGAACGCGTTACGGTCATTACGAGTTTATGGTTATGCCGTTTGGGTTGACTAACGCACCAGTTGTGTTCATAGACCTCGGGTGTGTGGACCATACCTTGACAAGTTTGTCATTTTTTTCATCGATGACATAGTTATTTACTCGAAGAATGATCAAGAGCACGAAGAACATTTGAGAAAAGTACTAGAGTTGCTGAGGAAAGAAAAACTGTACGCTAAGTTTTCAAAGTGTGCATTTTGGTTAGAAGAAATTCAATTCCTCGGTCACATAGTGAACAAAGAAGGTATTCAGGTGGATCCAGCAAAGATTGAAACTGTTGAAAAGTGGGAAACCCCGAAAACTCCGAAGCATATACGCCAATTCTTAGGACTAGCTGGTTACTACAGAAGGTTCATCCAAGATTTTTCTAGAATAGCAAAACCCTTGACTGCATTAACGCATAAAGGGAGGAAATTTGAATGGAAGGATGAACAAGAAAAGGCGTTTCAATTGTTAAAGAAAAAGTTAACTACAGCACCTATATTGTCATTACCTGAAGGGAATGATGATTTTGTGATATATTGTGACGCCTCAAAGCAAGGTCTCGGTTGTCTATTAATGCAACGAACGAAGGTAATTGCTTATGGGTTTAGACAATTGAAGATTCATGAGCAGAATTATACGACGCATGATTTGGAATTAGGCGCCGTTGTTTTTGCATTAAAGACTTGGAGGCACTACTTATATGGGGTCAAAAGTATTATATATACCAACCACAAAAGTCTTCAACACATATTTAACCAGAAACAACTGAACATGAGACAGCGCATGAAAGGACCCGTTCATATACATTATAAACGATTCACAATAGTTGATTACATTGCGAGGTATTTGACCTCTATATGATACATTTTACAAACATTGCATTCGTTTTTAAATGACAATCTTTCTTTACATCAAAAATTGACAGGCATGCATACCATTTCATAATATCCACTATCCAACTATAAATTAATTTAATAATAATCTTTGATGAACTCAATGACTCGAATGCAACGTTCTTCGAAATATGCTATGAAAGACTCCAAGTAATATCTTTAAAATGAGCAAATGCACAGCGGAAGATTTCTTTAACACCTGAGAATAAACATGCTTTAAAGTGTTAACCAAAAGGTTGGTGAGTTCATTAGTTTATCATAATCATTTATTTCCATCATTTTAATAGACCACAAGAATTTCATTTCCAGTTCTCATAAATATACGTCCCATGCATAGAGACAAAAAAATAATCATTCTTATGGTGAACACCTGGTAACCGACATTAACTAGATACATATAAGAATATCCCCTATCATTCCGGGATCCTCCTTCGGACATGATATAATTTCGAAGTACTAAAGCATCCGGTACTTTGGATGAGGCTTGTTAGGCCCAATAGATCTATCTTTAGGATTCGCGTCAATTAGGGTGTCTGCTCCCTAATTCTTAGATTACCAGACTTTAATAAAAAGGGGCATATTCGATTTCGATAATTCAACCATAGAATGTAGTTTCAATTACTTGTGTCTATTTCGTCAAACATTTATAAAAGCGCATGTATTCTCAGTCCCAAAAATATAAAGGGTAAAAAGGTAAATGAAACTCACCATACTGTATTTCGTAGTAAAAATACATATAACGTCATTGAACAAGTGCATGGTTGGCCTCGGATTCACGAACCTAAATTAATTATATATATTTATGTGTTGGTCAATATTTGTCTAACAAATTCGGTCAAGTCATAGTGTACCACAATCCTAATGCTCGAGACTAATATGCAAAAGTCAACAAAAGTAAATTTGACTCAAAATAATTTCCAAAAATCTATACATGATTAATATATAGTTTAAATATCGTCGTTTTATATTTTTAAATATTTTTAAAAGATTTATTAGAGTAAATAATATAATTTATTTATTAATAAATAAAATTTTATATTATATTTATATAATAAAATATACTTTTATATATATTAAGTAATAAAATTTATAGGGTTCATTTAATATTATAAAGATAATATGATAGGTATTATTAAAGTAAGTTATTACACGTAGTAAAATATGTTTGTATCAAATATTTATTTGATAAAATAATATCTATAATGATAGTAAGTAAAAGTTGTATTATTTTGTAATAATAATTATTATTATAAAAATATCAATATTTATAATTACTAAGATGACATTATGATAAAACGATAATTCTAATTATGATAACTTTAATATTTACAATAATTTTTAATATTATCTTTAAAATAATAATTCTATTTAAAATAATAATAATAATGATATTTTATAGTAACAATGACATTTTTATTAAAATGATAATTTTTGTTAAAATGATAGTTTTAATACTAACGATAATTTTAATAATAATAGTAATGATAAAAATAATAAGAACGATAATTTTATCTAAATCAATATTTTATGATATTTTAATTTCATCATGATACTCTTACCCATTATTTCCTAATCATTTCGTTTAATAGCTTTTAATCGTCTTTTATATCTTGTTCGTAATAATGATAATAATAGTAATCAAAATAATTAGGTGTTACAAATATTTGTTTTAATTACACTAATATTAATAATGATAATTACTATAACATTATTAACGATAATACTAATAATTATCTTAATGATAATATAGTAATAATAATAATAACAATAACAATAACCATTTTTAAATAATGATATATATATTAATAATGATAATAATAATAATAATAATAATTGGATAATAATAATAATACTAGTTATAACTTTAACGATAATAACGATAGTAATAATAAAAAAAATAATAATTTTTAATGATAAATCCTTTTATTGATAAAGATAATAATAATAATAATAATAAGATAAAACTAGAACGACGATAATAAAGACGATAATAATAATCATTTTTAATAATAATACAAAAGTTCGATGGACTATAACTTCACATCCGTTCATCGAAATCATTCGATATCTAAATGAAAAATTCTTAATTTTTCACTACCTTTCCAACGACATGCATATCTTATACCTTATCTCAGTCGCATATATAACTAATTCAGGATTCAACATAACCTAACTAAAGGCAATATCAAAAGTACAAACATGCATAATCCTATATACTCGAGCACTAGTCAGGGATACACTATTAGTATGTAAAAGTTAAATTATGAGTACTCACGTATCAATATTGAGATTCAATATTGCAGGAAAGGTACGTAGACGCAAAGGAGATGATAAACACTATATTGACCTCACGAGCATACCCATGAACCATACCCAATCACCTCCATAGCTATAACCCATAATTTCCTTAATCCAATCCCACTCGAAAAACAATTTCGAAATCACTCGGACAGCACTCTGACGTAATATTTTATGTATACTAATAATATCTTGAAATAATACGGAGTAAGTATATATATGTAAATCGATTGAGAGAGTTTAGAGAAAAATATTTTCAAGTTTCTATGAAATAATGAAACCTATTGAATTCTATTTATAATAGATTTTTGAATTATTAAAGTATGAATTATTAAAGTGAATTATTAAAGTATGAATTATTAAAGTGAATTATTAAAGTATGAATTATTAAAGTGAATTATTAAAGTATGAATTATTAAAGTGAATTATTAAAGTATGAATTATTAAAGTGAATTATTAAAGTTAAAGTAAAGTAAAAATAAAGTAAAGGTAAAGTTTAAGTATAGTAAAAGTATAAAACTATGTACGTATAATACGCGTATAAATATATATAATATTAATTTAAATCGTTATATATATTTAATAAAATAAAATATAAATATCGTTATCTTTATCATACTGGTTAAGTAATGAGTTGTCAAAAGTGGTTCTAGATATTTATAAAAGTTATATAAGTTTTAATAATAAAGTTCTTTTTAAACTGAAAACGTTTTTGTACGTTTGAAACTAAATCAAATAAATATAATAATTTTGTTTTCCAAAACCAAATATATTTTTAAGAATCATTTTGTTTCAAGGTTAAAATAATGGAAATCGTTATATCATAAAATGTTTTAGAAAAGTAGAATCATATATATTCATAATAGGTTTCAAGTTTTTAAATTACAGTTTGTTGGTGAAGCATGGGATAAAGTTCAAAGGTTAAATAAACGTATGAAATCATCTTAATGAAAAATGTCGAGTTACTTAACTTGTCGATATCCAACATCTAAGTTATTTACACTTCACGTTCTTACTTATTAATCACTTTACCATTTTCCGAATGTTGTCAAAAAGAATAGATTTCTTAAATCACAGTGGACCTCATAACATAGACCCGTAATCATATCATAATGTATATGATAAATTAATCATTTGATATTATCTTCTAATTCCATCGATAAACATATTGAAACAAATACGTTCATGTAAAGTATTATACGTTTAATACTTTATTAATATTCTCAAGTTATAATATATATATACATATATATACATATTTATTTATATATAACGGTTCGTGAATCGTCGGAATTTGGTCGAGGTTATAATGAATGTATGAACACAATTTAAAATTCTTGAGATTTAACTTAACAAACTTTGCTTATCGTGTCGGAATAATATAAAGATAAAGTTTAAATATGGTTGGAAATTTCCGGGTTGTCACAGTACCTACCCGTTAAAGAAATTTCGTCTCGAAATTTGAGTGAAAAGGTCGTGAATGATAATAAGTATGTTTTCATGATGCATACAGGCTGAAAATTAGAGTTTTATCATCAGCGAATAATTTGGATAAACAATCCATTTATATAAAGAGTACGAGTGAAGCTAACGTAGAAGAGTGAAATGAGTAAGTGTAGATTCATCTTATCATTTGACGTAGATATGATTGATTTCCAGATTTCAAGGGATTTAAAGAAAATCTTTGTAATAAGGTTTGATTCTCCGGTAACAAAAGGAATTAGGATCCGCTTTAAATGCGATCGTCCATTTTAATTGTTCTGTCAGAGATTTTCTTATAAATTCACCTCCTTCGTTTTCTTACAACTCACACCTTCTATTGATGCATTTTATGCAAGTCCCTAGACATCTACCCACGTCCATTGCAGGTACAATAGTTTACAGGCCACCATGATCGTTCGTTATTATCCTATCCGTGTTTGTATGTGGTTACAGCAACTGCAGGAATGAGATTTGGATGTTTGACTATATTAGACTTAGTCAGACGTCCGAGTGAAGCCTCACTCGTACAGCTGATAGGCTCATACGCACGGTTGATGCTGAGCTAAGTCACAATTACAACCTAAATGAGAAGACACGAGTGAGTGATCACCCGTACGGCTGATGAAGCTAACTCGTATGTGTGATGGATGAATCGTACGGGTGAGTCAACAGCAGGGGTATATAAGGTCTTATGTTCTTCATTTTAGGTTAAGCCTCTCATTTGTTACACACACTCAGATCTGGTGAGCTCTTCCGATTCTCTCTCAACCCAAATCACCCAGGTGGTGAATAATAGCTCTAGGTGTTGATCTAATCACACTTGATTTAGTTGTGGTATGACTAAATTAATCCCAAAAAGCTTAACCTATTCACTAGAGGGTTTGATTCACTTATTCCGTCATTGTGTGAGTTAAATCTGTTGATTTTTAAGTTCCTAGTCATGTTTCATCACCTTCTATTCTTTCCCCCTCAACTCATATTTTAAAGTATTCATCAATATGCTCCATCCAGTTCTGATTCTCGATATACTTATAACTTTCATATCGGTCATTCTTCTTTTTCATCTACTGCCGGAAGAATCTATTTACTTCTACTATACTCTTGGGTTTATAGTGTTTCTAGTTCTCCCGTGTCTTTATATTGCTATATGCATCGATATATATGGTTTATAATTTTTGATTTGTCGTTGGGCTTTATATCTTCCCTTATATTTCAAAGTCTCTGTTTCTATCTTCTATAATCATTGTTATCCACATTTAATGCTCTCTTTTATTTGCTGCAATTTATACCCCAATTTCTATTTCGAAGTTTTGTCCTTTCGTTTCTTCTTCTTGCGATTAAGCACCACTTGTAATGGTCCAGAATTCACAGATATGAATTTCGGAATGAACATTGTTAATGTTCTAGGAAGGAAATTGTGATGGCACGATCTTGACTTGTCAAATTACTAAAATACCTTGGAAAAGGCCAAATCATCAAGAAATATTTTCTTGATATTTTAGAGGTTAAATAGAATACAAGAGTCGTATAACATGGCACATGATGATGTTATGATCTGTGAATCATCACGTTTCATTTAGAAACTCAGCATGAATTACTGTAATATAATCACGTTGATCAAGTGTGATTATATTATACTAACTCATGCTTCAGTTTCCAACACTACTTCAAAAACATTCATATTTTAAACTCAAAGGTTTACAGAGTATAGGAACTAAACAGTTTCCTTTTTGATGTAATACAGATAGCGCAAAGAGATAAATGATTCCAGATAAGAATAGTTATGGAAATATCTTCAGAAATATGGAGGATATTTATAATGAAAGATACGATGATATCTTAGAATTTCTAATATCAGAGGATGATGAAGAATATTGTCTGTAAGGGTTTAGTGTCAGGAGCAAGGTATTCGTTAATGACTTCAGCAGACACTGAATCATTTGGATTCTTTGAAGGCAGGTTCAGTCTTGGTGATTTGTCCACAGCCTCCTTCATACTTTGCTCAATCCGTTTTCCAGTTCCAAAACTTCTCTATTTCTGAGCTTTGTTAATACACTAATCTTTATCATCAAACTTTTTACTACTAAGGTCGTTTACAGTTTTTGTTGCTTCATCAGCATTTCGAGAACTAGTTCGCGGTTTAGAGTGTTTTTCAGAAACTTCACATTCGAAGTATGTAAGCCTTGGAAATAGACGTTATGTATAACTGTTGGCGTCAACATGCTGTGAGATTTCAAAATACTGATTGCTAATTCCCAATGATTCGTATGGCAATTCTCATTACAAGAGGCAGATGAGTAAATGATGAGGTTTCGATAAATATAAAGATTCTTCGAAATGCCCAAGATCAGTGAAGTTGTTGGTAAATTTATTGCTAATGTGGTGGAATATGAAAGGTTCTCCGGTAACAAAAGGGTAATCACATATATCAAAATTATGATAAGGCTACTCCGAATGAAAAAATCGAAGTTGTCTTGCTGGAGCTGTGATATAATTTGCTACTTTGCAAAGGAATTGCAAGGTTATTTTTTTTAATAAATGCCAAAAGATCTGACACAGATATGTGTTGAATTATGACTTTGGTTTCAAGAGTTTTTTAAGTACATAACTGTGGGTAATATGTGGTTGGATCATCATCTCGATTGCTCATTATTTGAAGTGTCTTCAGAGATTTTCGAAGGGTTTGAACACAGATTGTAATCGTTTGTATACATTTGATGTTCTAACACACTTTTGAAGTCAAAGTATAGCTTTGAAAGATGTAGGAATCTAAAAGTGATGGTACCGGTTATATCTCGAATTGAATTCTGAGATTTTAAAATCAGAATATGTAATTGGGTTTGAATGAGTATGGTTGTTTTGATTTCTATGAAAGAATGTATATTATTGTGAAAGTAGGAAGTATAATTTATATTTTTTCTTAATCTGATTCGAAGAATGTAACATATTAATTGTGAATTTATATATATCTCTTGGGTATTACCTACCTGTAAAAAAAATTTCACAATTAATATTTTGTACATAAGAATTTTATTACAGTCTTTATGAAAATATATATGTATATATTCTCCTCAGATGTAACATAGATTTTAATGAGTTAATACTAAATTAAACTCATTCGATTTACGGTTAGAACTAGAATTGAATAATTCCTTGAAGGCTTTAGAGGTTACATAAGTATTTCTTCAATAATATTGAAATTATGAATCAATACTTCATTATTTGTTGAGATGTGATGTTGGTTTTCGTTAAATTCTTGTGAACTTCGCAAAGTACGAATGATGTTATCTGAAAAGTTTCGGTTACATCAATGATGAAGTGTAAAATCAAATATATACTTGATTTATTAGGAATTGGAATTTGTTGAATTGAGACAGAGATTGTAGTTAACGATGGTTAAGTCGCGGGCGAGGGACGTACATTATTGCATATTTGTAATATGAATTAACCGAGTAGTTAAGATTCACACACAATAGCTTAGCACGGAAAAATTTATTTTTTTATTTCAAAATATATATATATATATATATATATATATATATGTATATATATATATATATATATATATATATAATTTCTTCAGAGGGAATGAGTTAATTCTTCATAACTTGTTGATACAATATACACGTTATTGATTCGTAATGATGTCCACAGTGATTCTTGAACTGACGGAGTTTGTGATGTTATAGGTGTTGTTGATTCTGATGTTGACTGTACTGACGATGCTGGTGACGTTGACGGTACTGTTGATGCTGTTGGTAAAACAAGTTTAACTTGTTAATCACACACCATTTTGTCAGGGTTTCTACTCTTCCTTCTATCATTTTGGTTCGCTTAACTGATTTATGGTTAGGGCTAGATTAGATAATCTCTAAGACTTTACAGATTATATAATCACCGCAGAATGTTTCTCCAATGAAGTTATGAATTAATACTTCATCAGTTATTGTTGTTGGTACTCCTTGGTATCTATGATGCGTATGACGTTGATGCTCGTGGGACAGATTGTGAAGTTGAGGTTTACAATGCGGTTGTGGTTGGAGGTGGTAATGGTACTATTGGCGTTGATGATGGTGGTACTGGTTATGCTGCTGGTGCTGCTGCTGGTGCTGCTGCTGGTGTTTGTAATCTCTGCACCATATTCTCCAAAGCCACTACCCGAGAGCGAAGTTCGTTGACTTCTTCTATTATTCCAGGATGATTGTCGGTCGGAATGAGCGGATAAATAAAATCTAGAATTTGATGTAGTATATAATCGTGACGAGATACGCTGGAAATGAGAGAGAAAATGGTGTCTCGAACAGGTTCGCCGGTAAGTGCTTCAGGTTCTTCGCCAAGAGGGCAATGTGGTGGATGGAAAGGATCGCCTTCTTCTTGTTTCCAATGATTGAGGAGGCTACGAACCCATCCCCAATTCATCCAGAATAGGTGATGACTGATTGGTTGATCCATTCTGGTCACACTGCTTTCGGAGCTTGAGTGAGATTCCATTTCGGAATCCGAGTGACTTGAACTGATGACAAATTCCATTTCGTACGATTGGATAAAGGATTTTCGATATAAAATGATTTTTCGGCTATCGGGTGGTATTCTATTTACATAGGATATCTATATATAGAGATCAAAAGATTTCAAAGATTACGGAGGAATTTGCGGGATATGTCAGGCAAAGTTTAAAGTAACAGATACGATAAGATATGATTTAGCAGATACGCTAAGATATGAATTTTGTCTATACACTACTCATGCAATTAATGTAGCAAGACGTGTCTAGACTAATAATGATAAGCAGGTAATTTCCTATGGATGATAAGCAGATGATTTCCGACTAGAAATGATAAGCAAAACTTTTGACATGCAGACACGGTCGAAGTCCAGACTCACTAATGTATCCTAACGATTTATCAGTTATACACACTAATGCAGACCTGGTTCGCTAAGACCATCGCTCTGATACCAACTGAAAGGACCCGTTCATATACATTATAAACGATTCACAATAGTTGATTACATTGCGAGGTATTTGACCTCTATATGATACATTTTACAAACATTGCATTCGTTTTTAAATGACAATCTTTCTTTACATCAAAAATTGACAGGCATGCATACCATTTCATAATATCCACTATCCAACTATAAATTGATTTAATAATAATCTTTGATGAACTCAATGACTCGAATGCAACGTTCTTCGAAATATGCTATGAAAGACTCCAAGTAATATCTTTAAAATGAGCAAATGCACAGCGGAAGCTTTCTTTAACACCTGAGAATAAACATGCTTTAAAGTGTCAACCAAAAGGTTGGTGAGTTCATTAGTTTATCATAATCATTTATTTCCATCATTTTAATAGACCACAAGAATTTCATTTCCAGTTCTCATAAATATACGTCCCATGCATAGAGACAAAAAAATAATCATTCTTATGGTGAACACCTGGTAACCGACATTAACTAGATACATATAAGAATATCCCCTATCATTCCGGGATCCTCCTTCGGACATGATATAATTTCGAAGTACTAAAGCATCCGGTACTTTGGATGAGGCTTGTTAGGCCCAATAGATCTATCTTTAGGATTCGCGTCAATTAGGGTGTCTGTTCCCTAATTCTTAGATTACCAGACTTTAATAAAAAGGGGCATATTCGATTTCGATAATTCAACCATAGAATGTAGTTTCAATTACTTGTGTCTATTTCGTCAAACATTTATAAAAGCGCATGTATTCTCAGTCCCAAAAATATAAAGGGTAAAAAGGTAAATGAAACTCACCATACTGTATTTCGTAGTAAAAATACATATAACGTCATTGAACAAGTGCATGGTTGGCCTCGAATTCACGAACCTAAATTAATTATATATATTTATGTGTTGGTCAATATTTATCTAACAAATTCGGTCAAGTCATAGTGTACCACAATCCTAATGCTCGAGACTAATATGCAAAAGTCAACAAAAGTAAATTTGACTCAAAATAATTTCCAAAAATCTATACATGATTAATATATAGTTTAAATATCGTCGTTTTATATTTTTAAATATTTTTAAAAGATTTATTAGAGTAAATAATATAATTTATTTATTAATAAATAAAATTTTATATTATATTTATATAATAAAATATACTTTTATATATATTAAGTAATAAAATTTATAGGGTTCATTTAATATTATAAAGATAATATGATAGGTATTATTAAAGTAAGTTATTACACGTAATAAAATATGTTTGTATCAAATATTTATTTGATAAAATAATATCTATAATGATAGTAAGTAAAAGTTGTATTATTTTGTAATAATAATTATTATTATAAAAATATCAATATTTATAATTACTAAGATGACATTATGATAAAACGATAATTCTAATTATGATAACTTTAATATTTACAATAATTTTTAATATTATCTTTAAAATAATAATTCTATTTAAAATAATAATAATAATGATATTTTATAGTAACAATGACATTTTTATTAAAATGATATTTTTTGTTAAAATGATAGTTTTAATACTAACAATAATTTTAATAATAATAGTAATGATAAAAATAATAAGAACGATAATTTTATCTAAATCAATATTTTATGATATTTTAATTTCATCATGATACTCTTACCCATTATTTCCTAATCATTTCGTTTAATAGCTTTTAATCGTCTTTTATATCTTGTTCGTAATAATGATAATAATAGTAATCAAAATAATTAGGTGTTACAAATATTTGTTTTAATTACACTAATATTAATAATGATAATTACTATAACATTATTAACGATAATACTAATAATTATCTTAATGATAATATAGTAATAATAATAATAACAATAACAATAACCATTTTTAAATAATGATATATATATTAATAATGATAATAATAATAATAATAATAATAATAATAATTGGATAATAATAATAATACTAATTATAACTTTAACGATAATAACGATAGTAATAATAAAAAAAATAATAATTTTTAATGATAAATCCTTTTATTGATAAAGATAATAATAATAATAATAATAAGATAAAATTAGAACGAAGATAATAAAGACGATAATAATAATCATTTTTAATAATAATACAAAAGTTCGATGGACTATAACTTCACATCCGTTCATCGAAATCATTCGATATCTAAATGAAAAATTCTTAATTTTTCGCTACCTTTCCAACGACATGCATATCTTATACCTTATCTCAGTCGCATATATAACTAATTCAGGATTCAACATAACCTAACTAAAGGCAATATCAAAAGTACAAATATGCATAATCCTATATACTCGAGCACTAGTCAGAGATACACTATTAGTATGTAAAAGTTAAATTATGAGTACTCACGTATCAATATTGAGATTCAATATTGCAGGAAAGGTACGTAGACGCAAAGGAGATGATAAACACTATATTGACCTCACGAGCATACCCATGAACCATACCCAATCACCTCCATAGCTATAACCCATAATTTCCTTAATCCAATCCCACTCGAAAAACAATTTCGAAATCACTCGGACAGCACTCTGACGTAATATTTTATGTATACTAATAATATCTTGAAATAATACGGAGTAAGTATATATATGTAAATCGATTGAGAGAGTTTAGAGAAAAATATTTTCAAGTTTCTATGAAATAATGAAACCTATTGAATTCTATTTATAATAGATTTTTGAATTATTAAAGTATGAATTATTAAAGTGAATTATTAAAGTATGAATTATTAAAGTGAATTATTAAAGTATAAATTATTAAAGTGAATTATTAAAGTATGAATTATTAAAGTGAATTATTAAAGTATGAATTATTAAAGTGAATTATTAAAGTTAAAGTAAAGTAAAAATAAAGTAAAGGTAAAGTTTAAGTATAGTAAAAGTATAAAACTATGTACGTATAATACGCGTATAAATATATATAATATTAATTTAAATCGTTATATATATTTAATAAAATAAAATATAAATATCGTTATCTTTATCATACTGGTTAAGTAATGAGTTGTCAAAAGTGGTTCTAGATATTTATAAAAGTTATATAAGTTTTAATAATAAAGTTCTTTTTAAACTGAAAACGTTTTTGTACGTTTGAAACTAAATCAAATAAATATAATAATTTTGTTTTCCAAAACCAAATATATTTTTAAGAATCATTTTGTTTCAAGGTTAAAATAATGGAAATCGTTATATCATAAAATGTTTTAGAAAAGTAGAATCATATATATTCATAATAGGTTTCAAGTTTTTAAATTACAGTTTGTTGGTGAAGCATGGGATAAAGTTCAAAGGTTAAATAAACGTATGAAATCATCTTAATGAAAAATGTCGAGTTACTTAACTTGTCGATATCCAACATCTAAGTTATTTACACTTCACGTTCTTACTTATAAATCACTTTACCATTTTCCGAATGTTGTCAAAAAGAATAGATTTCTTAAATCACAGTGGACCTCATAACATAGACCCGTAATCATATCATAATGTATATGATAAATCAATCATTTGATATTATCTTCTATTTCCATCGATAAACATATTGAAACAAATACGTTCATGTAAAGTATTATACGTTTAATACTTTATTAATATTCTCAAGTTATAATATATATATACATATATATACATATTTATTTATATATAACGGTTCGTGAATCGTCAGAATTTGGTCGAGGTTATAATGAATGTATGAACACAATTTAAAATTCTTGAGATTTAACTTAACAAACTTTGCTTATCGTGTCGGAATAATATAAAGATAAAGTTTAAATATGGTTGGAAATTTCCGGGTTGTCACAGCGCAGGTGGATTGAATTGTTGAATGATTACGACTTTGAGATTCATTACCACCCGGGGAAGGCAAATGTGGTAGCCGACGCCTTGATCAGAAAGGACAGAGAACCCATTCGAGTAAAAGCTATGAATATAATGATTCACAATAACCTTACTACTCAAATAAAGGAGGCACAACAAGGAGTTTTAAAAGAGGGAAATTTAAAGGATGAAATACCCAAAGGATCGGAGAAGCATCTTGATATTCGAGAAGACGGAACCCGGTATAGGGCTGAAAGAATTTGGGTACCAAAATTTGGAGATATGAGAGAAATGGTACTTAGAGAAGCTCATAAAACCAGATACTCAATACATCCTGGAACGGGGAAGATGTACAAGGATCTCAAGAAACATTTTTGGTGGCCGGGTATGAAAGCCGATGTTGCTAAATACGTAGGAGAATGTTTGATGTGTTCCAAGGTCAAAGCGGAGCATCAGAAACCATCAGGTCTACTTCAACAACCCGAAATCCCGGAATGGAAATGGGAAAACATTACCATGGATTTCATCACTAAATTGCCAAGGACTGCCAGTGGGTTTTGACACTATTTGAGTAATAGTTGATCGTCTCACGAAATCAGCACACTTCCTGCCAATAAGAGAAGATGATAAGATGGAGAGGTTAACATGATTGTATTTGAAGGAAGTCGTCTCCAGACATGGAATACCAATCTCTATTATCTCTGATAGGGATGGCAGATTTATTTCAAGATTCTGGCAGACATTACAGCAAGCATTAAGAACTCGTCTAGACATGAGTACTGTCTATCATCCACAAACTGATGAGCAGAGTGAAAGGACGATACAAACGCTTCAAGACATGCTACGAGCATGTGTTATTGATTTTGGAAACAGTTGGGATCGACATCTACCGTTAGCAGAATTTTCCTACAACAACAGCTACCATTCAAGCATTGAGATGGCACCGTTTGAAGCACTTTATGGTAGAAAGTGCAGGTCTTCGATTTGTTGGAGTGAAGTGGGGGATAGACAGATTACGGGTCCGGAGATAATACAAGAAACTACAGAGAAGATCATCCAAATTCAACAACGGTTGAAAACCGCCTAAAGTCGACAAAAGAGCTACGCTGACATTAAAAGAAAATATATAGAATTTGAAATTGGAGAGATGGTCATGCTTAAAGTTGCACCTTGGAAAGGCGTTGTTCAATTTGGTAAACGAGGGAAATTAAACCTAAGGTATATTGGACCATTCAAGGTTATTGATCGCGTCGGACCAGTAGCTTACCGACTTGAGTTACCTCAACAACTCATGGCTGTACATAACACTTTCCACGTCTCGAATTTTGAAGAAATGTTTTGCTAAAAAAGATCTCACTATTCCGTTAGATGAAAATTCAAATCAACGAAAAACTTCAATTTATCGAAGAACCCGTCGAAATAATGGATCGTGAGGTTAAAAGACTTAAGCAAAACAACATACCAATTGTTAAGGTTCGATGGAATGCTCATAGAGGACCTGAGTTCACCTGGGAACGAGAAGATCAGATGAAGAAGAAATACACGCACTTATTTCCAGAAGATACGACAACACCTCCAACTGCTTAAAATTTCGGGACGAAATTTATTTAACGGGTAGGTACTGTAGTGACCCGAACTTTTCCCTGTTTATATATATTAAATGAAATTGTTATTTACATGATTAAGTATTTCCAACATGTTAAGCAATCAAACTTGTTAAGACTTGATTAATTGAAATAGGTTTTATATAGACAATTGACCACCCAAGTTGACCGGTGATTCACGAACGCTAAAACTTATAAACACTATATGATGACATATATATGGATATATATATATATATATATATATATATATATATATATATATATATATATATATATATATATATATATATATATATATATATATATATATATATATATATATATATATATATATATATATTGTTAACATGATATTATGATAAGTAAGTATCCGATTAGGTATTTTAACAGTGAGTTATATACATAAAAATGAGACTATTGAATTATGAAACTCGAAAACGATATATATAACGATTATCGTTATATCAACGTCTTACTAAATACATATGAATCATTTTAAGATATTGTTACATTATATAATCATGATAAATGATAAGTAAACATATCATTAAGTATATTAACAATGAATTACATATGTAAAAACAAGAGTATTAACTTAAGGATTTCGAAACAAGACATATATGTAACGATTATCGTTGTAACGACATTTAATTGTATATATATCATATTAAGATATATTAATACATCTTAATATCATGTTAATGTAATAATTTAACATTTCATTAGATATAATAAACAATGGGTTAACAACATTTAACAAGATCGTTAACCTAAAGGTTTAAAAACAACACTTATATGTAATGACTAACGATGACTTAACGACTCAGTTAACATGTATTTACATGTAGTGTTTTAATATGTATTCATACACTTTTGAAAGACTTCAAGACACTTATCAAAGTACTTCTACTTAACAAAAATGCTTACAATTACATCCTCATTCATTTTCATCAACAAATCTACTCGTATGCACTCGTATTTGTACTTGTACAATACACAGCTTCTAAATATATTTACTATTGGTATATACACTCCAATGATCAGCTCTTAGCAGCCCATGTGAGTCACCTAACACATGTGGGAACCATCATTTGTCAAGTAGCATGAAATATCTAACAAAACAACAAACTAATGAAGACTATATTGGCATCATAGTTCACGTGAAAGAACACACTCACAAACACATTCATTTTGCAACTTACATGCATCAAACTACTCTCTCTCAAGTGCTAAGTGTTCTTCATCATCTTTAACAAAATCTAGCTCAATCTAGTTCATAAATCCATACATAAACCAAGTTATAAAACAACTACTCAAGAACACACCAACAACACTTCCAAGTTTGCTAGCTTACTTCCAATCTTGCAAATCCACTTTGAGTGATCATCCAATCTCAAGAAATCTTTCTTATTTACAGTAAGATATCTTTCTAATACAAGGTAATACTCATATTCAAACTTTGATTTAATTTCTATTAACTTTAACAATCTTATTTCGAGTGGAAATCTTACTTGAATTTGTTTTCGTGTCATGATTCTACTTCAAGAACTTTCAAGCCATCCAAGGATCCTTTGAAGCTAGACTTATTTTTCTCATTTACAGTAGGATTATCCACAAAACATGAGGTAGTAATGATGTTCATAACATCATTCGATTCATATATATAAAACTACCTTATTCGAAGTTTTAAACTTGTAATCACTAGAACATAGTTTAGTTAATTCTAAACTTGTTCGCAAACAAAAGTTAATCCTTATAACTTGACTTTTAAAATCAACTAGACACATGTTCTATATCTATATGATATGCTAACTTAATGATTTTAAACCTGAAAACACGAAAAACACCGTAAAACCGGATATACACCGTCGTAGTAACACCGCGGGCTGTTTTGGGTTAGTTTATTAAAAATATGATAAACTTTGATTTAAAAGTTGTTCTTCCGTGAAAATAATTTTTATTATGAACATGAAACTATATCCAAAAATCATGGTTAAACTCAAAGTGGAAGTATGTTTTCCAAAATGGTCATCTAGACGTCGTTCTTTCGACTAAAATGACTACCTTTACAAAAACAACTTGTAATCTGTATTTCTGACTATAAACTTATACTTTTTCTGTTTAGATTCATAAACTTAAGTTCAATATGAAATCATAGCAACTTGAATCACTCAAAACGAATTTAAAACGAAGAAGTTATGGGTAAAACAAGATGGGATATTTTTTAATTGTTGTAGCTACGTGAAAATTGTTAACTAATCTATATTAATCATATCCTAGCCAACTTATATTGTATAATACATATATTCTAATATATTATGTAATCTTGGGATACCATAGACACGTATGCAAATGTTTTGACATATCATATCGACCCATCTATATATATTATTTGGAACAACCATAGACACTCTATATGCAGTAATGTTGGAGTTAGCTATACAGGGTGGAGGTTGATTCCAAAAATATATATACTTTGAGTTGTGATCTAGCCTGAGACGTGTATACACTGGGTCGTGGATTGGGTCAAGATAATATATATCAATTTATTTCTGTACATCTAACTATGGACAACTAGTTGTAGGTTACTAACGAGGACAACTGACTGAAAATATTTAAATGTATTAAAAATGTTGTAAATATATTTTGAACATACTTTGATATATATGTATATATTTGGTATAGGTTCGTAAATCAACCAGTGGCCAAGTCTTACTTCCCGGCGAAGTAAAAAATCTGTGAAAGTGAGTTATAGTCCGACTTTTAAAATCTAATATTTTTGGGATGAGAATACATGCAGCTTTATAAATGTTTTACAAAATAGACACAAGTACATGAAACTACTTTCTATGGTTGAATGATCGAAGCCGAATATGCCCCTTTTGCTTGTAGCCTAAGAATTAGGGAACATCACTAATTTTGAGAATTAGTGCACGCCTAATTGACGCGAATCCTAAAGATATATCTATTGGGCCTAACAAACCCCATCCAAAGTACCGGATGCTTTAGTACTTCGAGTTTTATATCATGTCCGATGGATGACCCGGAATGATAGGGATATTCTTATATGCATCTTGTTAATGTCGGTTACCAGGTGTTCACCATATGAATGATTTTTATCTCTATGTATGGGATGTATATTGAAATATGAAATCTTGTGGTCTATTATTACGATTTGATAAATATATAGGTTAAACCTATAACTCACCAACATTTTTGTTGACGTTTAAAGCATGTTTATTCTCAGGTGATTATTAAGAGCTTCCGCTGTTGCATGCTAATATATGGACAAGATTTGGAGTCAGCATGCTTGTGTAATATTGTTTAAAACTGCATTCGAAATTTACTTTGTTGTAACATATTAATATTGTAAACCAATATGTATTGGTAGTGTGTAAGTGATAGTGCTCCAAATGAACATATATTTCATAGCAATATCCTTCCAATGTGTAAAGCTTTTAGTTGCAATTGTTCTATTTTTATGTAATATTCGTTTAAATAAATAAGTGCGAGGACAAAAGAAGAAAACGACGATTTGAAGACGCAAATGACCAAAAAGCTCAAATGAACAAGATATAATCCAAGAGGTTCAATTTATTGATGAGAAACGTCTCAAAATTACAAGAGTACGAGCCGCGAAATGCAAAGTACAAGATATTAAATAGTACGCAAGGACGTTCAAAAATCCGGAACCGGGACCAGAGTCAACTCTCAACGCGCGACGCAACGGAGCTAAAATTACAAGTCAACTATGCACATGAATATAATATAATATATAAATAATTCTTAAAATTATATATATATTATATTATATAATAAAATGTCGGCAAATAAGAAAACAAAAATTTGTGAGATGTCCCAGGTGGCCATGCGATCGCATGGCCAGAAGGCAGAAAATCCATGCGATCGCATGGGCATCAGAATCTGGCCAAGTGCTATAAAAAGCGACGAATTGAACGAGTAATATAGACCATCTTTTTCTTTTCCTTCTCTGTAAAAAACATATATATATATATATATATATATATATATATATATATATATATATATATATATATATATATATATATATATATATATATATATATATAATTTAAAGTTTAATTTAAGTTTAATAATAATTGGGTTATTATAAGAAATGTTTTAAGGTTTTGTAAGTCGGAACTCTGTCCGTGTAACGCTACGCGATTAATCACCACTGTAAGCTATGTTCTTCCTTTTTAAATTAATGTCTCGTAACTAAGTTATTATTATGCTTATTTGAGCCAAAGTAATTGTGATGTTAGACTAAATATTAAGACGGGGTTATTAGATTATGTATGTTCTATTTAGTGACGTTTATACGACATCTTTTACGATCATTTATTTAATTATTCGGGTTGGGTAATTGATTATTCATTCTGATCAAGTGGGTAAATTAATATTCATATCTCATTAAAACAGGGGTGGATTACATACAAGGATAATTGGTGTAAATGTTAACAAAGTAATAAAACCTTGGATTACACGTAGTCGATAACCTGGTGTAATCATTAAACAAAGTATTAAAACCTTGTTACAGTTCGAATCCCTAATTAGTTGGAATATTTGACTTCGAGAATAAGGTTAATTTGACAGAGCATTTTATAATTATGACCGATAGACTATTATGGACAAAAACCAGATATGTATCAAATAAACCAGGACAAAGGACAATTAACCCGGGTAACAATTAATTAAAATCAAAACGTCAAACATCATGATTACGGAAGTTTAAATAAGCATAATACTTTTATTTCATATTTCATCGTACCTTTATTTACTGTCATTTTAATTACTGCAATTTTCTTTATCGCAATTTAAATTCCGTCATTTATATTATCGTCATTTATCTTTACGCTTTATTTAAAATCGACAAACCGGTCATTAAACGGTAAAACCCACCTTTTATAATAATAATAATATTACTTATATATATAGTTATACAAATATAGTGTAAAATAAATATAGCGTTAAACTTAGCCAGCTCCCTGTGGAACGAACCGGACTTACTAAAAACTATACTACTCTACGATTAGGTACACTGCCTATAAGTGTTGTAGCAAGGTTTAGGTATATCCCATCCGTAAATTAATAAAGTGTAATATTTCGTAGTATTTCGTAGTAAAAATAATAGTATTTCGTATACACCGCTGCACACATCAGTAAGTGTGATATTTTTTAGATTATCATTTCTGATAATCTAGGTGGTGTCCTTTTAACCTTGTCGATAAAATAAAAGTTATGGTTTGTTTTTAAAAACGAATGCAGTCATTGAAAAACGTCTCATATAAAGGTCAAAACCTCGCAACGAAATCAATTAATATGGAATGTTTATAATCAATATGAACGGAACATTTCATTATAGGTTTAAATAACGTAAGCTTTAGACCACAAGATTTCAAATGTTAGAAAACATAAAAACATTATTCCATTAATTCATGAGTCACCTGGTAACCACTTAACCATTTCCTTACCCTTACCATACAACAATATACACTGAACATGTGTATCTTCAAAAATAACGAAGTACTAATACATTCCGATTATAAATTGCTAACGTGACTAGCTCGAAATGGGGCTGTCAAGCCCGATAGATGTATCCATAGGATTCGCGTTCACCAGTAGAAACCAGCGATTACAGTTACCAGACTAGGTAATATTTTCGTTCAACTCATAATGAATAATTTAAATTAACTTCCACTTATGTCTAAACGTAAAACAAAAATTGCATGTAATCTCATCACAAAATACTTTAAATAGTATGAAAAACGGGACTATACCTCACCTTAAAGCAAATGAAGCAAATGAAACAGATAAGCGAACAGCAAAAGTAAAGTGATCAAGAATGATCACAACTCCGACCTAAAAATAAAGCAGGTCGATATAACTAACTAACTTAGGTCAAGTCTTAGTATGATAACCATAGTACTTGTTGTAGTAAAGCATAGAACATCACCCGGTATGATTCGGTATGATCAGGACAGCGTATAACACGTACTTTCTATTTTTAGAAAGTTTCTATTTTTAGCAAGTTTTCATTTTTGAAAAGTTTCTATTTTTAGAAAGTTTCTATTTGAGGAAAGTTTCTATTTTATAAGTTACTATAATTAGAAAAGTTTTTATTTTTGGAAAGTTTCCTTAATTAGAAAAGTCAACAAAAGTCAACAGAAAGTCAAAGTCAACCGAAAGTCAACTCAAAAGTCAACCTTGGTCAACCTTAGTCAACAATGAAATTTAAAGTGTAATTCATGTAATTAGTATAAGTTATAACATTATTTAAAATAATATTTGCATAATCATGTCATATCATAAGTTTAATCAAATTAAATTGAATTATAAAGTTAATGTAAGTTTAATGATATAATAGGTATAAAATAAGTATTTAATTAATTAATTAAATATTAATCATGTAATATTATAAGTATTATTAATTAATAATGAATTATTAATCATTGTATAAGTATCTTGAATTAATTATGAAATGCTACACATATCTTAAGTATTTTAAATGTAATTATTAAACCATAAGTATTTAATAATTATATTGTATTATAATTAAATAATAACTAAGTCTTATAATAAATAAATAAATAATTAATCTTTATTATAAGTCTTGATATAATAATCTCAAAACATAAGTTTTATACTTATCATAAGTATTTCATTAATAATAAATGTACTATTAATCTTAAGTTGTATTATAAGAATAATTAAATCACAATATAATTATTAAATGATATAATAAATATATATCATAAGTATAAATTTTAATAATCTCATTTATAACCTAAGTAATTCAATAATGATGAAAATCATTATTTATAACCTAAGTTTCAATTTCACAACCACAAGTTCAATTAAAAATCCGTCGGGTCATAACTTGAGCCTCGGGTGTCAGTTTTTGACGAATCTTATATATATCCTCATCTAACCAACTATCCTGACACCTTAGAACACTCAAGAACACCCTAAATCAGTTCATGGGGTCGTGAAGAACAGCCATGAACCAACCATTTTGTCAATCCGATTTAAAAACTTGTTTTAGCCATTCCGGGTGATCCGTGGCTCGAATTTCGATGACCCGAACATGAATGTTCATCCCATCATCAATACTAACCCAATGACACACCCTAAGGACTCCAAGTATGGTCCTAAAATCGGAACAAACCTGGTCTCTACAAGAAAACACATTTCAATCTCATCAAAACCCTAAATCATGCATAATTTTTGATCCGTAACTCGAAATGACATGAATCCAAAGCCTAAAATTATGTACTTGATGACAGGAACTCATGTATACACTTTAATTAATCATAAACATGAGTTATGTATACTGATTTTAACAGAATAGCTGCTATCCGCTTTTGATCAAACCGAAAACGTACAAAATCAAGCATTTCTAAGCATCAAATCAACAATATAACAACATACAAGTACTATAACATCAAAATAAGATAATAATCAGTAAAAATAAATGAAATTGAAATATCTAGGTTTTATGTTCATACCCAAATCAAGAAACAAGAAGAAGGACGTTAGAGATCATGAAATAGAGAACCCGATTATGCAATTAACCTTTAGAAATGATGAAGAATTGTATGCTTGATGTTGGTGGCTGAAATTGATGATGAATATGATGAGGAAGTTGGCCAAGGTGAGGGGAGATGGAAAAAAGAGGAGTTTCTAGGTTTAGGTTTTTTAGAAATGAGGTAAAATGGAATGTAAGTAGTGTAAAAGTAAAAACAAAACAAAAAGAGTGGGCTAAGGTGAGGGTTTCGGCCGAAATAATGAGGGAGTGGGCTCCCTTAAAGCCCAAATTTAAATATTGTTCAATAGTTTATGGCCTTAAAGCCCGAACGAAGCCCGATTCGCGAAAACACCATTACGCGATTAAATCTTTTAAGGAAACACGCACACGCGAAAAATAAAATATAAAAATACTATATATACTCATATAATATATAAATATCATAATTAAAATAATTTGGATTCGAAAATCACAAAAGTCTAATTACTGGTTTGAAAACCGAAACGATTCACCGGATAGAAATCCAAAATACGTAGAAATGTACAATTTTAAATACGAACACATATATTCATTTAACACATAATAAGGAATATATTATTATTAAAATAATAATATAAGTCATAACAATGACGTGACACGAATATCAATTAATAGACGTTAAATATAAATGGAAAAAGATAACGGAAAAAGTAGGGTCGTGACACAATATCATTATAAACACGATCATCTACGGTCGTTGCTTGATTACGGTCAAGAGCAAATAACCTTGGAAACTCAAGTTTAAGAGGAACAGTGGTGTTCAGGATCCAAATGTCGTGCGAAAAGCTTACGTTTAGGCCATTACCGATGATGCGTATGATTGACGAGGAAAAAGGAACCCCATACTTGTCAATTTCCGAACCGTATTTATAAGTTTTGGTCCAAACTGACAATGAATTGGAATACTCAGATGAGTAGTTTAAACTCCCCGATTGACCGTGAATAGACTTAATTATATGACTCCATAGAGCTTGTTTCTCGTGCTTTAACCTCCACCACCATTTAGCGAGCAAGCTAAGGTTTTTGGTCTTCAAACTACCAATACTAACACACCCATGGTTTTGCTTTTCATTGCTTGAATCCAGTTTATCCAAGCTATTCCCCTGTTGCTATGTGATCCCCATAAAAATATTCTTCGTATTGCCTCTAGCTTATTAATTACGCCCAAATGAGCTTTGAAAATAGACATAAAATAAAATGGTAAACTACTCAAAACCGATTTGGTTAAGATAAGCCTACCACCAATCGATAACAGTTTTGCTTTCCACTGGTTCAACTTAGCCTGAAATTTTTCGACAATGACATCCTAGGATCTAATTTTATTCATGTTTTTCCCTATTGGAAGTCACCAGTATACGAAAGATAGATTACCAACCGAGCGTTAACAAATGCCTCAACAGGGAGTCCAATGTCGTAAAGTTTAAAGTTTTGACATATTAATTTGCAAACCCGATGCCATTCCAAACCACATCACAATATAGATAAGATTCGCCATATTCAAGTTTGACATTCACCAAAGAAGAGCACATCGTCGGAAAATTGTTAGTGCGACAAGTGAATAACATCATTACCCACCATGATTCCTTTATAAAACCCTAATCTCACTGCATCATTCATCATTACGCTCAAAGCTTCACCAACAATAAAAAATTAGAACGGTGATAGTGGGTCTCCTTGCCTTAACCCCTTCTCAAGTGAAAATCGTTTGTTGGACTTCCAAGAATTAAGATGGATGCTCGGCCCAATGCGAGACATCCACGAATCCATTTCGTCCATATTGATGAAAAATTCATTTGTCTCATAACATCATCCAAAAAATCCCAACGAACACAATCAAATGCCTTCTTAAAGTTGATTTTAAAGAGGAGCAGATTGCGCTTTTCTTGTTTAAACAAGCTAATATCTTCATTCACGATCAGAATACCATCCAAAATTTGTCGACCTTTTACAAAAGTTAATTGGTTTGCACTAATTATCTTCGACAGAACCTTTGTAGCCGATTTGCTAAAAGTTTAGCCACAATCTTATAAAGACAACGTATAAGACTTATGGGTATATAATCATTAAAGAAAACGGGGTTCAAAGATTTTGGCAAAAGAGAAATAAACGAACTATTGCAACCCCTTGAAAGGTTGCCTTTTTCAAGAACTCCTCTACACAGCTAACGATATCGTATCCAAACACCTCTCAGAAACGCCTTATAAAATAAAAGTTAAAGCTGTCGGGATCAGGAGCCTTCGAGCATGCGCACTCCCAAACCGCTTGTTTAATTTCTTCATTCTCGAACGGACAACAGAGATTAATATTATCTTCTTCAGACAACGCGGAAAAAGGCGGAACTAGAAAATATGGTACTGCAGTCCTCTGACTTTTTAAAACGATTTGGAAAGCAATCAAAAGAAGCCTCTTTAATTTTATCTGGGTCAGGTATCCAATCGCCGTTAATGTTGATTCCCGTCATCCCAACTCTTGGTGGAGGCGTGGAAATATTTTGAGTTTTCCTATCCTTCAGAAGCCCAACTAAACTTGCTTTTTTTATTTTTTTATTTTATGGATCATAGACATTTTACTCTTTTCTAAAAAAAGCAGCTGAGACAAAGACTCAAGATCAGCAACCTCTAAATCTGTTGGAGTGTTTGACTCAGCCCTTAACTCCCATTCTTCATTCTGTTTTCGTGTTTTAGAGATGGAATAATCCAATTTACCGAATTTAGAACCAGCCAAGACTTTTATTTAGATTTTAAACTCTTTAGCTTCTCTTTAAAAATTATATCGGCCCGACGCTAAGTTGTTCTCAGCCGATACCTTCTCAATAACGGCCCAAAATTTAGGATCTCTGAAGATCGTGATTTAAGGAATAGCGGACAATGATCGAATATTCTCCTTGGCATTGTTAGCATTCCAGATTCGGCCAATAAACAAAAGCTTCCGGAGAAACCAATACCCGGTCCAATCTGCTACATTTCTTACCGTCTCTTTTCATCCACGTAAATTTTCATCCCCCGACTGGTAAATCGATAAGACCCGAGTTACCAATGAAATCATTGAAAATTCTCTCTCACTTTCATTAAAGATTGATCCTTCCTTTCGTCTTTATTTTTCACAGAATTAAAATCTCCAAAAATGAACCACAACATGTTGTGAGACTGCAAGAGGTTAAAAATATCGTTCCAGAGAGTCTACTTAGCACCCGATTCCTAGGGCCCGTAAACGTTCACAAAATTGATCTTTAGTTGACCATTGGGCAATGAACTATAAACCCACAGATAGTGTGTTTTAGCAATCCTTGTAGCTTAAAACAATCACTATTGTATACAGTAGTAGGGCTAAATGCATAACAAAAATTATTAGAGCCCCAAATACCTATGATGTGCGCTATGTCAATCAATTGAATCTTCGTCTCCCGAGTGGCACATTAACTGCTACATAAATGACGCTCAAAAAGTGACGTCTTGTTATTGATAGTCATAGGGAAGATTTAACACACCTTCAAAATTGACACTATCACGTTACTATTAATTTTTTTTTTAAAGTTCTAAGTTCTGAATCCCTATCCCAAGACGTCAGGTATGTTTGACACACAAGTTTCTAGGAGCTTATGGAAGCTTAAGCTTAGTTTTCTCATAGCTCCAGCTTCTAACCTTGTTTGGCAGATAAATATTCCAGAGCTTATGAACAAAATAAGCTCTAGAAAAATAAACTAGTTGAAGTAGCTTATGAGTGTGTTTGGATGAAACTAGCTAGAGTTGGAGCTTGTAGCTGGAGCTGGAGCTTGTGGACTCGAGCTGGAGCTGGAGCTGGAGCTTATTTTTAAAGCTGGTAGCTGGTGCTTATTATTTTCTATAAGTGTTTGGTAAAATAGCTGAAACTTATTATTTTTTATAAGTGTTTGGTAAAATAGTTGAAGCTTATTTTTCAATTCATAAGTTCTATTTTTTTCATAAGCTACTAGAAGTAGCTTAGTTTTCTAGAGCTTATGATTTTCATAAGCTCTACTTTTTATGTCTACAAAACGAAGCTTATTACTTGAAATTTATTAAAATCATAAGCTCAAGCTCCTATAAGCTCTCATAAGCTTCAATATGCTTCTGCGCCAAACACACCCATGGTAGAAAACTTATGGAAGTAAAATTACATTATTAGCCGCTAAATCATTATTTATCATTTATTTTTTGTTCTTTTATGTCATTTTATATACATAAGTTCCAGCTACTTTAACACTTATAAAACATAAGCTTCACCTTCTAGCTTAAAAATTAAGCTCAAGTTTTCAGCTCTAGCTCTAGCTCCAACTACAACTACAACCAAGGTTGCAAAATTCGCTATTCGGGGATTAATCGATCGAGACTTTGAAATGATTAATCGGTAATTCGGGAATTAATCGGGGATTAATCGGATTATACTGTATACATTTAAATATTAAATTTTAAAATTTATATGTGTAAATATAGAAAAAATCATAAATATAAAAACAAACTTTAACATAACTGTTTAAAATTGTTCATTTTTCTTCAAAACTATAAAGTTCTACTTTAATTCATGATAAAATGTTAACCATTTTTTACTTTGACCGACTTTGATTAACAAATTCGATTTTGACCCATCAATTGACGTTGATTGTTTAATTAAACGGATTTTTAGAAATCGGAACGGATTGCTCTTAAAAATGATTAATCGGAGATTAATCAGCGAGTAATCGAATTTTTTACAACACTGACTACAACTACAAGCTAATTTAATTCAAATACACCGATCATCAAAACTGCAAAAAAGTATGCAATTATTTATGGTATATTATATGTTGAGCGTGTATATCGTGTTTCATGGCTATATATTATATTATACACATGATGATCACACACCTGATCACCACATAAATATGTGGGTCCAATATATAATCGACAATAAAAACGTTAACTTGTATCCTTCATTCGTACTAGCTTGGTATATATTAAATGCTTACTTGTATCGAATATTTTTTAGTCAACCAATATAGACAAGACAGACAGTAATTTAAGTTGAAAAAAAAAAAAAAAAAAAAAAAAAAAATCTAAACATAGGTTTAAGAAATATATTTAAGATTTTTGAAAATGCATTATTCCCTTGTATTCTATTTTTTTTTTGGTTAAAAATTCGAGAACTTATATAGAATCGAAGATGTTTTCAAGAAAACGTCATCAACCAGAAATACAAAAACGGGAGATAGAACGAGGCTCGAACCAAGAAAGTTAAAAACAGGTAAAATTATCTATAACCGAGCCTCTCCCGTTAAACAAAATGATACGATAGAACTATATATTCTTCCTCATCAGAATATTCAAAGGCTTTGATGTCTCCCTTGAAGCTTCGTCCTTGCTTAGTTGCTTTCATCATCATTTGGTATTCTTCGAAAGACAAGTTAGTTAATACCGGTTGGGAAAGTAATTTTGAATTCCTCAACATCGTACGCGTTTCGCATTCCACTACTAACTTTAACATAGTTTGTCTTGTTTATCAGGAATCAATAATTCTTCCTCCAAAGACAATCTGGAGGCGTATTTGAAGAGCCCAAATTCTTTTGACTCTTGACACGACACGATGGACGGTCGATTTTTTTTAACAACAGAAGATAAATTTTTAATAGAAACTCGAAGTATTTACAAGTACATTTTATCATGAGGATACGAAACTATACATTCGAAAAAATAATTGAGCAAGCAAGCTAATCGGACTACTATAATAAAGTCAGGCTACGTGGTTATCGCTAATCAACATGCCAAGCTAAGAGAAGACTTGATGAAGACACAAGCAAGACCGAGCTCAACCCACAGTACTGGACAATTGAGTTACAAAGCAAGCCAAACACGATCCATTTCGCTCCAAAAATTGACGGCTTTTAGGAAAATAGCACAACAAAGTATTTATATTCAAAAAAACTATATTACTCGTTATGGCACACTATGAGGTATTAGCCGATTTTGGACCTATTGAAGATACAGTATCACAATCATAAATAAATAGATTTGAGATCCATTGGTTCCAATCGAGGCTAATCTTTTTGTTTCAATTTGAGATCCATTCAAAGCTTTTGAGTTGGATTTCATTAAGCATCATGGAACTCGTTTGTTTTGATTTTGAGAAGGTAGCCACATTTCTATTTTTTCAAATTAAATAAAATATAAACCCACTCAATTGCCTGCCAAAGGAACTAGCCCATCGATGTAGAAAACGAATACCCGTTTCCAAGTAGTGCATTCGAGATGTTAAAATTTGAAGGTACACCAAGTTTCGCCCTCTTGAAGACATTTCACCCACGTCTCAAATGCCACCTTACACGAAAATAAGGAGTGGTCGACACTTTCCAAGCCATCATCACACACCGGACAATGAACCGTTCCCAGATCAAGACCACGTTTGTCTAGTTCAACCCTTGTTGAAAGCCGATTCTACCTTGCCCTCCAAAAAAAATAATTTCAACTTTAGCGGTACAAGGTTGTTATGAAGGGTGACAATGCTATCTGCAAGATTTCTATGTTCCGCATGAGCAATGAGAGAAGTAACGGCATTCATCGAAAATGATCCATTAGAAGATAGTGTCCATATCCAATCTTCTCGATCGGAGCTACAAGGAACAAAAGTAGATAAAATATTAGTAAGATTGGTGATATCCCCTAGTAGTGTCCCCGAGACACTACGGGACCAACACCAATGAGTATGAATACGATTTCCCTTCCAACGAACCCGCTCATACACGGTTGCATTTTATTTGCATCAATGCGATAAAGTCTATTATATTTATCTTTTGGTGTAAAATCTCCGAGCCACATTTCCTCCCAAAACTTTGTCGATTTACCATCCACGCCCTTTTTTGAAAGAGTTAATAAAAGGTGTGTCAAGATTATCTAAGTTTTTCCCCCACCTTTAAAATACAGGACTATGACTAAGTATTTAATGACCCGTCCTAATCCATCTGGACGAATACATTACATTTGGTTATATCGCGAGGTACTTGACCTCTATATGATACATTTTACAAACATTGCATTCGTTTTTTAAAAAGACAAACTTTCATTTCATCGAAAGTTGACGGCATGCATACCATTTCATAATATATCCAACTATAATTGACTTAATAATATTCTTGATGAACTCAACGACTCGAATGCAACGTCTTTTGAAATATGTCATGAGTGACTCCAAGTAATATCTCTAAAATGTGCAAATGCACAGCGGAAGATTTCTTTCAAACCTGAGAATAAACATGCTTTCAAGTGTCAACCAAAAGGTTGGTGAGTTCATTAGTTTATCATAAACATTCATTTTCATCATTTTAATAGACCACAAGATTTCATATTTTTATTTGTACCCGTAACCCGGGTACAAAATAATACGCGTAACCCGCGAATTAAAAATCATTCATATGGTGAACGCTTGATAACCGACTTAACTTTAATGCACAGAATATCCCCAAACAGAACCTCTCGTCTGTATAATAATAATAATATCGAAGTACTAAAGCATCCGTACCCCGGATGGGACTTGTCGAGGTCCATAGATCTATCTTTAGGATTCACGTCAATTAGGGGTACTGTTCCCTAATTCTTAGGTTACCAAGCTAAAAAGGGGTGATATTCAATATTCAATAATCCAACCATAGAATGTAGTTTCGATTACTTGTGTCTATTTCGTAAAACATTTATAAAAGCAGTGCATGTATTATCAGTCCCAAAAATATATATTGCAAATATATATTAAGTAGTGATTAAAAGAGACAATAACAGTGATATGGTACAGTAATAGACATTAATCATTTTGTGTTGATTTAAGTCACGGATTCACAAACAATAATTTAAATTATTAATAACAATATACTAATAATTGAAAATTAAAACGTGCCAATTACTTAGCCGTCGCCTATTACGGACTAAATTTCGTACTTCGTTGTTATTCAGTGGCGAATAAAAGTCTTCGAAAAATTCCCATATTTTTAAATTAAATGTCTTTATTTATTTTGATAATTATGGTATATAATTCAGTCCCTAACTATTAAATAAAAATTACATTAATTATTCACTCCCAACCCTAAGTAAAATATAAAAAGTTTTAAAATTCAATAAATAGTTTCTAAATATATTTTAATTAAGCCTATAATTTATAGAACTCATTTTCATATCACGGTTTATTTTAAAATTACATAAATTTGAATTTAACTTGCTTAATATCAATCGAAACATCAAACGAGTATTACAATTATATAATATTTATTTTTAATATAGTTTATTTATATATAGAGATATATTTTGAATAATAATTATTATAATATCCTATTTTTATTTTATTAATTATTAATAACAACAACATATAATACTTCAAATTATATTTCGAATTATTATTTATATATACATACACACGTATCTATTTACAATTAATTGTTCGTGAATCGTCGAGAACAGTCGAAGGTCAATTGAATATATGAAACAGTTCAAAAATTTTGAGACTCAGTTTAACAGACTCTGCTTATCGTGTTGAAATCATATAAAGATTAAGTTTAAATTTGTTCGGAAAATTCCGGGTCATCACAGTACCTACCCGTTAAAGAAATTTCATCCTGAGATATGATTGGGATGGTCATGGTTGACAATAAGTATGTTTTCATGACGCGTACAAGCTGAGAATTAAAGTTTTATAATCATCGAGTAATATAGATAAAACAATTTGACTTTTGTGAAGAGTACGAGTGAAGTTATCACAAAAGGTTGAAATGAGTAAATAAAGTTTCGTCATATCTTTTGACATAGATAGGGTTGATTTCCAGAATCTAAGGGATTTAGAGAAAATCTTCGTAATAGGATTTGGTTCTTCGGAAATTAGGATCTTCTTTGGTTAAATGCAACAATCTGTTTCGATTGCTCGGTCGGATATTTCACTATAAATCCACCCTCTTCATTTCCTTTATATTTTGGAGTTCCATCCTTTTATTTTCTCTTCCCAACTTTAAGTCAAACAAATAATGGTCCAGAATTCGTAGGTATGAAGTTTTGAATGAATATGACTAACGTTCTAAGAGGGAAATTTTAATAGCACGATCTTGATTGGTTAAATTACCAGAATTCAAGAGAAAAGATAGGACTATCAAGAAAATATGTTCTTGATATGTTTAAAGATTTGGTAGAATGTAAGAGTCGTGTAATATGGCACATAATGACGTTATGATCTGTGAATCATCACGTTCCAATAGAAACTCAGCATGACTTACTCTAATATAATCACGTTGATCAAGTGTCATTATATTATACTAACTCATGCTTCAGTTCCCAACACTACTTCAATATTATTCATATTTTAAGTTTGAACTTTTCAGAATTTTAGAAACTAAAATAGTTTCCTTTCTGATGTAACACTGATAGCGCGAAAATATAATGATTTTAGATAAGAATAGTTATGAAAATATCTTCAGAAATATCGAGGATATTTATAATGAAAGATACGATAATATCTTAGAATTTTAGAATCAAATTGTGATGAAGAAATTTATTCACGATGATTTAGAGCGATTAAGGAGCAAGGTATTCGCTAAAGATTTTATCAGAATCAGAATCATCAGGATTCTTTATGTACAAGTTTAGTCCTTGTGATTTGTTCAGAGTCTCCTTCATGGTTTGCTCAATTCATTTTCCAGTTCCAACGTTTCTGAGCTTTGCCAACATACTATTCTTTATCATCAAACTTTTTACGATTGTCTGCAGTTTCTGCTGCTTCATTCAGCTTTTTCAAACTTTGAAGTATTGGTTCGTAGACTGGGTGCTTTTCAGAATGAAAGTTCATAATTCTAAGAGATAAATGTTATATGTATACGTATAACTGTTGATGTAGCAATGCTGCGAGATTCAAAATACTGATTGCTAATTCCCGGTAATTGATATGACAATTCTCGTTACAAGATGCGAATGAGTATATGATAGGGTTTTAATGAACAAATATTATGGTTCTTCGGAGAGACTTAAGCTAATGAGTAATGAGGTTACTGGTAAGGTTACTGCTAATGTGGTGGAATATAAATGGTTCCCTGGTAACGATGACGAAAGGCAACTTATATATCAAGGTTATAATAGAGTTTATTCGAATAAAAAGTCGAAATTGATTTGCTGAAGCTGTGACAAATTTGGCTACTTTGGAAAGGGTTTGCAAAGTTATTTTCAGTAATAAAGGAGCTAGCACGGATACGTGTTAAACGTTTGCTCAGGGTCTGAGTGTTTTCAGGTGCATAACTATATGCATCAATCTTTTCTTTCGTAGATGAAGTGCGGTTGGTTCATCTGCTCGATTGAGGTGTTTTCAAGAATCATGAAAGGTTTGAACGCAGATTGTAATTGTCAAGATACAAACGAGGTTTAAGATGAAATCAAGTGTCAAACTTGAAGAGATGTTTGGTATCATATGTTATAATCAATATTTTAATTCATTTTAATCGTACAATGTTGGAAGTCCACAGTTAGTAATTCAACAATTCATTTATATAATATTCGAATTAATTAATACGTATCGTGACCCATTGCATACATGTCTCAGACTCGATCACAACTCAAAGTATATATATTATTTTAGAATCAACCTCAACCCTGTATAGCTAACTCGAACATTACTGCATATAGAATGTCTATGGTTATTCCAAATAATATATATAGATGCGTCGATATGATATGTCAAAACATTCTATACGTGTCCCGACATTTAAAATACGTAAATAACAGTATTTAAATGACGATAAATAAAATGCGTAAAATAAATAACAGAAATTAAATGACGATAAATAAAATTGCCAGAATTAAATTGCGATAAAATAAATTGCGATAATTAAAATGTAATAAGGAATTAGCAGTTAGCTTGGAACAGTTAGCTAGGATTTTGTTAGCGTGGTTTCTTAACAAAATTTCTCATAGTTAATTTGTTTGTTTCTAACAAATTTTATTTTGTCAAATGTTCTCTTCATTATGCCACTTGTTGGATTCTGATAGGTCAAAATCCAAATATTAAATTGAATGAAAATGATTATTCTGCGGTGAACGGATACATATATATGTGGATGTAAGTAGGATAGTAAATGGACGTTGAATCAGATTCGAAGAATGTACAGTGTAACTTATTAGTGTGGAATCTAAATATTCCTCGGGTATTACCTACCCGTTAAAATATTTTCACCATTAACAGTTTGTACGAAATAATTTTTAATTACAACCTTTATGAAAATATACTTACATATATATTTTCTTCAGATGTAATCATGGATTTAATGAGTTAATATAATATTAATCTCATTTGATTTACCGTTAGAACTAGAATACATAATCTCTAAAATATTAGAAATTATCTAATCGTCATGTAGAACGAAGATAAATGATGTAGAACGATTTGTAGAACGATGATTATGCTCGAGGTGCATAATGAGATGTTGAGGTATGGATTGTTGATGGTACTGTTTGAAATGTCCCGTTCTTATTGATTAAAAACGTTCCATATTAATTGATTTCGTTGCGAGGTTTTGACCTCTATATGAGACATTTTTCAAAGACTGCATTCATTTTTAAAACAAACCATAACCTTTAATTCATAGATAAAGGTTTTAAAAAGCTTTACGTAGATTATCAAATAATGATAATCTAAAATATCCTGTTTACACACGACCATTACATAATGGTTTACAATACAAATATGTTACAACAAAATAAGTTTCTTGAATGCAGTTTTTACACAATATCATACAAGCATGGACTCCAAATCTCGTCCTTATTTAAGTATGCGACAGCGGAAGCTCTTAATAATCACCTGAGAATAAACATGCTTAAAACGTCAACAAAAATGTTGGTGAGTTATAGGTTTAACCTATATATATCAAATCATAATAATAGACCACAAGATTTCATATTTCAATACACATCCCATACATAGAGATAAAAATCATTCATATGGTGAACACCTGGTAACCGACATTAACAAGATGCATATATAAGAATATCCCCATCATTCCGGGACACCCTTCGGATATGATATAAATTTCGAAGTACTAAAGCATCCGGTACTTTGGATGGGGTTTGTTAGGCCCAATAGATCTATCTTTAGGATTCGCGTCAATTAGGGTGTCTGTTCCCTAATTCTTAGATTACCAGACTTAATAAAAAGGGGCATATTCGATTTCGATAATTCAACCATAGAATGTAGTTTCACGTACTTGTGTCTATTTTGTAAATCATTTATAAAACCTGCATGTATTCTCATCCCAAAAATATTAGATTTTAAAAGTGGGACTATAACTCACTTTCACAGATTCTTACTTCGTCGGGAAGTAAGACTTGGCCACTGGTTGATTCACGAACCTATAACAATATATACATATATATCAAAGTATGTTCAAAATATATTTACAACACTTTTAATATATTTTGATGTTTTAAGTTTATTAAGTCAGCTGTCCTCGTTAATAACCTACAACTAGTTGTCCACAGTTAGATGTACAGAAATAAATCGATAAATATTATCTTGAATCAATCCATGACCCAGTGTATACGTATCTCAGTATTGATCACAACTCAAACTATATATATTTTGGAATCAACCTCAACCCTGTATAGCTAACTCCAACATTCACATATAGAGTGTCTATGGTTGTTCCGAAATATATATAGATGTGTCGACATGATAGGTTGAAACATTGTATACGTGTCTATGGTATCTCAAGATTACATAATATACAATACAAGTTGATTAATTTATGGTTGGAATAGATTTGTTACCAATTTTCACGTAGCTAAAATGAGAAAAATTATCCAATCTTGTTTTACCCATAACTTCTTCATTTTAAATCCGTTTTGAGTGAATCAAATTGCTATGGTTTCATATTGAACTCTATTTTATGAATCTAAACAGAAAAAGTATAGGTTTATAGTCGGAAAAATAAGTTACAAGTCATTTTTGTAAAGGTAGTCATTTCAGTCGAAAGAACGACGTCTAGATGACCATTTTAGAAAACATACTTCCACTTTGAGTTTAACCATAATTTTTGGATATAGTTTCATGTTCATAATAAAAATCATTTTCTCAGAATAACAACTTTTAAATCAAAGTTTATCATAGTTTTTAATTAACTAACCCAAAACAGCCCGCGGTGTTACTACGACGGCGTAAATCCGGTTTTACGGTGTTTTTCGTGTTTCCAGGTTTTAAATCATTAAGTTAGCATATCATATAGATATAGAATATGTGTTTAGTTGATTTTAAAAGTCAAGTTAGAAGGATTAACTTTTGTTTGCGAACAAGTTTAGAATTAACTAAACTATGTTCTAGTGATTACAAGTTTAAACCTTCGAATAAGATAGCTTTATATGTATGAATCGAATGATGTTATGAACATCATTACTACCTTAAGTTCCTTGGATAAACCTACTGGAAAAGAGAAAAATGGATCTAGCTTCAATGGATCCTTGGATGGCTCGAAGTTCTTGAAGCAGAATCATGACACGAAAACAAGTTCAAGTAAGATCATCACTTGAAATAAGATTGTTATAGTTATAGAAATTGAACCAAAGTTTGAATATGATTATTACCTTGTATTAGAATGATAACCTACTGTAAGAAACAAAGATTTCTTGAGGTTGGATGATCACCTTACAAGATTGGAAGTGAGCTAGCAAACTTGAAAGTATTCTTGATTTTATGAAACTAGAACTTTTAGAATTTATGAAGAACACTTAGAACTTGAAGATAGAACTTGAGAGAGATCAATTAGATGAAGAAAATTGAAGAATGAAAGTGTTTGTAGGTGTTTTTGGTCATTGGTGTATGGATTAGATATAAAGGATATGTAATTTTGTTTTCATGTAAATAAGTCATGAATGATTACTCATATTTTTGTAATTTTATGAGATATTTCATGCTAGTTGCCAAATGATGGTTCCCACATGTGTTAGGTGACTCACATGGGCTGCTAAGAGCTGATCATTGGAGTGTATATACCAATAGTACATACATCTAAAAGCTGTGTATTGTACGAGTACGAATACGGGTGCATACGAGTAGAATTGTTGATGAAACTGAACGAGGATGTAATTGTAAGCATTTTTGTTAAGTAGAAGTATTTTTATAAGTGTATTGAAGTCTTTCAAAAGTGTATAAATACATATTAAAACACTACATGTATATACATTTTAACTGAGTCGTTAAGTCATCGTTAGTCGTTACATGTAAGTGTTGTTTTGAAACCTTTAGGTTAACGATCTTGTTAAATGTTGTTAACCCAATGTTTATAATATCAAATGAGATTTTAAATTATTATATTATCATGATATTATCATGTATGAATATCTCTTAATATGATATATATACATTAAATGTCTTTACAACGATAATCGTTACATATATGTCTCGTTTAAAAATCATTAAGTTAGTAGTCTTGTTTTTACATATGTAGTTCATTGTTAATATACTTAATGATATATTTAATTATCATAGTATCATGTTAACTATATATATATATATCCATATATATGTCATCATATAGTTTTTACAAGTTTTAACGTTCGTGAATCACCGGTCAACTTGGGTGGTCAATTGTCTATATGAAACATATTTCAATTAATCAAGTCTTAACAAGTTTGATTGCTTAACATGTTGGAAACATTTAATCATGTAAATATCAATCTCAATTAATATATATAAACATGGAAAAGTTCGGGTCACTACAGTACCTACCCGTTAAATAAATTTCGTCCCGAAATTTTAAGCTGTTGAAGGTGTTGACGAATCTTCTGGAAATAGATGCGGGTATTTCTTCTTCATCTGATCTTCACGCTCCCAGGTGAACTCGGGTCCTCTACGAGCATTCCATCGAACCTTAACAATTGGTATCTTGTTTTGCTTAAGTATTTTAACCTCACGATCCATTATTTCGACGGGTTCTTCGATGAATTGAAGTTTTTCGTTGATTTGGATTTCATCTAACGGAATAGTGAGATCTTCTTTAGCAAAATATTTCTTCAAATTCGAGACGTGGAAAGTGTTATGTACAGCCGCGAGTTGTTGAGGTAACTCTAGTCGGTAAGCTACTGGTCCGACACGATCAATAATCTTGAATGGTCCAATATACCTTGGATATAATTTCCCTCGTTTACCAAATCGAACAACGCCTTTCCAAGGTGCAACTTTAAGCATGACCATCTCTCCAATTTCAAATTCTATATCTTTTCTTTTAATGTCAGCGTAGCTCTTTTGTCGACTTTGGGCGGTTTTCAACCGTTGTTGAATTTGGATGATCTTCTCGGTAGTTTCTTGTATAATCTCCGGACCCGTAATCTGTCTATCCCCCACTTCACTCCAACAAATCAGAGACCTGCACTTTCTACCATAAAGTGCTTCAAACGGCGCCATCTCAATGCTTGAATGGTAGCTGTTGTTGTAGGAAAATTCTGCTAACGGTAGATGTCGATCCCAACTGTTTCTGAAATCAATAACACATGCTCGTAGCATGTCTTTAAGCGTTTGTATCGTCCTTTCGCTCTGCCCATCAGTTTGTGGATGATAGGCAGTACTCATGTCTAGACGAGTTCCTAATGCTTGCTGTAATGTCTGCCAGAATCTTGAAATAAATCTGCCATCCCTATCAGAGATAATAGAGATTGGTATTCCATGTCTGGAGACGACTTCCTTCAATTACAGTCGTGCTAACTTCTCCATCTTGTCATCTTATCTTATTGGTAGGAAGTGTGCTGATTTGGTGAGACGATCAACTATTACCCAAATAGTATCAAAACCACTTGCAGTCCTTGGCAATTTAGTGATGAAATCCATGGTAATGTTTTCCCATTTCCATTCCGGGATTTCGGGTTGTTGAAGTAGACCTGATGGTTTCTGATGCTCAGCTTTGACCTTAGAACACGTCAAACATTCTCCTACGTATTTAGCAACATCGGCTTTCATACCTGGCCACCAAAAATGTTTCTTGAGATCCTTGTACATCTTCCCCGTTCCAGGATGTATTGAGTATCTGGTTTTATGAGCTTCTCTAAGTACCATTTCTCTCATATCTCCAAATTTTGGTACCCAAATCCTTTCAGCCCTATACCGGGTTCCGTCTTCCCGAATATTAAGATGCTTCTCCGATCCTTTGGGTATTTCATCCTTTAAATTTCCCTCTTTTAAAACTCCTTGTTGCGCCTCCTTTATTTGAGTAGTAATGTTATTATGAATCATTATATTCATAGATTTTACTCGAATGGGTTCTCTGTCCTTCCTGCTCAAGGCATCGGCTACCACATTTGCCTTCCCCGGGTGGTAACGAATCTCAAAGTCGTAATCATTCAATAATTCAATCCACCTACGCTGCCTCATATTCAGTTGTTTCTGATTAAATATGTGTTGAAGACTTTTGTGGTCGGTATATATAATACTTTTGACCCCATATAAGTAGTGCCTCCAAGTCTTTAATGCAAAAACAACCGCGCCTAATTCCAAATCATGCGTCGTATAATTTTGTTCGTGAATCTTCAATTGTCTAGACGCATAAGCAATCACCTTCGTTCGTTGCATTAATACACAACCGAGACCTTGCTTTGATGCATCACAATAAATCACAAAATCATCATTCCCTTCAGGCAATGACAATATAGGTGCCGTAGTTAGCTTTTTCTTCAATAACTGAAACGCTTTCTCTTGTTCATCATTCCATTCAAATTTCTTCCCTTTATGCGTTAATGCAGTCAAGGGTTTTGCTATTCTGGAAAAGTCTTGGATGAACCTTCTGTAGTAACCAGCTAGTCCTAAAAACTGGCGTATGTGTTTCGGAGTTTTCGGGGTTTCCCACTTTTCAACAGTTTCTATCTTTGCCGGATCCACCTTAATACCTTCTTTGTTCACTATGTGACCGAGGAATTGAACTTCTTCCAACCAAAATGCACACTTTGAAAACTTAGCGTACAATTCTTCCTTCCTCAATACTTCTAACACCTTTCTCAAATGTTCACCGTGTTCTTGGTCATTCTTTGAGTAAATAAGTATGTCATCAATGAAAACAATGATAAACTTGTCAAGGTATGGTCCACACACTCGGTTCATAAGGTCCATGAACACAGCTGGTGCATTAGTTAAATCAAACGGCATGACCATAAACTCGTAATGACCGTAACGTGTTCTGAAAGCAGTCTTTGGAATATCATCTTCTTTCACCCGCATTTGATGATACCCGGAACGTAAGTCAATCTTTGAATAAACAGACGAGCCTTGTAGTTGATCAAATAAGTCATCGATTCTCGCTAGTGGGTAGCGGTTCTTGATGGTAAGTTTGTTCAACTCTCGGTAGTCGATACACAACCTGAATGTACCATCTTTCTTCTTGACAAATAAAACAGGAGCTCCCCACGGTGATGTGCTTGGTCGAATGAAACCACGCTCTAAAAGTCCTTGTAATTGGCTTTGCAGTTCTTTCATCTCGCTGGGTGCGAGTCTGTAAGGAGCACGAGCTATTGGTGCAGCTCCTGGTACAAGATCTATTTGAAATTCAACGGATCGATGTGGGGGTAATCCCGGTAATTCTTTTGGAAATACATCGGGAAATTCTTTTGCAATGGGAACATCATTGATGCTCTTTTCTTCTGTTTGTACTTTCTCGACGTGTGCTAGAACAGCATAGCAACCTTTTCTTATTAGTTTTTGTGCCTTCAAATTGCTAATAAGATGTAGCTTCGTGTTGCCCTTTTCTCCGTACACTATTAAGGGTTTTCCTTTTTCTCGTATAATGCGAATTGCATTTTTGTAACAAACGATCTCCGCTTTCACTTCTTTCAACCAGTCCATACCGATTATCACATCAAAACTCCCTAACTCTACTGGTATCAAATCAATCTTAAATGTTTCGCTAACCAGTTTAATTTCTCGATTCCGACATATATTATCTGCTGAAATTAATTTACCATTTGCTAATTCGAGTAAAAATTTACTATCCAAAGGCGTCAATGGACAACTTAATTTAGCACAAAAATCTCTACTCATATAGCTTCTATCCGCACCCGAATCAAATAAAACGTAAGCAGATTTATTGTCAATAAGAAACGTACCCGTAACAAGCTCCGGGTCTTCCTGTGCCTCTACCGCATTAATATTGAAAACTCTTCCACGGCCTTGTCCATTCGTGTTCTCCTGGTTCGGGCAATTTCTAATAATGTGGCCCGGTTTTCCACATTTATAACAAACTACATTGGCATAACTTGCTCCGACACTACTTGCTCCGCCATTACTCGTTCCGACACCATTTGTTCCTTTCGTTCTGTTAACCCCTAGTCCGTAGACATCACACTTCACCGCACTATGACCATTTCTTTTACACTTGTTGCAAAATTTGGTGCAGAACCCCGAGTGATACTTTTCACACCTTTGGCATAGCTGCTTCTGATTGTTGTTGTTGTTGCGGTTATTATTGTTGTTAAGATGATTGTTGTGGTTGTTGTTGTTGTTGTTGTTGTTGTTGTTGTTGTTGTTGTTGGGCCGTTTGTTGTAGTTGCGATTGATGTTGCGATTGTTAGGATAGTTGTTGCGATTATTGTTATAATTTCTGTTGTTATTGTATTGGTGATTCTTATCACCATTTTCCTCCCACTTTCTTTTGACTTGCTTCACATTGGCCTCTTCAGCAGTCTGTTCTTTAATTCTTTCTTCAATCTGGTTCACTAGTTTGTGAGCCATTCTACATGCCTGTTGTATGGAGGCGGGCTCGTGTGAACTTATATCTTCTTGGATTCTTTCCGGTAATCCTTTCACAAACGCGTCGATCTTCTCTTCCTCATCTTCGAATGCTCCCGGACACAATAGGCACAATTCTATGAATCGTCTTTCGTACGTGGTAATATCAAATTCTTGGGTTCGTAACCCTCTAAGTTCTGTCTTGAGCTTATTGACCTCGGTTCTGGGACGGTACTTCTCGTTCATCAAGTGCTTGAATGCTGACCACGGTAGTGCGTACACATCGTCTTGTCCCACTTGCTCTAGATAGGTATTCCACCATGTTAACGCAGAACCTGTGAAGGTATGCGTAGCGTACTTCACTTTGTCCTCTTCAGTACACTTACTTATGGCAAACACCGATTCAACCTTCTCGGTCCACCGTTTCAATCCGATCGGTCCTTCGGTTCCATCAAATTCCAAACGTTTGCAGGCAGTGAATTCTTTGTAGGTGCATCCTACACGATTTCCTGTACTGCTAGATCCAAGGTTATTGTTGGTATGTAGCGCAGCCTGTACTGCGGCTATGTTTGAAGCTAGAAAAGTACGGAATTCCTCTTCATTCATATTCACGGTGTGTCGAGTAGTCGGTGCCATTTCCTTCAAAATAGTTAAATGGAACAAGTTAATCATACAGAATATTAAGAGTTGTTAATAGTATTTCGTAGCATAATATGAACTCATTTATAAAAGCTTTTTCTTCATATTAGCGTTTTATAAGTTTAAATTCGGGTAGTACCTACCCGTTAAGTTCATACTTAGTAGCTAATATACAATTCAACTACTACAATTCTATATGAAAAACTGATTATAATAATATTTCGCGTTCAAACTTTTACACAATATTTTACAAACTTACAATACCGCTTATTTTACATATAGCATGAAATATAGCACACAATAAATTTGATACAAGATGGTTGTGAAGATAATTCTAGCTAGTACACAAGTCGTTCAGCAAAGGCAATAAAGACACGTAATTCATACGTCCAGAAACAAGTCATGCATTCTGGTTTTACTAGGATTACTTCCCATCCTTGGTCTTGTGGAACATAACCGTTATGGCCGTTGATAAGACAGCGTGTTGTAACGTCGTCAAAGGGACGAGGGTTACGTAATGTCCAACAGTCCCGTAACAATCTAAAAACATCATTTCTTACCCCAATTACCGACTCCGTCACTTGTGGGAACGTTTTGTTTAATAGTTGTAGCCCGATGTTCTTGTTCTCACTTTGGTGAGAAGCGAACATTACTAATCCGTAAGCATAACATGCTTCTTTATGTTGCATGTTAGCTGCTTTTTCTAAATCACGAAGTCCAATATTCGGATATATTGAGTCAAAATAATTTCTTAACCCATTGCGTAAAATAGCATTTGGGTTCCCCGCAATATATGCGTCAAAGTAAACACATCGTAACTTATGGATTTCCCAATGTGATATCCCCCATCTTTCGAACGAAAGCCTTTTATAAACCAAGGCATTCTTGGAACGTTCTTCGAATGTCTTACAAACTGATCTCGCCTTAAATAGTTATGCCGAAGAATTCTGACCGACTCTAGACAAGATTTCATCAATCATGTCTCCGGGTAGGTCTCTTAAAATATTGGGTTGTCTATCCATTTTGTGTTTTTATACTGTAAAATAGACAAGAGTTAGATTCATAAAAAAAAATACTTATTAATACAAGCAATTTTTACATATATCATAAAGCATAAGCACACTATATTACATATATTACACCACACGAATACAACTATCTTATTCCGACTCACTTGTTTCTTCTTCTTCTTCGGTTTTGGTTCGTTTTGCCAAGTTTCTAGGGATATATGATGTTCCCCTAATACGAGCCGTCGTGATCCACATTGGTTTAGAAAAACCTGGTGGTTTAGAGGTTCCCGGGTCATTGTTACAACTTAAGGACTTCGGGGGTTGACGATACATATAAAGTTCATCGGGGTTGGAATTAGATTTCTCTATTTTTATGCCCTTTCCCTTATTATTTTCTTTTGCCTTTTTAAATTCAGTTGGGGTAATTTCTATAACATCATCGGAATTCTCGTCGGAATCCGATTCATCGGAGAATTGGTAATCCTCCCAATATTTTGCTTCCTTAGCGGAAACACCATTGACCATAATTAACCTTGGTCGGTTGGTTGAGGATTTTCTTTTACTTAACCGTTTTATTATTTCCCCCACCGGCTCTATTTCTTCATCCGGTTCCGATTCTTCTTCCGGTTCCGATTCTTCTTCCGGTTCCGACTCTTCTTCCGGTTCCTCTTCGGGAACTTGTGAATCAGTCCACGAATCATTCCAATTTACATTTGACTCTTCATTATTATTAGGTGAGTCAATGGGACTTGTTCTAGAGGTAGACATCTATCACATAATATCAAACGCGTTAAGAGATTAATATATCACATAATATTCACATGTTAAAAATATATAGTTTCCAACAAAATTTGTTAAGCAATCATTTTTCAAGTAAACACGGTCAAAGTCCAGACTCACTAATGCATCCTAACAAACTCGATAAGACACACTAATGCAAAATTCTGGTTCTCTAAGACCAACGCTCGGATACCAACTGAAATGTCCCGTTCTTATTGATTAAAAACGTTCCATATTAATTGATTTCGTTGCGAGGTTTTGACCTCTATATGAGACATTTTTCAAAGACTGCATTCATTTTTAAAACAAACCATAACCTTTAATTCATAGATAAAGGTTTTAAAAAGCTTTACGTAGATTATCAAATAATGATAATCTAAAATATCCTGTTTACACACGACCATTACATAATGGTTTACAATACAAATATGTTACAACAAAATAAGTTTCTTGAATGCAGTTTTTACACAATATCATACAAGCATGGACTTCAAATCTCGTCCTTATTTAAGTATGCGACAGCGGAAGCTCTTAATAATCACCTGAGAATAAACATGCTTAAAACGTCAACAAAAATGTTGGTGAGTTATAGGTTTAACCTATATATATCAAATCATAATAATAGACCACAAGATTTCATATTTCAATACACATCCCATACATAGAGATAAAAATCATTCATATGGTGAACACCTGGTAACCGACATTAACAAGATGCATATATAAGAATATCCCCATCATTCCGGGACACCCTTCGGATATGATATAAATTTCGAAGTACTAAAGCATCCGGTACTTTGGATGGGGTTTGTTAGGCCCAATAGATCTATCTTTAGGATTCGCGTCAATTAGGGTGTCTGTTCCCTAATTCTTAGATTACCAGACTTAATAAAAAGGGGCATATTCGATTTCGATAATTCAACCATAGAATGTAGTTTCACGTACTTGTGTCTATTTTGTAAATCATTTATAAAACCTGCATGTATTCTCATCCCAAAAATATTAGATTTTAAAAGTGGGACTATAACTCACTTTCACAGATTCTTACTTCGTCGGGAAGTAAGACTTGGCCACTGGTTGATTCACGAACCTATAACAATATATACATATATATCAAAGTATGTTCAAAATATATTTACAACACTTTTAATATATTTTGATGTTTTAAGTTTATTAAGTCAGCTGTCCTCGTTAATAACCTACAACTAGTTGTCCACAGTTAGATGTACAGAAATAAATCGATAAATATTATCTTGAATCAATCCACGACCCAGTGTATACGTATCTCAGTATTGATCACAACTCAAACTATATATATTTTGGAATCAACCTCAACCCTGTATAGCTAACTCCAACATTCACATATAGAGTGTCTATGGTTGTTCCGAAATATATATAGATGTGTCGACATGATAGGTTGAAACATTGTATACGTGTCTATGGTATCTCAAGATTACATAATATACAATACAAGTTGATTAATTTATGGTTGGAATAGATTTGTTACCAATTTTCACGTAGCTAAAATGAGAAAAATTATCCAATCTTGTTTTACCCATAACTTCTTCATTTTAAATCCGTTTTGAGTGAATCAAATTGCTATGGTTTCATATTGAACTCTATTTTATGAATCTAAACAGAAAAATTATAGGTTTATAGTCAGAAAAATAAGTTACAAGTCATTTTTGTAAAGGTAGTCATTTTAGTCGAAAGAACGACGTCTAGATGACCATTTTAGAAAACATACTTCCACTTTGAGTTTAACCATAATTTTTGGATATAGTTTCATGTTCATAATAAAAATCATTTTCTCAGAATAACAACTTTTAAATCAAAGTTTATCATAGTTTTTAATTAACTAACCCAAAACAGCCCGCGGTGTTACTACGACGGCGTAAATCCGGTTTTACGGTGTTTTTCGTGTTTCCAGGTTTTAAATCATTAAGTTAGCATATCATATAGATATAGAATATGTGTTTAGTTGATTTTAAAAGTCAAGTTAGAAGGATTAACTTTTGTTTGCGAACAAGTTTAGAATTAACTAAACTATGTTCTAGTGATTACAAGTTTAAACCTTCGAATAAGATAGCTTTATATGTATGAATCGAATGATGTTATGAACATCATTACTACCTTAAGTTCCTTGGATAAACCTACTGGAAAAGAGAAAAATGGATCTAGCTTCAATGGATCCTTGGATGGCTCGAAGTTCTTGAAGCAGAATCATGATACGAAAACAAGTTCAAGTAAGATCATCACTTGAAATAAGATTGTTATAGTTATAGAAATTGAACCAAAGTTTGAATATGATTATTACCTTGTATTAGAATGATAACCTACTGTAAGAAACAAAGATTTCTTGAGGTTGGATGATCACCTTACAAGATTGGAAGTGAGCTAGCAAACTTGAAAGTATTCTTGATTTTATGAAACTAGAACTTTTGGAATTTATGAAGAACACTTAGAACTTGAAGATAGAACTTGAGAGAGATCAATTAGATGAAGAAAATTGAAGAATGAAAGTGTTTGTAGGTGTTTTTGGTCATTGGTGTATGGATTAGATATAAAGGATATGTAATTTTGTTTTCATGTAAATAAGTCATGAATGATTACTCATATTTTTGTAATTTTATGAGATATTTCATGCTAGTTGCCAAATGATGGTTCCCACATGTGTTAGGTGACTCACATGGGCTGCTAAGAGCTGATCATTGGAGTGTATATACCAATAGTACATACATCTAAAAGCTGTGTATTGTACGAGTACGAATACGAGTGCATACGAGTAGAATTGTTGATGAAACTGAACGAGGATGTAATTGTAAGCATTTTTGTTAAGTAGAAGTATTTTTATAAGTGTATTGAAGTCTTTCAAAAGTGTATAAATACATATTAAAACACTACATGTATATACATTTTAACTGAGTCGTTAAGTCATCGTTAGTCGTTACATGTAAGTGTTGTTTTGAAACCTTTAGGTTAACGATCTTGTTAAATGTTGTTAACCCAATGTTTATAATATCAAATGAGATTTTAAATTATTATATTATCATGATATTATCATGTATGAATATCTCTTAATATGATATATATACATTAAATGTCTTTACAACGATAATCGTTACATATATGTCTCGTTTAAAAATCATTAAGTTAGTAGTCTTGTTTTTACATATGTAGTTCATTGTTAATATACTTAATGATATATTTACTTATCATAGTATCATGTTAACTATATATATATATCCATATATATGTCATCATATAGTTTTTACAAGTTTTAACGTTCGTGAATCACCGGTCAACTTGGGTGGTCAATTGTCTATATGAAACATATTTCAATTAATCAAGTCTTAACAAGTTTGATTGCTTAAAATGTTGGAAACATTTAATCATGTAAATATCAATCTCAATTAATATATATAAACATGGAAAAGTTCGGGTCACTACACTGTTGGTGCCGCTGATGTTGCTAAAGCTGCTAAATTTTGTACCATATTTTCCAAATTGATTATTCGAGCGCGAAGTTCGTTGACTTCTTATATTATTCTGGAATGATTGTCGGTCACTACGATCGAATGAATAAGATCTAGAATTCGATATAGTATATAGTCGTGACGAGATACTCTGGAAATGAGAGAGAAAATGGTATTACGAACAGGTTCACCGGTAAGTACTTCATGTTCATCATCAAGAGGGCAATGTGGTGGATGGAAAGGATTGCCTTCTTCTTGTCTCTAATGATTAAGTAGGCTACGAACCCATCAGATGAATTGGGGATGGCTGGTTGGTTGATTCATTCTGGTGACACTGCTTTCGAAGCTCGAGTGAAACTCCATATTGGAATCCAAGGGACTTGAACTAGTGGCGAATTCCATTTCGTACGATTGAATAAAGGATTTTTCAATATGAAATGATTTTCAGATATCGAATGATATTCTAATTACATAGAATACCTATACATAGTACAAAAGATCCCGTAGATTTCGGAGGGAATTAAGAAAACGTGTCAGATAAAGTCTACAATAACAGATACGCTAAGATATGGATTAGCATATATGCTAAGATATGAATTTGTCTTTACACTATTCAGGCAATCCAGGCAGTAAGATGTGTCTAGACTAAGAATGATAAGCAGGTAATTTCCTAAGGATGATAAGCAGACGATTTCTGACTAGAAATGATAAGCAAAACTTTTGACATGCAGACACGATCGAAGTCCAGACTCACTAATGCATCTTAATAACTATCCATTAGACCCACTAATGCAAGACCTGGTTCGCTAAGACCACCTCTCTGATACCAACTTTAATGACCCGTCCTAATCCATCTGGACGAATACATTACATTTAGTTACATCGCGAGGTACTTGACCTCTATATGATACATTTTACAAACATTGCATTCGTTTTTTAAAAAGACAAACTTTCATTTCATCGAAAGTTGACGGCATGCATACCATTTCATAATATATCCAACTATAATTGGCTTAATAATAATCTTGATGAACTCAACGACTCGAATGCAACGTCTTTTGAAATATGTCAGGAATGACTCCAAGTAATATCTCTAAAATGAGCAAATGCACAGCGGAAGATTTCTTTCAAACATGAGAATAAACATTCTTTTAAGTGTCAACCAAAAGGTTGGTGAGTTCATTAGTTTATCATAAACATTCATTTTCATCATTTTAATAGACCATAAGATTTCATATTTTTATTTGTACCCGTAACCCGGGTACAAAATAATACGCGTAACCCGCGAATTAAAAATCATTCATATGGTGAACGCTTGATAACCGACTTAACTTTAATGCACAGAATATCCCCAAACAGAACCTCTCGTCTGTATAATAATAATAATATCGAAGTACTAAAGCATCCGTACCCCGGATGGTACTTGCCGAGATCCATAGATCTATCTTTAGGATTCGCGTCAATTAAGGGTACTGTTCCCTAATTCTTAGGTTACCAAGCTAAAAAGGGGTGATATTCAATATTCAATAATCCAACCATAGAATGTAGTTTCGATTACTTGTGTCTATTTCGTAAAACATTTATAAAAGCAGTGCATGTATTCTCAGTCCCAAAAATATATATTGCAAAAACATTTAAAAAGGGAGCAAATGAAAGTGTGATTTTTGATTTATCATATATGCATGTATTATGTATATAATATTAAGTAGTGATTAAAAGAGACAATAACAGTGATATGGTACAGTAATAGACTTTAATCATTTTGTGTTGATTTAAGTCACGGATTCACAAACAATAATTTAAATTATTAATAATAATATACTAATAATTGAATATTAAAACGTGCCAATTACTTAGCCGTCGCCTATTACATACTAAATTTCGTACTTCGTTGTTATTCAGTGGCGAATAAAAGTCTTCAAAAAATTCCCATATTTTTAAATTAAATGTCTTTATTTATTTTGATAATTATGGTATAGAATTCAGTCACTAACTATTAAATAAAAATTACATTAATTATTCACTCCCAACCCTAAGTAAAATATAAAAAGTTTTAAAATTCAACAAATAGTTTCTAAATATATTTTAATTAAGCCTATAATTTATAGAACTCATTTTCATATCACGGTTTATTTTAAAATTACATAAGTTTGAATTTAACTTGCTTAATATCAATCGAAACATCAAACGAGTATTACAATTATTTAATATTTATTTTTAATATAATTTATTTATATATAGAGATATATTTTGAATAATAATTATTATAATATCCTATTTTTATTTTATTAATTATTAATAACAACAACATATAATACTTCAAATTATATTTCGAATTATTATTTATATATACATACACACGTATCTATTTACAATTAATTGTTCGTGAATCGTCGAGAACAGTCGAAGGTCAATTGAATATATGAAACAGTTCAAACAATTTGAGACTCAGTTTAACAGACTTTGCTTATCGTGTCGAAATCATATAAAGATTAAGTTTAAATTTGTTCGGAAATTTCCGGGTCGTCACAAAGTAGACATTTTTCGGTTAGCCGGTGGATTGTAGGCTTCATTTACGCCCCTGTCATTACCATAGATATTTTTAATGATGGTAACCCAAAGAGAATTACTTTTGGATTTGAATCTCCACCACCATTTACCAAGGAGAGCTTGGTTTTTTTGTGGCGAGGGAGCCAATATTTAACCCACTCTTATTGGGAGGTAAAAGACAAGTTTTCCATTTAACCCACGCCATTTTTGAGACATCACTCGATCCACCCCCAAAAAATGACGTCTTATACCCTCAAAGTTTATTTAACACACAAATTGGGGCTTTAAATAGAGAGAAAAAAAATAAAGGGGAATACTAGATAATACCTATTTAATTAGAGTAAGTCTTCCGTTGTAAGATAGAAGTGTTTGTATATAAATATATATAGAATAGAGATATTAATGTGATAAATATCGATGGAAAAATTTTATATTTATAGTGTAAACGAGGGTGGGATAGCCCGCGCGTTACTGCTAGAAAATAATTTAGCTCTATACTTTAAAAGCTTATAATTACACAAAGCCATCCACAATTGATACGAACCTCATATTGTACATATAATCATTTGTAAAAGCATAAAAACATTGTTCACAAGTGATAATACACATAACGATCTGTCTCAGAATGGCACACTATTAGTAGCACTCCGCCTAGAGTGTATCTGGCATGAACCATCCCGGGCAAAGAATATCTTCCCCACCCCACCTTAGTAACCTGATCAGAAGGTTACTTTACGTACATATACGGGATGAAGCATACCGGACAAAGGCTAGCCGGGATGCTACATAAAACTCTAGGACAAGTGTGCAGGCTACCGGCATCACTTAGTCGAGTACAAAGCATCGAGAAGTCAAGGACCATACCATTACATAAAAGGCATGCTAAACCATGTACGCCGAGTACCCGATTACCTTTTACAAGATTACCTACGAACTGGTTACAATCTCACCCGGACATAACACTACCGTGAAGGAACACTTGGAATAAAACATCAGGTATAACCCTTTTGTCTGAGCAAGACATTCAACCGTCACACCCTAGAAGGATCCGCCACACTCTCGGAATTACCATGTCTTGCCAACTCAGGTGTCTAGTACCGGGACAAGCACTTTGTCCCGGAACAAGCACACTGTCCCAGAACAAGCACACTGTCCCGGAACAAGCATACCGTCTCGGAACAAGGGCACTGTCCCAGAACAAACATATGATCCCGGAGCAAAGACACAAACGGGCTGCACGCCACGTCAGCCCACGAATCTAGAAAAGTTTGTTAGGATCTGTCTATTATTCCTATAAAAGGGGCATGTGCCACGTCAACCCTAGGGATTAGCGAAGTTTGTTACCATGAAAGGGACATGTGCCACATCACCATTCCCTCATAACACCTATACATACACGAACAAGATCATTCATTTAATAACAGTAGACGCATTAACGTTAGTCTGCCCAAATTAATTACAATAACGTTTCTCCAGCTGATAATACTACTCCGATAAAGATTACGGTCGATATCGGAGTTAGCCACTACTCTAAGATATCAACTTATTCGATCCCAATCAAGTAAGCTTAATCCAATCGATTGTTTTAAGCCCTTGAAATCCAGATTTCAAATTGGGGTTTGCATAGTTATTGGAGATAAGACATTTGACCCACTATCTTTCACTAATCTAGCACTCAAATCCGAAATCTTTTTCACTCTTTACGATTTTGGTTTGATCAAATGGCGCCACCTAAAGGTACGAACAATACAGGGAAACCAGGCAGCGAAATGGAAAGCAAGAAAGGCACGTCTGACGTCATTCCACCAACTTTGAACAAAGAAAGCTCACCAACGGTGGAACCACCCCAAACCTAGAAGCAATCAATCCATCACATTCACTCCGGCGAAACTTCAGATGATGAGATGAATGTTTCCGGCGGCGACGAAGACACACCGAGATAATCACCAAGATGCCATCAGCTGACATCGAAAAACAAGTAATTGAGAAATTGAAGGCCATGTTGGGCGACGGTACCAATCTAGCAGGAAGGCAATAGCTACAAAACTCTGAAATCTTAAAGGCTAGGCCTCTGCCGAACATCGGTGCAGGAAATGATGGTGTTGCCAAGGCTGTCGCCAATGCATGGCTCACTAATCTCCTCGTATAGGCTGCACCGCCGGCGTACAAACATTCTCTGTCGCAACCTACCGTTCAGGGCATTGCACTTGAGAATTTGTTTACTCTGATCACTAATAATAAAGCAAAGTGGCCAGTTGAGATGTCAGCTACCAGCCAGAAGCTTTGCGAGTGAATTACCAGTTGTATTCTTCCCGACAACATCGTCATACCGATCACATTTGGGGTATAAAATGGCACAACCGTCCCGGATGATTTCCTGCAAATCTTTGAGGGCGCCATGAAAACCCAACACTTGAGTGATGAGGCGGAGTGTCAGCTTTTTCTAACTGTCCTGCAGTCCGCTGCCAGAGAATGGTTAGCTAAACTGCCACCAAACGGCATCACATGCTTCGCAGATCTACGGGAGAAGTTTCTCATGCAATATCAAAACCTCCGCCAGCACAGGTTCACACACTTATATCCTCATGAAATACCAATATACCGGGGGGAGAAAATCAAAAATTTCATCACAAGGTACATGTTATAGTGCCAAATAATCGCAGGGCTACCGCAAATAGAACAGATATCAGGATTCATAACATGTCTGGATAAAGAAGCACACCCGTTACTCGTCACCGAACTTCGATGGAACATCCCGAATACTTTCACGGAAGCCGTGACGGTAGCAAGGAAATACCAGCATTTCGGGCGAGAAAGGCAAGTCGGGTACCAACGAGATGAGAAGAAGCGAGACGATGAAAGGAGAAGCGATAGCCGGCACCGTCTTGACGGTAGCCGATGAACAGACAGCCATCACAGAAGCCATAACAGCCACGGAAAAAGCCATGAAAAACACAAGCATGACAAAGGCAACCGAAGGCCGTATGATAAGGGATCTTTAATCGACAGTCTGACCAAAACGCCAAGAGAGATACTTCCAACGGATCCGGTGAAAGCCAAATTCACCCCTCCAGCACCAATGGAAAAATGGGATGGCCAAAAATCAGACAAATACTGTGAATTTCACGAAGACAACGACCACGATACTGATGAATGTAAAGCGTTAATGAGCGAAATCATTGCAAAAATAAAGGACGGTGAACTTAATCACTTGCTTTAGGGCCAGAAATTCAAAAAAGCTAATCCAAACAAAATGTTCAGTTGGAAAAAAGAAGATGGCAAGAAACGTGAGAAAGCAAAAGACAAGGTCGCAATCAACATGATCAGTATTGAAAAAGATGAGCACGTCCCACGCAGTTCCTGGAAAGATGCCACAATCACATTCCCAAAACTACCGACACGATACTCTATGGAGGAACCGGTAGTGATTGACGGTCTGATATACGGTCTTCGAGTCAAGGAAGTGTACACCGACACAGGGAGTGAAGTTGATGTCCTGTATGCCCATTGCCTTTCCCAACTCCCAAAATGCGTCGGAAGAAAAATGAGACAGTCCAACGCTATCATCTCCGGGTTCATGGGTTCCACTGAAGAACCCATGGGCAAACTCAAGGTAACGGTCATGGTAGGCACTCAGCCCTACCTTCGTAGTGAGATCATTGACTTTTACGTCGTTAAATCCGTGACCGCCACAAATGTGATATTGGGAAGAAAGTTCTTCAGGAAGTTTGGTGCAATAGCCTACACCGCTCACGGTCTGCTTAAAATTCCAACCCGACAAGGTGTGGCAACGGTAAAATCCACCCGACATCCTCTCCCGGAAAGAGAGAACACATGGGCTAGGCGGAACGCCGAAACAAAGAAGGCACCGCACATTCTGGAAGAAGAACGTGTGTCAGTTCTTAAAAGGTTAACTTACTTCTCTCCACTGACGCACTCAACTAGAAACACACCAATCCCTACTTATGAGATTGGACAAGGAAGTGCCGGTTAGCATCGTCGACCAAAATGGGAGGAACAACTTATCGATATGCGTGAAGCAAATGAACCCTTGATCCCGGCACTAAAACGTTCCAGGCCAGAAAGTTGCGAGAGCTCCAACCGAGATAGGACACCGGCTAAGGGAAACAAAAGTGGCTAGATGCCACCCTGAAGTTTAGATGGATATCCTGGTTGAAATTGATCACTTCAATCACAGTTATCTTGATATTTATGTTTTTCTTTTCAAATAAGAATCTCTGTATGTCTTTTCTTTTTTAAGATGAATAAAGAATTTCTCTGTTTACAACAACTTAGTCATTCTGTTATTTACAACATTGCTCGCACGAAAATAACCGACTAGCGGCAGACAGATTCAGACATCCAAATAAGCGCCATGCAAGTTATTTGTACCCCCTTAAGAGGTGATTGGCTAGCCCTCATCGATACAAGTTTATACTGATAAACGGCCAATGAGTAGATGGCATAAACACATCTGAGTGCACAGTGTACATGCCAAAACTAATATAAATGTAGTCTAGACCTACATAAGAAGACACAAACTAGTTTGACTAAAGAAAAAATCAACACATAATACATTAGACTGAAATATCATTAATCACACAAGGTTTCATTACAAGATATGCCAAAATACGTGTAACAACGTGCAGTGCAAAATATTAAAACTGAAAATCTAACAATTGATGCACGGTTATACCTTTGGCAGTACAAAGATCCTCAAAATTGCCAAACTGAATTTCCGCCAATGCCTTCTCGGCGGCCTGCAATTCCTGCACGGCACCCAGGACCACCTTCCCGGCAATATCCAGGTGTAAAGGAGCTGCCCCTCCAAGATGATGCTTTTGCATCAACCGCACCGCTTGCGTAAAGTTGGCCGCCCTAAAGCTCTGCAAATACGCCTCAAAAGGCGCCTTCACAGTGCTGGAATTAATGGCCTTTTTCAGAACAGAAGGCAGGACAGCCTGCAAGCGATTGCACTCGGCCCAAGCAACATCCTTCATCATGGTGGTGGAGTTAATTTCCTTATCCTTTTCTTCCACCACCTGTGCAAGCTTCTCCTCGGCAACCTTCAGCTGGCTCTCCAGGTCCTTAACAGCATCCCAGGGTTTACTTGCCTTGTTATAATTAAAGATTTAATTATGACAAATCAGCAAATATGTACACTACAATGTTATGTGCAGCCAGCACAAGTTTGTTTATGTATAGACAACAAATATTGATGTGTTGAGTATTTAGTATGCTGCCTGGTCTACCAGCAGAAGGTAGACATTATTCTTCAAATAGCACAGGATGAGTGCCTATCAAATCATGAAGATCAAGTGACTCAGCATAGAAGAACCAGCATAGCTGGTAAGTAGCATAATACACAAAGATAACTATGCTCCATTATAAACATAGTGGTTTCTCGAGTGGTCTACATCAATTGTACTATTCAACAGAAAGTCGAAGACAAAGTTGAATAGAAAAGGACACGTGTCGACGGTTGACAAGTGACCTTACAGGACCACGTGGGACTGCAGAATCTTAATGCATGTGTAGACATGTGTTATCCTTTATCAACGCTTAGAGAACACAACATTCTATTTGTTTAATCAAATAGTGGTACCAAACCGAATTGGGGTATTCTTGCAAATAGCTACCAAAGAGGAAAGAAGAGAGAACACTCTCTGATGCAGTTGTACCCACAAGTACAGACATCCTATGTACAAGTGGACAATAGAACAATTACATGGATAATATGACTACTATAAATAGAAGTATCCACTATTGTAATAACGAGTTGTGTGGGTTTATTTATTTAGAGTCCAAGGTTGTAATACCTTAAGATATCCTGGATAGCTATAACTTAGGTATAATCTGTATCAACCAATTATCATTTCGCCAAGGATAGTTGTAATTCTTTGTGATTCAAATCAATAAAGAATAAACCGTTAAAAATTACCTTTGACTCTATTTAAATCACTTGCTTGAATACTGAATTGTTATAACTGTTAAGTTAATTAAAAAGAATTGTATTCACCCCCCTCTACAATACTCCTGTTGTTATTCAAAGGACCAACAACTGGTATCAGAGCTTTAGTCTTGATTATCTCATATCTTGGGTCTGAATTCTCTCATGGCTGCATACACAAACTCAGCTTACCTTGAAAATGGGTCATCCAATAGACCACCTAAATTTGATGAAGATGAGTATGAAACCTGGAAAGCTAGGTTCCTGCTCCATCTTGAGTCTGTTGACCCACTCATGCCTGGCATTGCTACAGATGGACCTTTCATCCCTACTGAAACACTTAATAGCATTCCTGCTACAGCAGACACTCCTGCTATCCCAAGCAGAGAAGTTTTTCTTCCACCATCTAGATGGGTGGATGAGAACAAACGTCGTGTTGGACTTGACCCTAAGATCAGAACCTTGTTAGCTATCACATTACCTAATCATTTGTTCAAACTGGTTAAGGGAAAATTGAATGCTAAAGAGATGTTAGTCTATCTTGATGTTACATATGAGGGTATGGATGAGGTTAGGCAAAATAAGATTATTGATTTGAAAAGAGAATATGAAATGTTCTTTGCCTACAAGAGTGAGACCCTTAAGCAAACCTTCATTAGGTTTAATTTCTTAGTTGCTGACTTGCTTACCTTGAAAATCACCTATACTGATTTTGAACAAGTCAACAAATTCATTGATTCACTGCCTGCTAAATGGAAACCTGTTACTGACCCTTTAAGAACCACTCAGACCTTAAAGAACTTTAACATGTCTTCTCTATATGGAACACTTTGGAACCATGAGAAGGCAGAAGCCAAACTTGAACTGAATTTGAAAGAGAACTTTAAGTCTGTTCCCACCACTTCAAAATCTACAAACTCGGCTGATACTGCACTTGTTGCTGCTGCTAAAAAGAAAGCTCAAAAGGCTTTACTGGTTTAAAAGCTGATGGCAGAAGAAGAGTCAGCTGACGAGGAGGATAGTGGTACTGGGTCTGAGGAAAGCAGTGATGATGGTGATGTTGAAGGGTTTGCTGAAGGTATGGCTTTTTTTGGCTAGGCAATTCAAAAAGTTCAATCGTAATAGAACCAGCAAGCCATACAGAGGGAGTAAGAAGCCAAGTGCTAGGTATGGTAGTAAATCAGTTAAGGGCCCTAAACCTGAATGTTACTACCGTGGGAAGGTAAGACACTTTGCAGCTGAGTGCATTTCCCGAAAACCTTCATCACATGCTAATTCACTTTCAAAAGCTGACAAGTACAAGAACAAGTACAAGGCAATGAAAGCCCAAATGAAGGAAAATTCAAAGACTTATAAGAAGGAGAAGAAACCAGAGAAGGTGCTAGTTGCTGATCATCATGATTGGGATGAAACCAGCTCATCTTCATCTTCTGATAGTGAAACTGATGAAGATTGTGCTGGTTATGCTTCTGGTGAAAAGCTGTGTTTAATGGCCAGAGAAGTAGAGGACTTGATAGAGGAAGAAAGTGGTAGTAAAATTTTAGCTGATATGAGGGAAGCTGATGAGAAAAGAGATTCACCTCAATGGAAATCTGAAATGCAATATAAGGTTGATAATTTTTAAACTTATACTGATGATGAAAAAGCTGAAATGTTTGACTACCTGAGAATTAACTTAAGCAGAGGCAGCAAACGTAAAGAAGATTTCAAAACTGAAATTAAATCTTTAAATGAAAAACTTAAATGCAAATCTGATGAAATTAAGATTTTTAAAGATGAAATTTCTAAACTTGAAAAACTAAACTATGCTTTAAAATCTCTTCAGTCAGATGCAACAGTAGTCTAAAACCAGCTTACAGACCTTAAAAAGGTGGTAGCCTCTTGTTGTTTGTCTGTTCAATGCACAACAAAGTGCATTAATGAACAGATACCTGCCCCGGTTGAGGCATTCTTTGCTGGTGACTATGCTGCTACTGCTGCTCATGCTGAAGTTACTTTCATGGACCCTGTGCTTGAAACTGATCCTGATGCTGTCTTGCCAAATACTTTTGCCAAGATAGTTAATGGTAACAAGGTCTTTACAAATAAATTTGTAAGACCTACTGCTAACCACCACCTGCCATAAAAGAGATAATGGAGGATGAATAAAGAGCAAGAGAAGCCAGTACCTCAACTGATGAGACTACTGGCCCCTCTAGCATCTACTACAAGACTCCAAAAGAAAGACAGATTAAAAGGGAAATCACTGAAAACAATCAAAGAAAATTAAAATCAACTGATTCCCCTTCTTTTTCGAGTTCAACAATTACCAAGCCAGCTGATGAAAATTGTAGTGGTCAGCCAGTAGCTGTAGACAAGCCAACAAAATGAAATACTGGAAAGTCCAAGGCAGCAATCAAAATTCATACTAGTCAACCAGTATCAGCAGACAAGCCAGTAACTTCCCACACTGGCTCGTCAAATGAAAAAGGCAAAGCAGTATACCATGATTATGGTACGGGTTCCAAGAAGAAAGCTTCCGTTAAGGGAAAAGCTAAAGTGAATCAAATTTTGGAAAATTTTGGAATCAAGTGCTGGGTCATCTATCACTTAGATAACAACTGTTAAGCTTGACCAGCTCATTGCAGCTATAGCTGAAAGCAGACCTGATCTTACTGCCCCTATTAAGTCTGTGTATGACCAGTCACCAAGACTAAAAGTGAGAAAATGCTACAAATGTGGCAGCAAGTTTCACTTGGCCAATCAGTGTACTCAAACCAAACCCCCATCTGCAGCTGCCTCTTCAAGCAGACCAGCAGAAAGGAAGAGATAATCAAAAATGACCCTTAATGATACGTATTCCCGATTGGCTCATTTTGCGCATCACACTTGCACCATATGTGCACATACCTTGTGCTATGGCACTGCAGGCGCAAGTAAATGTGCGCTAGGGAGCGCCAGGTTGAGGATAGCGCTCTGTATAAAGATGACGTGTCCTGTACTTACCACGATCTCTGTACAAAGACCGACAGCTAGCAAAAAGTAATAGTACTGTTCCCTGGTCCCCTCCCTTGGACTACCAGGTAGTACAAACAAGAAAGCAACGTGAAACACATGGCTTGTAACAACCCGACTTTTTCCGTTACTATCGTTACTTGTCCGTTAAATATTTAATGGTGATTACTTAGAACCTTATGTGTTTAACAGAATTAAATGCATTTTTGATCCTAGTGGATTACTTGAATTAATATGTTATATTAATTTATGAACTTATTTCGAATAATGAAATAACTAGAAAATGATACGATTAAGTTAATCGCCTAGAAAGCTTTTCAGTTTACGGAACTCATAAAAACGACGAAATAATTATTTTCAATAATTATTGACTTTAAGAAAAACTTATTTAATGTATTATTTAATTAATGGATTAAATCCGGTGATTTCGTTTTAACGACTAGTTAACGTTCCGGAGATCCGGTACGGTTAACGGCACTCGAAACGGACCACGCGAGTACAAGAAAATAACGAAACGAATGGTGTTTCACTTTTAATCATTATTTTATGTAATTATTATGTTTTAAACATACTTTCAATTTATTAGAATTTATATAGATTAATAACGCGAGAAATTGACGTTTAACGTTCCGGTTTGCGTTTTCGGTTAACGACACTTAAAGGCTCTTAACGGGATCCCATAGAAAATCATCTAGCAACATTTTAGAACCCATGGACTCCCTTTTACAGCCCTTTGGCTGAACTTACCCATAGGAACCCTTAATGGACTTGTTTCTTGCTAGTTTCCTTATTGGGTTATTGGATTAGGCCGTAACTTGAGTACTTAAATCATCTAATTAACCAAAACACATTCATTACTCTTTCCTATACCCTAAATCATGACCAACCAGCCCTCTCCCTCCCTTGAATTCTACGACCACCATCACCATTGAATCACCATTCAAAACTCAAAACTAGAACAAGTCGCGTGCATTAAAGTTGTTGTTTTCTTCATTCTCTACGCGATAGTACTTGCAATTTGTGATTCTAAGGTTTAATTGAAAATCCTCATCTTATTAAATCTGATTTTTGTTCAATTACATAGTGTAATCAAGTCTAGTTCTCAATTAATGGTGTTATGTGTTGTTATTTATCGTTTGGTTGCGTAATTAACGTTGTATGTGTCAAAAACGAATTTGTATTTTAATGATCTGATTTAATTGACATGAGATCTGATATTTTAATATGTTTAATTAGAAATATATCAAAAAGTTATTAAATTTAGACTCCGATTTTGCGTGATTTCGTTATCGTATGCTCAAGATATGCTTAATCGAAGTTTTCGTTAGGGTTTGCATGATATACGAATTTTCTGAGTTACATGCTTTGTGTTTTAGCTTATATAAAATATACTACTGTATTCCTTGTGAAAAGTTATGCAATTTAGACTTAAGATTTGCGTCAAAAGGTTATGTAATGCTCCCGTTATGTCAAAACGAAGATTTGATTTTTAAAGTGAGCTGAATCGTTATTCAAAGTTACATAAAAATTGCTAGAGTGAACTAGGAATTGATTGAGGCTTTGATATTCTGGAATATGTTAGATTTAAGTGTTCCTTGATATGTTTCATTTGTATGCGAACTTGCGAGAAAGTGATTTGCCATGAGATATATGCTCGTCTAAGTGATATGTCTGTTTGATGAACAAAACTGGAAGGTATGTAATGATTGATTAAACTGTACAAATTGGCTAAATAGATGTGTTTGATTATTTTAACACTAAAATTTTGGGATGTTTTGAGATGACTCCAAATGGCCGTTCGTCAAAATCTATTTTCTATATTTTATGAAAAATGTTTAAAAACTGACGCGCATGCAGAAATTTCTGTAATGAACTATGATTTGACCCATTCTGATATTTGACTTTTATTTATCATATAAGGCTTTGGCCAAACTTTTTGGAATCTATTTTAAGTGTAGTTATGATCTGGAGTTTTTCATTATTTAATGATTTATGTGCTATGAGCTATAGTTGGATCTTTCTACGACGTACGAATTTCTAAGGCATGCTTTAAGGTGCAAAAGTGCAATATGCTTAATTATGACTTGTAAAGTGATACTTGACCTAGGTTTGACTTATTGATCATGTTTGAATGACCTACTGAGATGTTTGACTTTAGTTGACCACTTTGACCGAGTTGACTTTTGGTTTGACTTTGGTTGACTTGCTTGGATTAGTTGACTTTTACTTGTTCGTTGAGTCAGTCTGAACACTAGGACTTTGCATACACTATGGGTTAACATAGTATGTCCTATATGTGTATACTTAAGATGACTTACATGATTAGGTTGCATTGTTTGGTTGAGATTGTTCGATTACAGTACGTTTCGCTAAGATATTTCAGATGCTTTTGCTAAGGTGAGTCTATAGTCCCTTTTTCAGCAACATTTTTGGGATGAGATACATGCTGCTTTTGAAACTATTTCTTAAACTGTTTTTACGAATGTTTTACATATTAGGCACGAGTAACTTACCAAGAATATACATATGAGTTCAGATCAAAAATCCCTTAGCTTGATTATATTAGTTACTTTGTAAGCTCGACTTATAGGGACGGTACCGTTAGGTTTGACAAACCTCGCCTAAAACATAACAGGCGTCAATTCTGTTGTTACTCATATACTTGATCGGTGTAGCGCAATGATAGGGTGAACTAAAAACGTGGGCTCGACTCATGCAAAGGTTAAAGCTTTATAATCAAGTGCTCATGATAAGTGTATATTATTATGAAGCTTTTCAGAAATATTGTGGCCTAACTTACGATGAATGTTACTTAAACATGATGTTTACAAACTTGAAACTGGACATGGTAATGTCTACAAACAGATGAAACGAAAAGAACATTTGATGTCACTCACAGTTGAAACTTGACATCTTACAAACAGTTTATGTAGTGACCCGAACTTTTCCATGTTTATATATATTAAATGAAATTGATATTTACATGATTAAGTGTTTCCAACATGTTAAGAAATCAAACTTGTTAAGACTTGATTAATTGAAATAGGTTTCATATAGACAATTGACCACCCAAGTTGACCGGTGATTCGCGAACGTTAAAACTTGTAAAAACTATATGATGACATATATATGGATATATATATAGTTAACATGATATTATGATAAGTAAGTACCTCTTTAAGTATTTTAACAATGATTTATATACATAAAAATGAGACTATTGAATTAAGAAACTTGAAAACGATATATATAACGATTATCGTTATAACAACGTTTTACTAATTACATATGAATCATTTTAAGATATTGTTACACTATATATAAACATGATAAATTATAAGTAAACACATCTTTAAGTATATTAACAATGAACTACATATGTAAAGACAAGACTACTAACTCAATGATTTCGAAACGAGACATATATGTAACAATTATCGTTGTAACAATATTTAACTGTATATATATCATACTAACATATACTAATATATCATAATATCATGATAATGTAATAATTTAACATCTCTTTAGATATAATAAATAATGGGTTAACAACATTTAACAAGATCGTTAACCTAAAGGTTTCAAAACAACACTTACATGTAACGACTAACGATGACTTAACGACTCAGTTAAAATGCATATACATGTAGTGTTTTAATATGTATTCATACACTTTTGAAAGACTTCAAGACACATCAAAGTACTTCTACTTAACAAAAATGCTTACAATTACATCCTCATTCATTTTCATCAACAATTCTACTCGTATGCACTCGTATTTATACTCGTAAAATACACAGCTTCTAAATGTATTTACTATTGGTATATACACTCCAATGATCAGCTATTAGCAGCCCATGTGAGTCACCTAACCATGTGAGAACCATCATTTAACATCTAGCATGAAATATCTCACAAAATAACAAACTAATGGAGCCTATATGATGTACCATAATTCACGTGAAGATGGGTGTTTGTGAACACTTTCATTTTGCAACTTACATGCATCAAACTACTCTCTCTCAAGTGTTCTTCCATTGTTCTAAGCGTTCTTCATCATCTTCATCAAAATCTAGCTCAATCTAGTTTATAAATCCATACATAAACCAAGTTATAAAACAACTACTCCAGAACACACCAACAACACTTCCAAGTTTGCTAGCTTACTTCCAATCTTGCAAATCTACTTTGAGTGATCATCCAATCTCAAGAAATCTTTATTATTTACAGTAAGATATCTTTCTAATATAAGGTAATACTCATATTCAAACTTTGATTCAATTTCTTTAACTTTAACAATCTTATCTCGAGTGGAAATCTTACTTAAACTTGTTTTCGTGTCATGATTCTACTTCAAGAACTTTCAAGCCATCCAAGGATCCTTTGAAGCTAGATCTATTTTTCTCATTTATAGTAGGTTTATCCACAAAACCAGAGGTAGTAATGATCTTCATAACATCATTCGATTCATATATATATAAAACTACCTTATTCGAAGTTTTAAACTTATAATCACTAGAACATAGTTTTGTTAATTCTAAACTTGTTCGCAAACAAAAGTTAATCTTTCTAACTTGACTTTTAAAATCAACTGAACACATGTTCTATATCTATATGATATGCTAACTTAATGATTTAAAACCTGAAAACATTAAAAACACCGTAAAACCGGATATACGCCGTCGTAGTAACACCGCGGGCTGTTTTGGGTTAGTTAATTAAAAATTATGATAAACTTTGATTTAAAAGTTGTTCTTCTGGGAAAATGATTTTTCTTATGAACATGAAACTATATCTAAAAATCATGGTTATACTGAAAGTGAAAGTATGTTTTCCAAAATGGTCATCTAGACGTCGTTCTTTCGACTGAAATGACTACCTTTACAAAAATGACTTGTAATCTGTATTTACAACTATAAACTTATACTTTTTCTATTTAGATTGATAAACTTAAGTTCAATATGAAACCATAGGAACTTGAATCACTCAAAACGGATTTAAAACGAAGAAGTTATGGGTAAAACAAGATTGGATAATTTTTCTTGTTATAGCTACGTGAAAATTGGTAACAAATCTATATTAATCATATCCTAGCTAACTCATATTGTATTATACATGTATTCTAATATATTATGTAATCTTGGGATACCATAGACACGAATACAATGTTTTGACATATCATATCGACCCATCTATATATATATTTCGGAACAACCATAGACACTCTATATGCAGTAATGTTGGAGTTAGCTATACATGGTTGAGGTTGATTCCAAAATATTATATATACTTTGAGTTGTGATCTAGCCTGAGGCTTGTATACACAAGGTCGTGGATTAATTTGAGATAATATATATTGCTTTATTTTCTGTACATCTAACTGTGGACAACTAGTTGTAGGATGCTAACGAGGACAGCTGACTTAATAAACTTAAAATAGCAAAAGCGTATTAAAATTGTTGTAAATATATTTTGAACATACTTTGATATATATGTACATATTTGTTATAGGTTTGTAAATCGACCAGTGGCCATGTCTTACTTCCCGACAAAGTAAAAATCTGTGAAAGTGAGTTATAGTCCCACTTTTAAAATCAAATATTTTGGGATGAGAATACATGCAGTTTTATAAATGTTTTACAAAATAGACACAAGTAATTGAAACTACATTCTATGGCTGAATTATTAAACCGAATATGCCCCTTTTTAGTATGGTAATCTAAGAATTAAGGAACAGACACCTAATTGACGCGAATCCTAAAGATAGATCTATTGGGCCCAACGAGCCCCATCCAAAGTACCGGATGCTTTAGTACTTTGAATTCATCATGTCCGAAGGGAGTCCCGGAATGATAGGGGATATTCTATATGCATCTTGTTAAAGTCGGTTACCAGGTGTTCACCATATGAATGATTTTTATCTCTATGTATGAGATGTATTGAAATATGAAATCTTGTGGTCTATTATTACGATTTGATAAATATATAGGTTAAACCTATAACTCACCAACATTTTTGTTGACGTTTAAAGCATGTTTATTCTCAGGTGATTATTAAGAGCTTCCGCTGTTGCATGCTAAAATATGGACAAGATTTGGTGTCAGCATGCTTGTATAATATTGTTTAAAACTGCATTCGAGATTTACTTTGTTGTAACATATTAATATTGTAAACCAATATGTATTTGTAGTGTGTAAGTGTGATATTTTAGATTATCATTTCTGGATAATCTAGGTGGTGACTTTTTAACATTGTCGATAAAATAAAGGTGATGGTTTGTTTTAAAAATGAATGCAGTATTTGAAAAACGTCTCATATAGAGGTCAAAACCTCGCAACGAAATCAATTAATATGGAACGTTTATAATCAATATGAACGGGACATTTCAGTTGGTATTCGAGCGTTGGTCTTAGAGAACCAGAAATTTATATTAGTGTGTCTTATTGAGTTTGTTAGGATACATTAGTGAGTCTGGACTTCAACCATATTTTCTTTAAAAAATGATTGCTTAACACTTTTGTTGAAAACTATATATTATTAACATGTAATTATTATGTGATATATTAACCTCTTAATGTGTTTGATATTGTGTGATAGATGTCTACCACTAGTACAAATCCCATCAACTCACCTAATCATAATAATGAAGAGTCGAATATATTTTGGGAAGATTCACAAATTCCAGAAGAAGAACCGGAAGAGGAGGAACCGGAAGAGGAGGAACCGGAAGAAGAGGAACCGGAAGAGGAGGAACCGGAAGAGGAGGAACCGAAAGAAGAAGAGGTTCTGGAGGAAGAAATATTGATACCTACAGTAAATCGATTAAATAAAAGAAAATCCTCAACCAACGGACCAAAGTCAAAAATGGTCAATGGTGTTTCCGCCAAGGAAGCAAAATATTGAGAAGATTACCAATTTTCCGATGAATCGGATCCCGATTAGGATTCCGATGATGTTATAGAAATTACCTCAACCCAATTTAATAAAGCAAAAGAAAATAATAAGGGAAAAGGTATAAAAATAGAGAAACCTGATTCCAACCCCGATGAACTTTATATGTATCGGCAACGTCCTTATTTCCTTAATTGTAACAATAACCCGGGAACCTCTAAACCACCAGGTGTTTCTAAACCATTGTGGAATACGACGGCTCGTATTAGAGGAACACCATATATCCCTAGAAAATTAGGAAAATGAACCAAGTCCGAAGAAGATGAAACCAGTGATTCGGATTAGAGGGTTGTAATCATGTTGTGTATTATATGTATTGTAGTGTGCTTGTACTTTTATGTTCTATGTAAAAATTGCTTGTATTGTTTGTTAATTATCTTTTACGAATCTAATCCTTGTCTATTTTACAGTATAAAAACACAAAATGGACGTTAAGGATAGACAACCAAAAATTTTAGAAGACCTACCAGGAGATATGATTAATGAAATCTTGTCTAGAGTTGGGCAGAATTCATCAGCACAATTAGTTACGGCAAAATTACTTTGTCAAAAGTTTGAAAGACATTCCAGGCATGCCTTAGTATATAAAAGGCTTTCCTTTGAAAGATGGGGTATATCACATTGGGGAGACCGTAAGTTACGCCGTGTTTTCTATAAAGCGTTAAATACGGGGAACCCAAATGCAATTTTACGCTACGGGTTAAGAACCTATTTTGACTCAACATATCCCAACATAGGATTTCGTGAGTTAGAAAGAGCTTCTAACATGCAACATAAAGAAGCATGTTATACTTACGGGTTAGTGATGTTCGCTTCTTATCAAAGTGAGAAAAAGAACATCGGATTACAACTTTTAAATAAAACCTTCCCACAAGTGATGGATTCAGTAGTTGGGGTGAGAAACAAGGTTTTTAGATTATTAAGGGGCTGTTGGACATTACGAAACCCTCATCCTTTTGATGACATTACAACATACTACCTAGCCAATGGTCATAACGGTTACTTTCCACAAGACCAAGGATGGGAAGTCGTCTTAGTAAAACCAGAATGCATGACTTGTTTCTGGACTTATGAATTACGTGTCTTTATTTCTTTTGCTGAACAACTTGCGTATTAACTAGAATTGCCTTTATAGCTGCCGAGTAGCAAAGTTATTATGTGCTATATTTCATCCTATATGTATAATAGCGGTATTGTAAGTTTGTAAAATATTGTATAAAATTTGAACGCGAAATTTTATTATAATCAGTTTTTTCATATAGAATTGTAGTAGTTGAATTGTATATTAGCTACTAAGTATGAACTTAACGGGTATGTACTACCCGAATTAAAACTATAAAACGCTAATATGAAGAAAAAACTTTTATAAATGAGTTCATACTATGCTACAAAATACTATTGACTACTCTTAAAATTCTATATGATTAACTTAATTCTTTTGGGCTATTTTTGAAGGAAATGACACCGACGACTCTTCAGAATTTGAACATGAGCGAGGAAGACTTCCGTGTTTTCCTTGCAGCAAACATAGCCGCAGTGCAGGCTACGATGCAAAATAACAATAACTCTGGATCTAACAGTGGAACTAATTCCACAAGAAATCGTGTAGGATGCTCGTACAAAGAATTCACTGCCTGCAAACTTTTAGAAATTGATGGAACCGAAGGACCAATTGGATTGAAACGGTGGACCGAGAAGGTCGAATCGGTGTTTGCCATAAGTAAGTGTACTGAAGAGGACAAAGTTAAGTACTCTACGCATACCTTCACAGGTACTGCGTTAACGTGGTGGAACACCTATCTTGAACAGGTAGGACAAAATGCTGCTTACGCACTACCGTGGTCGGCATTTAAGTAATTGATGAACGAGCAGTACCGTCTTGGAAACTAAGTCAATAAGCTCAAGGTAGAACTTAGAGAGTTACGAACACAAGGATTCGACATTACCACATATGAACGACGATTCACAGAGTTGTGCCTATTGTGTCCGGGAGCATTCGAAGATGAAGAAGAGAAGCTTGATGCGTTTGTAAAAGGGTTACCAGTAAGGATTCAAGAAGATGTGAGTTCACACGAGCCCGCTTCCATACAGAAGGCAAGTCCAATGGCTCATAAACTGATAAATCAGATTGAGGGGAGAATTAAAGAACAGGTGGCCGAAGAAGCCAACACGAAACATGAAATGCCCCGTCCTAATCCATCTGGACGAAGTCTTCAACAGTTGGTCCCATTGCGAGGTTCTGACCTCTATATGCCATGAACGACTCCATGTAATATGAGCAAATGCACAACGGAAGATTTCTTTCACACCCGAGAATAAACATGCTTTAAAGTGTCAACCAAAAGGTTGGTGAGTTCATAAGTTTATCATAAACAGTAAAAATTCATCATTTTAATATACCACAAGATTTAAATGCTGCATGGTACAAATGGGCCCGAATCCTATACCCACCTGTAATGTACATGCTATATCTTTTAAATACAGTACACCTTTTTCGTGTACAAAATCATCTTTCATAAAACTTAGTAATCGTAAAATCATCTTTCATAAAACTTAGTAATCGTACTCATATCTCGTGTACAAAAAATAACATACACATAACCTGTGTATAAAATCATTCTCTCGGTACATAACATTCACTTTTCATTGCTTTCATAGCTTGGCTTGGTAACCGACCTTAACATATAATGCGCATAATAATATCCCCAAAACAGAGCATCTCGTCTGTATAATAATCATATTAACTTCGAAGTACTAAACACCACGCCCACTAGCCCTTCCGTCTAGTGAACATTCTGGGTGGGGGTGTTAAACCCGGTAGCTACCTTTAGGATTCGCGTGAATTAGGGCCATACCCGATTCTAATTCTTAGGTTACCAAGCAATAATAATCAGGGGAAACTATTCATAACAATTAGTGGCAATTATCACGTCCAACTAATTCAATAATAATCCACAGAACTTCTGTCTGATAATAATTCATTCGAGGAATGTTTTCCTTGTGTCTATCTCATCAAACATTTATAAAAGCATTTCATGTATTCGCAGTTCAAAATATATTTCAAAAGCATTTAATAAAGCAGTTATAAAACAGCGCATGTATTCTCAGTCCCAAAAATGTAAAGAGTAAAAGGGAATCAAATGAACTCAGCATACTGTATTTTGTAGTAAAAATACATATGACGACATTGAACAAGTGTAGGGTTGGCTTCGGATTCACGAACCTATATTATTCATATATTTATTGATATATATATACTTGAAATCGAACAATTTATATACCATTATTATTAATGATATATTTGTTACTTTAATGGATTATATGTTTCATTAATTAATTAACTATATTCATTTTATAAATACTTAGTATGAAATATCAATGTAGTTAGGTTATATGTTTTAACTATATCTTTATAAAAATATTATTTCTTTGTAAAAATAATAATTATAGTAATACTACAATATTGATAACAATAATAATATTAATAATGATAAAATGATAATTTTGGTAATAATGTTACTAAAAATGACAATTTTTCTAATATTAATAATAGTAGTAATAATAATAATAATTGAAACTACCTTAATAGTTTTCCACACAAAAAAATATATGCCATGTACGAGGCTCGAACCAGCGACCTCTCGAAGCCCACAAACACCCTGAACCATGGCTCCAATCTTGTTTTTCTGATTCAATTCGCTAACCAAATCTATTAAACTCGTTTATATCTTTTTCCTTTTCTTTTTCAAAACCAAAACCCAAATCATTTTTCCATCATCATCTTTACCTATTATCATCATCCAAATAAACGAATTACCAATAATGACTCATTGTAATTATTCATTATCATAATCGTTTTAATTATTTTCAACTCATCATTATCTAGTTATCATTAAACTTATCATAATCAATGTTATCGATCATCATCAAAATCGCACGTAACCTTCATCATCACCTTTATCGTTTATAACCCGTTTCTATCATCTCCATCTGATCATCATGATACACCACCATTATCATCTTAATATTTATCATTATACACGTATCTTCATTAACATACGATCCAATATATCCTGGATCTTGTTCCAACCTTCCAAAGAAGTATATGGCCCAACTATCATATGAATCTCAGCCCACCTTCAATTAAATTCTCGGCCTAAACTAAATAGCTAGCCCAATAATTAATTAGGAAATACGGTCTGATTACTTATTAAGTTTGGACTAAATTTCCTACAGCAATTGCATAATGATGGCGCATGAATTAAAAGGGTCCATCTTTGGTACCCACCCGATGCTACGTACCATAACTTGCCAATATTTATTTAAGATCTTGCCAATATTTAATAGGTTATCAATGTCAAGGGTGTCGGCCACAAAAAAAAAATTATACTTAACATTGCCTTAATGATGCCTTTATACACATATTTCCTTGAGCTAGATTGAGAAGAGAAAGAGAAGAAAATACGCAGGTTCATTACTTGTAATAGAAGTTGGTTGGATACGATATGAGAAGAAACTTGCAGCAGTAAACAAAACAGTGGAAAGCATGGAGTTCAAAGTGGTGTTGGATTCATACAACAGGCTTCAACAACAGCAACTATACAACAATTGTTGTTGTGTTTTTAGGTTGTCGAAAAAAAAATAAGAAGGCAATTTAGTTCATGATCAATATTTCGATAGAGAGGGAGAGAGAATGGTGGTGTAGTTGTTTGCTTTAGAATGGAAACAGAAAGGTAGTTTCTAAGTGGATTCCAAGGTGGTGACCGATTAGTGGGTTGCTCAATTGTAAGGAAAACAGTTTAAAGGTTAGATGTTCATCGAGATGAAATTTAGGGGTGAATATGAATTGTATTCCATACAAATGTATATATATATTTGCATATATATGATATGCCTATGATTGAGTGATACAGCAACATTACTTTATAAATTTTTGTTTTATATCTTGACTGTTTCCGTGATTTACGATTTGATTTCTCTTATTTTGGTCGAATTGAAATTGTAGAGTATAATATAGAAGTTAATATATTCAGTCATAGTTAAGTTGACTCAAATATGTTTGTTTTGTAGCCTGGATTGCCCGACAATAAAATTTTCTATCAGTATACAAAAAAAAAAGTAAAAAAAAATAAAAGATGATTTCGACCTCTAACAGCTTGGTACCAACGATTAGGACGTCTAACAATTTGGGGGATTCAAACAAAATATAATACAGTAATTGATTGAGATAGCAACTGATTGTTGGAGTGGTTATCCATACGCATGATCTTATATATAATTAATTATAATTATATTAATAGCAATTATTTTTTTTATAATGTTAACGATAGACTTAATAATAATTTTAATATTATCATATCAAATAATACTTAAAATGATATTAATAATGTTATTAAAAATGATAGTATTAAATTGTATTAATTTCTAATTATTATAATAATAATAATAATAATAATAATAATAATAATAATAATAATAATAATAATAATAATAATAATAATAATAATAATAATAATAATAATAATAATAATCATAATAATTTATAATAATAATAGTTCTGATGATAATGGTAATAATATTTAAAATTAATAATAACATTAATAATAATAATATTACAAGATTGCTAACAATAATAAAAATAATGATAAAAATAATAATAATAATAATATTGATAATACTATATTAATTAGTAAATATGTAAGTAATAATAATTTTACTAATACATTTATATTTTCAACTTGTACTTACATATATTAATATTAGATTTTGTTAATTATGTAATATTATATATATATATACATAATATTCATACATTTTAGATAATATACATATAGTAATTGTTATATATGTTCAAACTACTATGTATAATTATGGTTTTATATTGAAACTAATAACCCCACAGTATAACATTTAATACTCTGTTAATATAGACAAATTAAATACATTCAAATTACGTCTCTATTTTTAAATAACATTTTTAAATAACATGTTTAAGTTATCTTTCGATATAACCAACTCACATAATACTTCATCAATATTTTTATAATATTTAATTATTTACATGTATAGTTATTTATATCTTACATTTCTATTTACGATTTAAGGTTCGTGAATCGTCGAGAATAGTCAAAGGTTAAATGAATACATGAACACAGTTCAAAGTTTTTGAGACTTCATTATTACAGACTTTGCTTAGTATGTCGGAAACATATAAAGATTAAGTTTAAATTTGGTCGGAAATTCCCAGGTCGTCACAGTACCTACCCGTTAAAGAAATTTCATCCCGAAATTTGAGTGAGGTCGTCATGGCTAACAATAAAAATGTCTTCATGATGTATATAAGTTGATATATAGAGGTTTATCATCATTGAGTAATATGGATGAAACAATTCTATTACTCGAAGCGTACGAGTGAAGCTATCATAGAAAGTTGATATAGAGATTTAACTTTTGACGTAGTCATGGTGAATTTACGGAATTCAAGGGATTTTAAGAAAATCTTCAAAATCTATAAGATCTGATTCTTCGAGATTTAAGGAAATTAAGATCTCTATAATTAAATGCGATTATATGTCTCGATTGCTTTGTCTGGTATCTCCACTATAAATGAACTTCTTCCGTTCAATTATTTCCCACCACTCTCATTTTCTATACTTTAATTCATTCTTCTAAATCATCAATCAATATGCTTCATCCAGTTCTAATTCTGGATATATTCCTGACTTTCATATTGATCATTCTCCTTTTTCATCTACCACCGGAGGAATCTGTTTACTTCTACTATGCTCTTGGGATTATAGTACTTTTCATACTCCTGTGTCTTTATATTTCTATTCGTATTAATGTATACGGTTCGAAATTTTTGGGTTGTTGTTGAGTTTTATATCTTCCCTTATATTTCGATGTCCCTGCTTCTTTCTCCTATAATCATTGTCATCCACAGTTAATGCTCTCTCCTATTTGCTGCGATTTATACCTCCATTTACACTTTGAAGCTTTATGCTATGTTTTTCTCTTCTATCCATTAAGCACATCAAGTAATGGTCCAGAATTTGTGGGAATGGAGTTTTCGAATGAACTTAATGTTCTGAACAAGAAAGAATGTAATAGCACGATTTGATTAGTCAAATTACCAGAATCAAGAGAAAAGATAGAACTATCAAGAAAATATGTTCTTGATATGTTTATAGATTAGATAGAATGTAAGAGACATGTAACATGGCACATGATGACGTCAGGGTATGTGAATCATCACGTTCTATTAGAAACTCAGCATGACTTACTGTAATATAATCATGTTGGCCAAGCGTCATTATATTATACTAACTCATGCTTCAATTCCCTACACTTCTCCACAATTCATTCATAATTTATACTTAGATTTTAGAGAAGTTTCCAATATAATGGAATACAGATGGCATGAAGAGGTAGATAATTTCGGAAAAGAATATTTATGAAAATATCCTCAAAAATATCGAAGATATTTATGATGATATTTTGGGATTTCTAAGTTCGAAGGTTGATGAAGAAAAGTTTTCCTCAAGATTTTAACATGACTTCGGAGAAAGATATTCTCTAAAGATTTCATCAGATCCAGAATTACCTGGATTCTTTGAATATAGGGTTTGGTCCTTGTATTTGTCCTTGGTCTCCTTCATGGTTATCTCAATTCGTTTTTCAGTACCAAAATTTTCTATCGAGCGTTCCCAACACTCAATTCTTTATCATCAAACTCTTGGCCATTTAGACCATCTACCATTTTTCTGTTTCCTCTGCATTTAATGCTACGATATCTGAATCATCGGTTATCAATCCGAGGTGGTTTAAGGAGAATTGTGTTTTTAGATGGTTAAACGATGATGGTAATATAGTGGAATATGAAAGGTTCCCCGGTAACAATAAAAGAGCATGTATATATATCAAGGTTATAATAATGTTGTTTTAAACGAAAAGTGGAAGTTGACTTGCTGGAGCTGTGACAAAATTGGCTAATTTGGAAAGGAATCACCAAGTTATTTTGGGTAATAATAACACTAAAGGAATTTGCACAGATACATGTTATACTTTTACTCAGGTTCCGAGAGTTTTTCAGGTGCATATCTATTTGCATAAATCTTTTCTTTCGTGGATGAAGTGCAGTTGGTTCATCTTCTCGATTGAGATGTTTTCAAGAATCATGAAAGGTTTGAACGCAGATTGTAATCGTCAAGATACAATGAGGTTTAGGATGAAATCAAGTGGCAAACTTGAAGAATTGTTTAGTTTCATATGTTATAATCAATATTTTAATTCATTTTAATTGTCCAATGTTGGTAGTCCACTGTCGATAGTCCATAGTTAACAGTCCAATAATTCATATATAGTTTAATTTATAATATTCGAATTAATTAATACGTATCGTGACCCGTGTACATGTCTCAGACTCGATCATAACTCAAAGTATATATATTATTGTAGAATCAACCTCAATCATGTATAGCTAACTCCAGCATTACTGCATATAGAGTGTCTATGGTTATTCCAAATAATATATATAGATGCGTCGATATGATATGTCAAAACCTTGTATATGTGTCCCGATATTTAAAGTGCGTAAAATAAATAACAGAAATTAAATGGCGATAAATAAAATTGCGATAATTAAATTGTGATAAATAAACTACGATAAATAAAATGTAATCAGTTAGCTAGGAACAGTTAGCTGGAACAGTTAGCGTGGATTCTTAACAAAATTTTTCGTAGTTAATTTGTTTGTTTCTAACAAATTTTATTTTGTCCATTGTTTTCTTCATTATGCCACTTGTTGGATTCTGATAGGTCAAAATCTAAATATGAAATTGAATGAAAATGGTTATTCTGTGGTGAACGGATACGTATATCTGTGGGTGTAAGTAGGATAGTAAATGACTGTTGAATCAGATTCGAAGAATGTACTGTGTAACTTATTAATGTGAAATCTAAATATTCCTCGGGTATTACCTACCCGTTAAAATATTTTCACCATTAACAGTTTGTACAAAAGACTTTTTAATTACAATCTTTATGAAAATATATATGTATATATTCTCTTCAGATGTAACATAGATTTAAATGAGTCAATACTAAATTAAACTCATTCGATTTATGGTTGAAACCAAAATTGAATAATCCCTTGAAGGCTTTAGAGATTACATAAGTATTTCTAATATAATATTGAAATTATGAATCAATACTTCATTATTTGTTGAGATGTGATGTTGGTTTTCGTTAAATTCTTGTGACTTCGCAAAGTACGAATGATGTTATCTGAAAAGTTTCGGGTACATCGATGATGAAAGTAAAAAAAAAATCAAATATATACTTGATTTATTAGGAATTGGAATTTGTTGAATTGAGACAGAGGTTGTAGTCAACGATGGTTAAGTCGCGGGCGAAGGACGTACATTATTGCATATTTGTAATATTAATTAACCGAGTAGTTAAGATTCACACACAATAGCTTAGCACAGAAAGATTTATTTTTATCTCAAAATATATATATGTAAAATATACATATAATTTCTTCAGAGGGAATGAGTTAATTCTTCATAACTCGTTGATACACTATACGCGTTATTGATTCGTAATGATGTCCATAGTGATTCTTGAACTGACGGAGTTTGTGATGTTATAGGTGTTGTTGATTCTGATGTTGACTGTACTGACGATGCTGGTAACGCTGACGGTACTGTTGATGCTGTTGGTAAAACAAGTTTAGCTTGTTAATCACACACCATTTTTGTCAGAGTTTCTACTCTTCCTTTTATCATCTTGGTTTGCTTAACTGATTTATGGTAAGGGTTAGATTAGATAATCTCTAAGACTTTAGAGATTACATAATCGCCGCGGAATGTTTCTCCAATGTAGTTATGTGTTAATACTTTGTCAGTTATTGTTATTGGTACTCTTTAGTATCTATGGTGCGTATGACATTGATGCTTGTGGGACAGATTGTGAAGTTGAGGTTTACGACGTGGTTGTGGTTGGAGGTGGTAATGGTACTGTTGGCGTTGATGATGGTGGTACTGATTATGCTGCTGGTGCTGCTGCTGGTGTTTGTAATCTCTGCACCATATTCTCCAAAGCCACTACCCGAGCGCGAAGCTCGTTGACTTCTTCTATTACAACGGGGTGATTGTTGGTTCGGACGAGCGGATAAATAAAATCTAGAATTTGATGTAGTATATAATCGTGACGAGATACTCTGGAAATGAGAGAGAAAATGGTGTCTCGAACAGGTTCGCCGGTAAGTGCTTCAGGTTCTTCGCCAAGAGGGCAATGTGGTGGATGGAAAGGATCGCCTTGTTCTTGTTTTCAATGATTGAGGAGGCTACGAACCCATCCCCAATTCATCCAGAATAGGTGATGACTGATTGGTTGATCCATTCCGGTCACACTGTTTTCGAAGCTTGAGTGAGATTCCATTTCGGAATCCGAGTGACTTGAACTGATGACAAATTCCATTTCGTACGATTGGATAAAGGATTTTTTTTTTCCGATATAAAATGATTTTCCGGCTATCGGGTGGTATTATATTTACATAGGATATCTATATATAGAGATCAAAAGATTTCGTAGATTACGGAGGAATTTGAGGGATATGTCAGGCAAAGTTTAAAGTAACATATACGATAAGATATGATTTAGCAGATACACTAAGATGTGAATTTTGTCTATACACTACTCATGCAATTAATGTAGTAAGACGTGTCTAGACTAATAATGATAAGCAGGTAATTTCCTAAGGATGATAAGTAGATGATTTTCGACAAAAATGATAAGCAAAACTTTTGACATGCAGACACGGTCGAAGTCCAGACTCACTAATGCATCCTAACGACTATCAGTTAGACACACTAATGCAAGACCTGGTTCGCTAAGACCACCGCTCTGATACCAACTGAAATGCTCCGTCCTAATCCATCTGGATGAAGTCTTCAACAGTTGGTCCCATTGCGAGGTTCTGACCTCTATATGCCATGAACGACTCCATGTAATATGAGCAAATGCACAACGAAAGATTTCTTTCACACCTGAGAATAAATATGCTTTAAAGTGTCAACCAAAAGGTTGGTGAGTTCATAAGTTTATCATAAACAATAAAAATTCATCATTTTGATAGACCACAAGATTTAAATGCTGCATGGTACAAATGAGCCCGAATCCTATACCCACCTGTAATGTACATACTATATCTTTTAAATACAGTACACCTTTTTCATGTACAAAATCATCTTTCATAAAACTTAGTAATCGTACTCATATCTAGTGTACAAAAAATAACATACACATAACCTGTGTATAAAATCATTCTCTCAATACATAACATTCACTTTTCATTGCTTTCATAGCTTGGCTTGGTAACTGACCTTAACATATAATGCGCATAATAATATCCCCAAAACAGAACATCTCGTCTGTATAAACTTCAAAGTACTAAACACCACGCCCACTAGCCCTTCCGTCTAGTGAACATTCTGGGTAGGGGTGTTAAACCCGGTAGCTACCTTTAGGATTCGCGTGAATTAGGGCCATACCCGATTCTAATTCTTAGGTTACCAAGCAATAATAATCAGGGGACAATATTCATAACAATTAGTGGCAATTATCACGTCCAACTAATTCAATAATAATCCACAGAACTTCTGTCTGCATAATAATTCATTCGAGGAATGTTTTGCTTGTGTCTATCTCGTCAAACATTTATAAAAGCATTTCATGTATTCGCAGTTCAAAATATATTTCAAAAGCATTTAATAAAGCAGTTATAAAACAGCGCATGTATTCTCAGTCCCAAAAATGTAAAGAGTAAAAGGGAATCAAATGAACTCATCATACTGTATTTTGTAGTAAAAATACATATGACGACATTGAAAAAGTGTAGGGTTGGCCTCGGATTCACGAACCTATATTATTCATATATTTATTAATATATATATATATATATATATATACTTGAAATCGAACAATTTATATACCATTATTATTAATGATATATTTGTTACTTTAATGGATTATATGTTTCATTAATTAATTAACTATATTCATTTTACAAATACTTAGTATGAAATATCAATGTAGTTAGGTTATATGTTTTAGCTATATCTTTATAAAAATATTATTTCTTTGTAAAAATTATAATTATAGTAATACTACAATATTGATAACAATAATAATATTAATAATGATAAAATGATAAATTTTGGTAATAATGTTACTAAAAATGACAATTTTTCTAATAATAATAATAGTAATAATAATAATAATAATTGAAACTACCTTAATAGTTTTCCACACAAAAAAAAACGCCATGTACGAGGCTCGAACCCGCGACCTCTCGAAGCCCACAAACACCCTGAACCATGGCTCCAATCTTGTTTTTCTGATTCAATTCGCTAACCAAATCTATTAAACTCGTTTATATCTTTTTCCTTTTCTTCTTCAAAACCAAAACCCAAATCATTTTTCTATCATCATCTTTACCTATTATCATCATCCAAATAAACGAATTACCAACAATGACTCGTTGTAATTATTCATTATCATCATCGTTTTAATTATTTTCAACTCATCATTATCTAGTTATCATTAAACTTATCATAATCAATGTTATCGATCATCATCAAAATAAGACGTAACCTTCATCATCACCTTTATCGTTTATAACCCGTTTCTATCATCTCCATCTTCAACTGTTCATCATGATACACCACCATTATCATCTTAATCTTTATCATTATACGCGTATCTTCATTAACATACGATCCAATATATCCCGGATCTTGTTCCAACCGTCCAAAGAAGTATATAGCCCAACTATCATATGAATCTCAGCCAACCTTCAATTAAATTCTCGGCCTAAACTAAATAGCTAGCCCAATAATTAATGAGGAAATACGGTCTGATTACTTATTAAGTTTGGACTAAATTTCCTACAGCAATTTCATAATGATGGCGCATGAATTAAAAGGGTCCATCTTTGGTTCCCACCCGATGCTACGTACCATAACTTGCCAATATTTATTTAACATCTTGCCAATATTTAATAGGTTATCAATGTCAAGGGAGTCGGCCACAACAAAAAAAAAAAATACTTAACATTGCCTTAATGATGCTTTTATACACATATTTCCTTGAGCAAGATTGAGAAGAGAAAGAGAAGAAAATACGCAGGTTCATCACTTGTAATAGAAGTTGGTTGGACACGATATGAGAAGAAACTTCCAGCAGCAAACAAAACAGTGGAAAGCATGGAGTTCAAAGTGGTGTTGGGTTCATACGACAGGCTTCAACAACAACAACTATACAACAATTGTTGTGGTGTTTTTTGGTTGTCGAAAAAAAAATAAGAAGGCAATTTAGTTCATGATCAATATTTCGATAGAGAGGGAGAGAGAATGGTGGTGTAGTTGTTTGCTTTAGAATGGAAACAGAAAGGTAGTTTCTAAGTGGATTTCAAGGTGTTGACCGATTAGTGGGTTGCTCAATTGTAAGGAAAACAATTTAAAGGTTAGATGTTCATCGAGATGAAATTTAGGGGTGAATATGACTTGTATTCCATACATATGTATATATATATATATTTGTCTATATATGATATGCCTATGATTGAGTGATACAGCAACATTACTTTATAAAATTTTGTTTTAAATCTTGACTGTTTCTGTGATTTACGATTTGATTTCTCTTATTTTGGTCGAATTGAAATTGTAGAGTATAATATAGAAGTTAATATATTCAGTCATAGTTAAATTGACTCAAATATGTTTGTTTTGTAGCCTGGATTGCCCGACAATAAAGATTTCTATCAGTACACAAAAAAAAATAAAAGATGATTTCGACCTCTAATAGCTTGGTACGAACGATTAGGACGTCTAACAATTTGGGGGATTCAAACAAAATATAATACAGTAATTGATTAAGATAGCAACTGATTGTTGGAGTGGTTATCCATACGCATGATCTTATATATAATTAATTATAATTATATTAATAACAATTAATTTTTTATAATATTAACAATAGACTTAATAATAATTTTAATAATATCATATCAAATAATACTTAAAATGATATTAATAATGTTATTAAAAATGATAGTATTAAATTGTATTATTTTCTAATTATTATAATAATAATAATAATCATAATAATTTATAATAATAATAGTTCTGATGATAATGGTAATAATATTTAAAATTAATAATAATAATATTAATAATAATAATATTACAATATTGTTAACAATAATAAAAATAATGATAAAAATAATAAAAATAATATTGATAATACTATATTAATTAGCAAATATGTAAGTAATAATAATTTTACTAATACATTTATATTTTCAACTTGTAATTACATATATTAATATTAGATTTTGTTAATTATGTAATATTATATATATACATAATATTCATACATTTTAGATAATATACATATAGTAGTGGTTATATATGTTCAAACTACTATGTATAATTATGTTTTATATTGAAAATAATAACCCCACAGTATAACATTTAATACTCTGTTAATATAGAAAAGTTAAATACATTAAAATTACTTCTCTATTTTTAAATAACATTTTTAAATAACATGTTTAAGTTCTCTTTCGATATAACCAACTCACATAATACTTCATTAATATTTTTATAATATTTAATTATTTACATGTATAGTTATTTATATCTTACATTTCTATTTACGATTTAAGGTTCGTGAATCATCGGGAATAGTCAAAGGTTAAATGAATACATGAACACAGTTCAAAGTTTTTGAGACTTCATTATTACAGACTTTGCTTATTATGTCGGAAACATATAAAGATTAAGTTTAAATTTGGTCGGAAATTCCCGGGTCGTCACAAAACAACTCAAGAGGAAGTGGGAGGAAAACGGTAACAAGAGTCACCAGTACAACAACAATAACAATTACAACCACAACCGCAACAACAATCGCAACAATAACCGCAATCCTAACAATAACTACAACAAACATCCCAACAACAACAACAACTACAATAACCGTTTCAATAACAATAACAATCCCAACAACAACCTCAATAACAACAAACAACAGAAACAACCATGCTTCAGGTGTGCAGAGTACCATCCGAATGCGTTTTGCACAAAAGTTTGCACCAAGTGTAAGAGAAGTGGTCATGGCGCGGCAAAATGTGAGGTTTACGGACCAAAGAACAACAAAAACAAAGAAACAAATAAGGTCGGAACAAATAATGCCGACGTAGTTTGTTATAAATGTGGAAAACCGGGCCACATTATAAGAAATTGCCCAAGCCAAGGGAATACTAATGGGCAAGGTCGCGGAAGAGTTTTCAATATTAATGCGGCAGAAGCGCAGGAAGACCCGGAGCTTGTTACGGGTACGTTTCTTATTGACAATACATCTGCTTATGTTTTATTTGATTCGGGTGCGGATAGAAGCTATATGAGTAGAGATTTTTGTGCTAAATTAAGTTGTCCATTGACGCCTCTGGATAATAAATTTTTACTCGAATTAGCAAACGGTAAATTAATTACAGTAGATAATATATGTGGGAATCGAGAAATTAAGCTGGTTAGTGAAACATTTAAGATTGATTTAATACCCGTAGAGTTAGAAAGTTTTGATGTGATAATTGGCATGGGCTGGTTGAAAAAGGTGAGAGCAGAGATCGTATGTTACAAAAATGCAATTCGCATTGTACAGGAAAAAGGAAAACCTTTAATGGTGTACGGAGAAAAGAATAACGCGAAATCAAATCTTATTAGTAGTATGAAGGCGCAAATAATAATAAGAAAAGGTTGTTACGTCATTCTAGCACACATCGAGGAAGTTAAACAAGAAGAAAAGAACATCAGTGATGTTTCCGTCACAATAGAATTTCCCGATGTATTTTTGAAAGAATTACCGGGATTACCCCCACATCGATCCGTTGAATTTCAAATAGACCTTGTACCAGGAGCTGCACCAATAGCTCGTGCTCCATACAGACTCGCACCCAGCGAAATGAAAGAATTACAAAGTCAGTTACAAGAACTTTTAGAGCGTGATTTCATTCGACCAAGCACATCACCATGGGGAGCTCCTGTTTTGTTTGTCAAGAAGAAGGATGGTACATTTAGGTTGTGTATCGACTACCGAGAGTTAAACAAACTTACCATAAAGGACTGCTACCCACTACCGAGAATCGACGACTTATTTGATCAACTACAAGGCTCATCAGTTTATTCGAAGATTGATTTACGTTCTGGGTATCATCAAATGCGGGTGAAGGAGGATGATATTCCAAAGACTGCTTTTAGGATGCGTTACGGCCAATACAAGTTTATGGTTATGCTGTTTGGGTTGGCTAACGCACCAGCTGTGTTCATGGACCTCATGAACCGAGTGTGTGGACCATACCTTGACAAGTTAGTCATTATTTTCATTGATGACATACTTATTTACTCAAAGAATGACCAAGAGCACGAAGAACATTTGAGAAAAGTGCTAGAGTTGTTAAGGAGAGAAAAACTGTATGCTAAGTTTTCAAAGTGTGTATTTTGGTTGGAAGAAGTTCAATTCCTCGGTCATATAGTGAACAAAGAAGGTATTCGGGTGGATCCAGCAAAGATTGAAACCGTTGAAAAGTGGGAAACCCGAAAACTCCGAAGCATATACACCAATTTTTAGGATTAGCTGGTTACTACAGAAGGTTCATCCAAGATTTTTCCAGAATAGCAAAACTCTTGACTGCATTAACACATAAAGGGAGCAAATTTGAATGGAAGGATGAACAAGAGAAAGCGTTTCAATTGTTAAAGAAAAAGTTAACTACGGCACCTATATTGTCATTACCTGAAGGGAATGATGATTTTGTGATATATTGTGACACCTCAAAGCAAGGTCTCGGTTGTGTATTAATGCAACGAACGAAGGTAATTGCTTATGCGTCTAGACAATTGAAGATTCACGAGCAGAATTATACGACGCATGATTTGGAATTAGGCGTGGTTGTTTTTGCATTAAAGACTTGGAGGCACTACTTATATGGGGTCAAAAGTATTATATATACCGACCATAAAAGTCTTCAACACATATTTAATCAGAAACAACTGAACATAAGGCAGCGCAGGTGGATTGAATTGTTGAATGATTACGACTTTAAGATTCGTTACCACCCAGGGAAGGCAAATGTGGTAGCCGATGCCTTGAGCAGAAAGGATAGAGAACCCATTCGAGTAAAAGCTATGAATATAATGATTCACAATAACCTTACTACTCAAATAAAGGAGGCGCAACAAGGAGTTTTAAAAAAAGGAAATTTAAAGGATAAAATACCCAAAGGATCGGAGAAGCATCTTAATATTTGGGAAGACGGAACCCGGTATAGGGCTGAAAGAATTTGGGTACCAAAATTTGGAGATATGAGAGAAATGGTACTTAGAGAAGCTCATAAAACAAGATACTCAATATATCCTGGAACAGGGAAGATGTACAAGGATCTCAAGAAACATTTTTGGTGGCCGGGTATGAAAGCCGATGTTGCTAAAATATGTAGGAGAATGTTTGACGTGTTCTAAGGTCAAAGCAGAGCATTAGAAACCATCAGGTCTACTTCAACAACCCGAAATCCCGAAATGGAAATGGGAAAACATTACCATGGATTTCATCACTAAATTGCCAAGCACTGCAAGTGGTTTTGATACTATTTGGGTAATAGTTGATCGTCTCACCAAATCAGCACACTTCCTACCAATAAGAGAAGATGACAAGATGGAGAAGTTAGCACGACTGTATTTGAAAGAAGTTGTCTCCAGACATGGAATACCAATCTCTATTAGGGATGACAGATTTATTTCAAGATTCTGGCAGACATTACAGCAAGCATTAGGAACTCGTCTAGACATGAGTACTGCCAATCATCCACAAACTGATGGGCAGAGCAAAAGGATGATACAAACGCTTGAAGACATGCTACGAGCATGTGTTATTGATTTCGGAACCAGTTGGGATCGACATCTACCGTTAGCAGAATTTTCCTACAACAACAGCTAGGGCTGTTAACGAACCGAACTCGAGTCGAGCAGGAAGATTTTGAGCTCGGCTCGTTTAACTATTACTCGGTTCGAACTCAACTCGAGCTCGATTAAAAATTTCATATTTTGTTCGAGTTCGAACTCGATTATTTTTCCTATGTTCGAATTCGTACTCGATGTTCATTCAAATATCTTAAGTTTGAAGCTCATATTTTAACTCGAACTCGAACTCGATTAACTCGAACTAGAGCCTAATCAAGCTCGAACTCAAGCTCGATTAAGCTCATTTAAATCTTATGAAGATCTTTTCATAGTTAGAAAAGAAGTTAAAATATTTGTATAAAAAATAACTCAAGATTTGAAGATAGTTATTATATTGAATAAATGTATATATTTATATATATAGATAATACATTTTTTATTCTTTTAAGTTGATAAGCTTGTTTAATCTCTCTTTTTATAGTTGAATCTCTCCTTGTATGTTTCTTTCACCATCCAATGTGGGATGAAACTCTTTTACTTCTTATATATATCTTTTTCACAATTAACAACATATCTTTAAATAATCACATAAATTAATTAAATATTTATATAAATTCTTTTCTTCTATATCGTAGAAACTAAATAACATGTTAAGCTTTCTAAAAGTATCATTCTTTGCTACATAAGAAGTTTCAAATGACATGATGTATTCAAAGTCCAAATAGATACGAAATTACCAGTAGAAGTATCATGTATTCTTTTATTATTTTTTTTTGTTTATAGTATGTAGATCAAGACTCTGGCTAAATTTCATTTCGAATATTAATTGAATACGTAAATGTATGTTTTATCTATAAATATATACATTTATTTTAAATAGGGAACCTACAAATAAATAAGTTATTCTATTATGTATTCGTAAGAAAAATGAAACATAGAAAAATTAGTTATAAGTACCATTAATACCAATATTAGAACAAAGCATCTTGTACCTTAGTGGTAAAGTTATATTGAATCTATCAAGATGGTCTAGAGTTCGAATCTTGCCTGTAGCAAGAATATATTTTTCTGCATAGTTCATGAAGCTTGGCTCGTTTATGAAGCTCGGCTCGTGTATTATTAAATGAGTTTTCGAGCGAGTCGATTCGAATATTAACTTTATTGTACTCGGCTCGTGAAAGTAATCGAATAATATCTTTTGTTCGAACTCGACTCGAGTTCCAAATCGTTAAAGCTCGAACTCGAAATAAACGAGCTCGAACTCGAGTAGCTCGTTAAAAACTCGATTCGTTAACAGCCCTAACAACAGCTACCATTCAAGCATTGAGATGGCACCGTTTGAAGGACTTTATGGTAGAAAGTGCACGTCTCCGATTTGTTGGAGTGAAGTGGGGGATAGACAGATTACGGGTCCGAAGATAATACAAGAAAGTACCGAGAAGATAATCCAAATTCAACAACGGTTGAAAACCGCCCAAAGTCGACAAAAGAGCTACGCTGACATTAAAAGAAAAGATATAGAATTTGAAATTGGAGAGATGGTCATGCTTAAAGTTGCACCTTGAAAAGGCGTTGTTCGATTTGGTAAACGAGCGAAATTAAATCCAAGGTATATTGGACCATTCAAGATTATTGATCGTGTCGGACCAGTAGCTTACCGACTTGAGTTACCTCAACAACTCATGGTTGTACATAACACTTTCCACGTCTCGAATTTGAAGAAATGTTTTGCTAAAGAAGATCTCATTATTCCATTAGACGAAATCCAAATCAACGAAAAACTTCAATTCATCGAAGAACCCGTCGAAATAATGGATCGTGAGGTTAAAAGACTTAAGCAAAACAAGATACCAATTGTTAAGGTTCGATGGAATGCTCGTAGAGGACCCGAGTTCACTAGGGAACGAGAAGATCAAATGAAGAAGAAATACCCGCACTTATTTCCAGAAGATATGTCAACACCTCCAACTGCTTAAAATTTCGGGACGAAATTTATTTAACGGGTAGGTACTATAGTGACCCAAACTTTTGCATGTTTATATATATTAAATGAAATTGATATTTACATGATTAAGTGTTTCCAACATTTTAAGCAATCAAAATTGTTAAGACTTGATTAATTGAAATAGGTTTCATATAGACAATTGACCACCCAAGTTGACTAGTGATTCACGAACGTTAAAACTTGTAAAAACTATATGATGACATATATATGGATATATATATATAGTTAACATGATACTATGATAAGTAAGTACCTCATTAGGTATTTTAGCAATGAGTTATACACATAAAAATGAGACTATTGAATTAAGAAACTTGAAAATGATATATATAATGATTATCGTTATAACAACGTTTTACTAATTACATATGAATCATTTTAAGATTTTGTTACACTATATACAAACATGATAAATGATAAGTAAACACATCATTAAGTATATTAAAAATGAACTACATATGTAAAGACAAGACTACTTACTCAATGATTTCGAAACGAGACATATATGTAACAATTATCGTTGTAACAATATTTAACTGTATATATATCATACTAAGATATACTAATATATCACAATATCATGATAATGTAATAATTTAACATCTCTTTAGATATAATAAACAATGGTTAACAACATTTAACAAGATCGTTAACCTAAAGGTTTCAAAACAACACTTACATGTAATGACTAACGATGACTTAACGACTTAGTTAAAATGCATATACATGTAGTGTTTTAATATGTATTCATACACTTTTGAAAGACTTCAAGACACTTATCAAAGTACTTATACTTAACAAAAATGCTTATAATTACATCATCATTCATTTTCATCAACAATTCTACTCGTATGCACTCGTATTTGTACTCGTACAATACACAGCTTCTAAATGTATTTACTATTGGTAGATACACTCCAATGATCAGCTCTTAGCAGCCCATGTGAGTCACCTAACCATGTGGGAACCATCATTTAACATCTAGCATTAAATATCTCACAAAATAACAAACTAATGGAGCCTGTATGATGTACCATAATTTACGTGAAGATGAGTGTACACAAACACTTTCATTTTGCAACTTACATGCATCAAACTACTCTCTCTCAAGTGTTCTTCCATTTTTCTAAGTGTTCTTCATCATATTCATCAAAATCTAGCTCAATCTAGTTCATAAATTCATACATAAACCAAGTCATAAAACAACTACTCAAGAACACACCAACAACACTTTCAAGTTTGCTAGCTTACTTCCAATCTTGCAAATCCACTTTGAGTGATCATCCAATCTCAAGAAATCTTTCTTATTTACAGTAAAATATCTTTCTAATACAAGGTAATACTCATATTCAAACTTTGATTCAATTTCTATAACTTTAACAATCTTATTTCGAGTAGAAATCTTACTTGAACTTGTTTTCGTGTCATGATTCTACTTCAAAAACTTTGAAGCCATCCAAGGATCCTTTGAAGCTAGATCTATTTTTCTCATTTCCAGTAGGTTTATCCACAAAACTGGAGGTAGTAATGATGTTCATAATATCATTCGATTCATATATATATAAAACTACCTTATTCGAATGTTTAAACTTATAATCACTAGAACATAGTTTAGTTAATTCTAAACTTGTTCGCAAAAAAAAGTTAATACTTCTAACTTGACTTTTAAAATCAACTAAACACATGTTCTATATCTATATGATATTCTAACTTAATGATTTAAAACCTAAAAACACGAAAAACACCGTAAAACCGGATATACGCCGTTGTAGTAACACCGCGGGCTGTTTTGGGTTAATTAATTAAAAACTATGATAAACTTTGATTTAAAATTTGCTATTCTGGGAAATTGATTTTTCTTATGAACATGAAACTATATCCAAAAATCATGGTTAAACTCAATGTGGAAGTATGTTTTCCAAAATGGTCATCTAGACGTCGTTCTTTCGACTGAAATGACTACCTTTATAAAAACGACTTGTAATATGTATTTATGACTATAAACTTATACTTTTTCTGTTTAGATTCATAAACTTAAGTTCAATATGAAATCATAACAACTTGAATCACTCAAAACGGATTTAAAACGAAGAAGTTATGGGTAAAACAAGATTTGAAAATTTTTCTTGTTGTAGCTACGTGAAAATTGGTAACAAATCTATATTAATCATATCCTAGCTAACTCATATTGTATTATACATGTATTCTAATATATTATGTAATCTTGGGATACCATAGACACGAATACAATGTTTTGACATATCATATCGGGAGCTTTGGCTATAGGGAACTAGGATACATTAGTGTGTCTAACCGTAGGGCGCATTAGTGGGTCTAGTCTATAGCCATGTACTTGGAATGACTGTTATATGCCATGCTTGCACTGTTTGCTATACTATGCTACACGTAGGGCTACATATTAGATTTCACATGCATATACCCATCTATACCCATAATGATATGGACTTGGACTAGATATATGATATCACGAATCACATACGTACACACGACGCGACACTTAAGACAATTAAGTTGACTATGCTATTTTGAACTTATGGAGTAATGTCGACTGGATATGTGAGATAGCGTAATGTAATGACCGGGATTATATTACGGTAACTCATATAGAAGTTCTGACATCGCAAAATAAGGAATTGGGAGCGAGTCAAGTAGGTTACTAGGATAAACATCATTTAGAACTTGAACCGTATAATCTCCAATATGTGTAGAAATTTACACAGTGCAAATTAATTGCTATTATAACCTATAAGAAACATGCAATCACGTCACAATTTATCACTAATTGACACTGTTCGTCACCACCAAACACTACTTAACACTACAAAGACACTGCTAGAACATACTCACCATCTCATACCACTACTTATCGTTGCTTACTACTACACAACGTCGCCTCTCACTGCTAGACATGACTGATCACTACTTTCTCACTACTTGTCATTACCAGTTACTACTTGATGCCACCCATTGCTACTTACCATACTAAATACAACTCAACACTACTAGCACCTCCACAATTTAATACTAGCTACTATGCATCACGACTCATTTCGGATTTAACTTTAGAGGATGGATTCCTTGTAACAGCCTGCGAAATCCGCAGTAGATATTGTCTACTTAACGTCCGACTTTCCAATCATTAAGCTACCCGCGACTTGACAATTATGATTTCCAATACGAGAGTAACGAAAGAGGTATTCACACCTTTCCTCATAAAGGGTATTTCATTCTTCTCCCCCACCGATGTGGGACAAGTCTGATAATTCACCTTACAATCAACATCAACTTCGGTGAAGTTCTTCACGAGTCTGTTCTTACTCAGCAATCATAATGTTTATATACAGTCAACATCGGTGCTGATAGAAACTTTATCGCTAGATAAGGAAGTACATGAGATAAGGATGTCTCGCAATTCTAGCACATATGAGCAAAGTTGAATCAGTAGTTAAGAGACCCGAAGATGTCTCAACCGTTAGAAATTTTCCTTAAGGTTCTTCCGAGAGAATTACCATGTCTTCCACCGCATAGAGACGTAGAATTTCAGATTGACTTAAGGCCGGAAGCGGCACCTGTAGCGCGCACTGTATAGACTTGCACCTTCAGAATTGCATGAGCTGTCTAGTTAGTTACAAGAGCTTTTAGATATGGGATTCATTCAATCGAGCTCTTCACCATGGAGAGCACCTGTGCTCTTTGTTAGGAAGAAGGATGGATCTATGAAACTTTGTATCTAGAATAGATACCCTCCACCGAGAATCAATGATCTGTTAGATTAGTCGCAAGGATCTGGATGTTACTCTAAGATGATCTGAGGTCAGGTTACCATCAGATGAGAGTAAAAGAGACAGATATAACGAAGACAATGTTTAGAACATGTTACAGACATCATGAATTTACCGTAATGCCATTTTTATTGACGAACGCACTGGCCGTGTTCATGGATCTCATGAACCGTGTGTGTAAGCCATATCTAGACAAGTTTGTTATTGTGTTTATCGATGATATTCTGGTATACTCTAAGAATGGGAAGGAACATGAACAACATCTCCGTTTGTTACTAGAGATGCTCAGGAAGGAGCAGTTGTACGCGAAATTTTTGAAATGTGACTTTTGGCTGCAAGAAGTGCTATTTTTGGGTCATATCGTAGGTGTCAATGGTATCCAAGTTGATCCTGCGATGATAGAGACGGTTAAGAAATGGGAGACTCTTAAGTCGCCAACGCATGTTCGGAAATTCTTAGGTCTTGCTGGTTATTATAGAAGATTCATTGAGGAATTTTCTAATATTGCCCGGCCGTTGACAACAAAGACTCACAAGGGTAAGAAGTATGAATGGACAGAGTTGCATGAAGCTGCATTTTAGTTGTTAAAAGAGAAGTTAAAGACTACACCGATTTTGTCTTTACGCGAAGGAACCGAGGATTTCGTGGTTTACTGCGACGCTTCACGACAAAGTTTTGGTTGCGTGTTGATGCAACATACGAAAGTGATTGCGTATGGATCACGACAATTGAAGATACATGAGTTGAATTACACGACTCATAATTTAAAACTTGGTGCTATAGTCTTTGCACTGAAGATGTGGAGACACTAATTGTATGGTACTAAGTTTACTGTTTTCACGGATCACAAGAGTTTGCAGCATATTTTTGATCAGAAACAACTTAATATGAGACAGAGAAGTTGGATCGTACTATTGAACGACTATGACTGCGGCATTAGCTATCATCCTGGTAAGGCTAATGTAGTGGCAGATGCTTTAAGTAGGAAGGAGAGAGTTAAGCCTATTCGAGCTAGAGCATTGAACTTGACTATTCGAAGGAACCTTACTTCTCAGATACATGACGTACAGTTAGAGGCGTTGAAAGAAAGGAACGTTACTATGGAATCACTTAGAGGAATGGACAATAAATTCGTCATTCGAGAAGATGGAACCCGATAATTCTTAGATAGAATTTGGGTACCGAGATTTGGCAGATTAAGGGAACTAGTACTAGATGAAGCACACAAGACGAGGTATTCTATTCACCCTGGATCCGACAAGATGTACCAAGAACTTAAGGCACTGTACTGGTGGCCTAATATGAAAGAAGATATAGCAACCTATGTTAGTAAGTGCTCAACGTGTGCTTAAGTAGAAGCAGAGCATCAGAAGCCATCAGGACTGTTGACACATCCAGAGATTCCCCAATGGAAGTGGGAGAATATTACAATGGATTTTATCACTAAGTTGCCTAAAACTGTAGTAGGTTATGATACGATTTGTGTTATCATCGATCGTCTCACAAAGTCTGCTCATTTTCTACCGATTAGGGAAACGGATAAGATGGAGAAGTTGGCATAGGATTACCTAAAAGAAGTATTTTCTCGACATGGAGTGCCGATATCCACTATTTCTGACAGAGACAGCAGATTTACATCTAGATTCTGGCAAGCATTGCAAGAGGCAATGGGAACTCGTTTAGATATGAGTACAGCATATCACCCTCAAATAGATGGTCAAAGTGAGAGAACCATCCAAACACTAGAAGACATGTTAAGAGCATGTGTTATCGATTTTGGAATCGGATAGGATAAACATCTACCGTTAGCAGAGTTTTCATATAACGATATTTATCACGCAAGTATAAAGGCAGCACCTTTTTAAGCACTGTATGGTAGAAAGTGCAGATCACCTGTATGTTGGACTGAGTTAGCTGAAGAGGCGGATAGTGGTACTGGGTCTGAGGAAAGCAGTGATGATGGTGATGTTGAAGGGTTTGCTGAAGGTATGGCTTTTTTACCTAGGCAGTTCAAAAAGTTCAATCGTAATAGAACCAGCAAGCCATACAGAGGGAGTAAGAAGCCAAGTGCTAGGTATGGTAGTAAATCAGTTAAGGGCCCCAAACCTGAATGTTACAACTGTGGGAAGGTAGGACACTTTGCAGCTGAGTGCATGTCCCGAAAACCTTCATTACATGCTAATTTACTTTTAAAAGCTGACATGTACAAGAACAAGTACAAGAACAAGTACAAGGTAATGAAAGCCCAAATGAAGGAAAATTCAAAGACTGATAAGAAGGAGAAGAAACCAGAGAAGGTGCTAGTTGCTGATCATCATGATTGGGATGAAACCAGCTCATCTTCATCTTTAGATAGTGAAACTGATGAAGATTGTGCTGGTTATGCTTCTTTTAAAAAGCTGTGTTTAATGGCCAGAGAAGTAGAGGACTTGGTAGAGGAAGAAAGTGGTAGTAAATTTTTAGCTAATATGAGGGAAGCTGATGAGAAAAGAGATTCACCTCAATGGAAATCTGAAATGCAATATAAGGTTGATAATTTTCAAACTTATACTGATGATGAAAAAGCTGAGATGTTTGACTACCTGAGAATTAACTTAAGCAGAGGCAGCAAACGTGAAGAAGATTTCAAATCTGAAATTAAATCTTTAAATGAAAAACTTAAATGCAAATCTGATGAAATTAAGATTTTGAAAGATGAAATTTCTAAAATTGAAAAACTAAACTATGCTTTAAAATCTCTTCACTCAGATGCAGCAGTAGTCCAAAACTAGCTTACTGACCTTAAAAAGGTGGTAGCCTCTTGGTGTTTGTCTGCTCAACGCACAACAAAGTGCATTAATGAACAGATACCTGCCCAGGTTGAGGCATTCTTTGCTGGTAACTATGCTGCTACTGCTGCTCATGCTGAAGTTACTTTCATGGACCCTGTGCTTGAAACTGATCCTGATGCTGTCTTGCCAAATACTTTTACCAAGATAGTTAATGGTAACAAGGTCTTTACAAATAAATTTGTAAGACCTACTGCTAACCACCACCAGCCATAAAAGAGATAATGGAGGATGAAGAAAGAGCAAGAGAAGCCCGTACCTCAACTGATGAGACTACTGACCCCTATAGTATCTACTACATAACTCCAAAAGAAAGACGGATTAAAAGGGAAATCACTGAAAACAATTAAAGAAAATTAAAATCAAATGATTCCCCTTCTTTTTCGAGTTCCACCAATGCCGAGCCAGCTTATGAAAATTGTAATGGTCAACCAGTAGCTGTAGACAAGCCAACAAAATGAAATACTGGAAAGTCCAAGGCAGCAATCAAAATTCATACTGGTCAACCAGTATCAGCAGACAAGCCAGTAACTTCCCACACTGGCTCGTCAAATGAAAAAGGCAAAGCAGTATACCATGATTATGGTACGGGTTCCAAGAAGAAAGCTTCCCTTAAGGGAAAAGCTAAAGTGAACCAAATTGTGGAATCAAGTGATGGGTCATCTATCACTTAGATAATGACTGTTAAGCTTGACTAGCTCATTGCAGCTATAGCCGAAAGCAGACCTGATCTTACTGCCCCTATTAAGTCTGTGTATGACCAGTCACCAAGAATAAAAGTGAGAAAATGCTACAAATGTGGCAGCAAGTTTCACTTGGCCAATCAGTGTACTCAAACCCAACCCCCATCTGCAGCTGCCTCTTCAAGCAGACCAGCAGAAAGGAAGAGATCATCAAAAATGACCCTTAATGATACGTATTCTCGATTGGCTCATTTTGCGCATCACACTTGCACCATATGTGCACATACCTTGCACTATGGCACTGCAGGCGCAAGTAAATGTGCGCTAGGGAGCGCCAGGTTGAGGATAGCGCTCTGTATAAAGATGACGTGTCCTGTACTTACCACGATCTCTGTACAAAGACTGACATCTAGCAAAAAGTAATAGTACTGTTCCCTGGTCCCCTCCCCTGGATGACCAGGTAGTACAAACAAGAAAGCAACGTGAAACACATGGCTTGTAACAACCCGACTTTTTCCGTTACTATCGTTACTTGTCCGTTAAATATTTAACGGTGATTACTTAGAACCTTATGTGTTTAACAGAATTAAATGCATATTTGATCCTAGTGGATTACTTGAATTAATATGTTATATTAATTTATGAACTTATTTCGAATAATGAAATAACTAGAAAACGATACGATTAAGTTAATCGCCTAGAAAGCTTTTCAGTTTACGGAACTCAGAAAAACGACGAAATAATTATTTTCAATAATTATTGACTTTAAGAAAAACTTATTTAATGTATTATTTAATTAATGGATTAAATCTGGTGATTTCGTTTTAACGACTAGTTAACGTTCCGGAGATCCGGTACGGTTAACGGCACTCGAAACGGACCACGCGCATACAAGAAAATAACGAAATGAATGATGTTTCACTTTTAATCATTATTTTATGTAATTATTATGTTTTAAACATACTTTCAATTTATTAGAATTTATATTGATTAAAAACGCGAGAAATTGACGTTTAACATTCCGGTTTGCGTTTTCGATTAACGACACTTAAAGGCTCTTAACGGGATCCCATAGAAAATCATCTAGCAACATTTTAGAACCCATGGACTCCCTTTTACAGCCCTTTGGCCGAACTTACCCATAGGAACCCTTAATGGACTTGTTTCTTGCTAGTTTCCTTATTGGGTTATTGGATTAGGCCCTAACTTGAGTCCTTAAATCATCTAATTAACCAAAACACATTCATTACTCTTTCCTATACCCTAAATCACGACCAACCAGCCCTCTCCCTCCCTTGAAGTCAACGACCACCATCACCATTGAATCACCATTCAAAACTCAAAACTAGAACAAGTCGCGTGCATTAAAGTTGTTGCTTTCTTCATCCTCTACGCGATAGTACTTGCAATTTGTGATTCTAAGGTATAATTGAAAACCCTAATCTTGTTAGATCTGATTTTTGTTCAATTACATAGTGTAATCAAGTCTAGTGCTCAATTAATGGTGTTATGTGTTGTTATTTATCGTTTGGTTGCGTAATTAACGTTGTATGTGTGAAAAACGAATTTGTATTTTAATGATCTGATTTAATTGACATGAGATCTGATCTTTTAAAATGTTTAATTAGAAATATATCAAAAAGTTATTAAATTTTGACTCCAATTTTGCGTGATTTCGTTATCGTATGCTCAAGATATGCTTAATCGAAATTTTCGTTAGGGTTTTCATGATATACGAATTTTATGAGTTGCATGCTTTGTTTTTTAGCTTATATAAAGTGTACTATGTATTCCTTGTGAAAATTTATGCATTTTAGACTTAGGATTTGCGTCAAAAGGTTATCTAATGCTCCCGTTATGTCAAAACGAAGATTTGATTTTTAAAGTGAGCTGAATCGTTTTTCAAAGTTACATAAAAGTTGCTAGAGTGAACTAGGAATTGATTGAGACTTTTATATTATGGAATATGTTAGTTGAAGTGCTCCTTGACATGTTTTATTTGTATGCGAACTTACGAGAACATGATTTTCCATGAGATATATGCTCGTCTAACTGATATGTCTGTTTGATGAACAAAACTGGAAGGTCTGTAAAGATTGATTAAACTGTATGAATTGGCTAAATAGATGTCTTTGATTATTTTACCACTAAAATTTTGGGATGTTTTGAGGTGACTCCAATTGGTCGTTCATCAAAATAAATTTTATATATTTTATGAAAAATGTTTAAAAACTGACGTGCAGGCAGAAATTTCTGTAATGAACTATGATTTGACCCATTCTGATATTGGACTTTTATTTATCGTATGAGGCTTTGGATGGACTTTTTGGAATCAATTTTAAGTGTAGTTATGATCTGGAGTTGCTCATTATTTAATGATTTATGTGCTATGAGCTATAGTTGGATCTTTCTACGATGTACGAATTTCTAAGGCATGCTTTAAGGTGCAAAAGTGCAATATGCTTAATTATGACTTGTAAAGTAATACTTGACCTAGGTTTGACTTATTGATCATGTTTGAATGACCTACTGAGATGTTTTACTTTAGTTAACCACTTTGACCGAGTTGACTTTTGGTTTGACTTTGGTTAACTTGCTTGGATTAGTTGACTTTTACTTGTTCGTTGAGTCAGTCTGAGCACTAGGACTTTGCAGTACACTATGGGTTGACATAGTATGACCTATATGTGTATACTTAAGATGACTTACATGATTAGTTTGCGTTGTTTGGTTGAGATTGTTCGACTACAGTACGTTTTGCTAAGATATTTCAGGTGCTTTTGCTAAGGTGAGTCTACAGTCCCTTTTTCAGCAACATTTTTGGGATGAGATACATGCTGCTTTTGAGACTATTTCTTAAACTGTTTTTACGAATGTTTTACATATTAGGCACGAGTAACTTACCAAGAATATACATATGAGTTCAGATCAAAAATCTCTTAGCTTGATTATATTAGTTACTTTGTAAACTCGACTTATAGGAACGGTACCGTAAGGTTTGACAAACCTCGCCTAAAACATAATAGGCGTCTATTCTGTTGTTACTCGTACACTTGATTGGTGTAACTTAATGATATGGTAAACTAAAGACGTGGGCTCGGCTCACGCAAAGGTTAAAGCTTTATAATCAAGTGCTCATGATAAGTGTATATTATTACGAAGCTTTTCAGAAATCTTGTGGCCTAACTTACGATGAATGTTACTTAAACATGATGTTTACAAACTTGAAACTGGACATGGTAATGTCTACAAACAGATGAAATGAAAAAACTTTTTGATGTCACTCACAGTTTAAACTTGACATCTTACAAACAGTTTATTACTTAGCATTTGCTATACGCAAACTTTTGAGATTAAACCTTAGCGGTTTATTCAGATAAACGATTTTTGAGAAATGATTTTCAACAAACGATTTATGGAAACTATTTTATGAAATATACGAGAACTATTTACTCAAACCTGTAGATTCACTCAACTTTATGTTGATCCGTTTTGCATGTTTTATCTCAGGTATTAGTTGTTTCCGCTGTATAACATTGCTGTTATATAGAAGTCAAGCCAAGCATTGGGACCAGAGTTAATACGCCGTTAGTGGATTCTGACGGGCTATTACATGGCTCCAGTAGGCAAACGGTAATGTAGCTATAAATAATGGACTCGAATCACAAGGCAAAGGATCCGTTTTTTGGGAAGTTACACACATACTATTTTTAGTACCCACATACGGACTAACTACGCTATTCACATAGCGCATCCTATACCCGTGCTACTGGACTCACAGCATATCACTAGATACTCTCGATATACAGGTAACGTTCTATGAACGTAAACCCTATTCCTAGTGCGAGCTATCGCAAACCGGATGAACCATCGATGGTGGGTCTATGTTTAACCACCCCCGCTGAGATCCTCATCTCGCGGGGGGTTATTCACGGTACTCCGGACCGGAGAGTTAAACCCAATTGACGCTTAAATCCCCCTTTATTGATGTCAAGCATGGACCGAACCTGACCCGATTAATCTATGCTTGATCATTTGGCGCCATCTGTGGGACTCGAATAAGTTAAAAGGTTTTGATTTGATGTTTTCTCTATATGTCCACTACTCATTTATTTTTTCCTATACAGGCATCTGTTACGAAAAGATAAGTGCATTCAATGGCCAACTGCCGGCAACAGCTAGGAACTAAGCTCAAAGCCAGTGCTGGTGGAAGCTCAGAGGCGACAGAGATATCATTCCCCACCATCCGAATGTTTAACGCTTCCTGTACGCCCATTGTAGTGCAGGGATACTTACCCGAGTCAGGACATGGCGTGAAGCGCCTTCATATGGACAACGGCGGTAGTGTTGACATCATGTACGAGTACGAGCATTGCTTTCGATAGCTGCCCACAACGACGAGGCAAACCATCAAGCCTCCAACCACGGCCTTGTCCGGGTTTTCAGGAGAATCAGTGTGGCCCATTGGAATTCTAGACTTGAGGCTGGAGCTGAGGGACAGCAAGGACAAATTAAAAAAGCGCACTGAGAGTATAGAATTTTGTGTAGTGCGCTCGTATTCTAAATGAAGGGATACTTCCTAATCCATCTGGACGAATACATTACATTTGGTTAAAAGACAAATTTTCATTTACATCGAAAGTTGACGGCATGCATACCATATCATAATATATCCAACTATAGTTGACTTAGTAATAATCTTAATGAACTCGACGACTCGAATGCAACGTCTTTTGAAATATGTCATGAATGACTCCAAATAATATCTCTAATATGAGCAAATGCACAACGGAAGATTTCTTTCATACCTGAGAATAAACATGCTTTCAAGTGTCAACCAAAAGGTTGGTGAGTTCATTAGTTTATCATAATCGATCATTTTCATCATTTTAATAGCCCACAAGATTTTCATTTTCATTTCTCATAAATATACGTCCCATGCATAGAGACAAAATAATCATTCATATGGTGAATACCTGGTAACCGACATTAACAAGATGCATATAAGAATATCCCCTATCATTCTGGGAAATCCTTCGGACATGATAAAAACGAATTCGAAGTACTAAAGCATCCGGTACTTTGGATGGGGTTCGTTAGGCCCAATAGATCTATCTTTAGGATTCGCGTCAATTAGTAGATCGGTTTACTAATTCTTAGGCTACCAAGCAAAAGGGGCATATTCGGCTTCGATCATTCACCCATATAATGTAGTTTCAATTAATTGTGTCTATTTCGTAAAACATTTATAAAAATTGCGCATGTATTCTCAGCCCAAAAATATAAAGGGTAAAAAGGCAAATGAAACTCACAATCCAATATTTTGTAGTAAAAATATTCATACGACGAAATTGAACAATGCAGGGTTGGCCTCGGATTCACGAACCTATATTAATCATACATGTATTAATACATATACATGTATTCGAATAAATCTATATATTATTATTAATGATATAATTATTTTTATTAATAAATTATTTTCAAAAATATTAAATCTTGTTATGTTATATTGTTTTTATATTTAAATATATGTATATATATAACACCTGTTTGTTAAAATTAGCAATTATAATAATGCTAAAATGTTATTTGTAATGGTAAAAATGATAATAATGATAATACTTAATCTTATTAATAAAATATTAAAGTTAATAATTTTATTAATAATAATATTGATGATAGTTTTTATTTATAAATCTCATAATGGTAATATTGGTAGTTTTTGATAAAATGAACAATTTAGTAGTAAGGGTAGTGAAAAATAATAATTTTTGATATTAGTTCATAATACATACCAATCTTATTACTAATGGTAAACTAAATAAAAATACTTTTACTAAATAGTAATAATTCCTATATGTTCCTAATATTAATATTAATATTTATGATAAAAATAATAGTTCTAGAAATAACACTTTTATTACTAATGTTAACAATGATAATAATTATAATACTAACAGTAATAATAATACTAATAATAATATTAGTAATGATAGTACTAATAAATTTGAAATTATATTCATAGTACTTTTTATAATAATGATAATAATAATAATAACAATGATAAATAGGTGTAATGATATCAATAATAATAATAATAATCATAATATCAATACTAATAATAATAATAATAATAATAATAATAATAATAATAATAATAATAATAATAATAATAATGATAATAATAATAATAATAACAATAATAATAATAATAATAATAATAATAATAATAATAATAATAATAATAATAATAATAATAATAATAATAATAATAATAATAATAATAATAATAATAATAATAATAATAATAATAATGGAAATAAGATAAAAGGTTATACATCTTGGAAAGCTTTAATAAAAAGATTGTCCCAGACCGGGCTCGAACCCGAGACCTCTCGCTAACCCGACATACCATTAAACCGTACAAGCCCATCTATTTTTCTGTTATTGTAATCAACCTTGATATATTTAATCCGTTTCTCTATAATTCGGCCCAAATTGAAAGTCCAACAACAAAATATTTCGACCCAACAACGAATTATGGCCCAACAATGATCTGATCCCAGATGAAGGGCTTGTTCACGGTTTTTAAAAAAAATAATATCGATAGCAGTAGACTTCGTTTCTTCTCCTTCTTAATTTACTGTACAGTATCATCACTTCATCTTCTTCATCTCATCATCAATATCATCGATGATTATCACATCATCCACTATCGTCGATCATGAAATCTCGTTGATATCATCCTCATCGTCGTCTCTGTATCACCATCACAACTCCATCATCATCGTTACATTATCAACATCGTCTCCCTCGTTTCATCACCATGTTCATCATCGAGTTCCACCATCCATCTTCTTCTTCATGAATTTGTTTGAACAGTGAACAAAATTTAAATAGCATTAGTTTCGGTTAAAGATGAATTAAGGAGATGATTTTAGTGATGGTTTTCGAATGAAACAATAAGTAAAACAGAAGTTGCAGCAGCTGTAGAAAACAGTAATAGAAAAGAGGAAGAAAAACGCAGGTGTACTATTCATCATTTTCTACATATAATAGTTGTAGGTTTTCGAATGGGGGTTTCTTGGTTATAGGTTTGAGTTTTTCGTTCAATATAGAAATGGAAAATAACTAACAAACCAGTGGCTGCAACATAAAATATTTGAACAATAGAAGGAAGAAAAAAAATATACAGTAGCAATATGTAGCTGACTAGTGGTGGCTTGTGATGGCATGATGATGGTTTGGCTTAGTGGTTCATGACAGGAACCAAATCAAATAGATGGTGTACTAGGTGGTGGTTTGTGGTTCACGCTATGAAACAAAAAAATTGAATAAGGTGGGTGGTTTAGGTCTGATCACGACAGCAAGAAAACATTGCAGGTTTTAACAAGGTTTGATGGTGTTGATGTTTGTAATTGCATCCGGTGATCGAGTACGGGATATTGATGATGTTGTTAATCGGTGGTTTATGGTGGTTTTCTAACAAAGAATAGAGAGGGAAAGTGATAGAGATGGTGGGGATTGTAGGTGATGGTACATGGTGGTTGTTCCGGTGGTTTAGTGATGAGAGGAATCGGTGGTGGCTCCAAGAGATGTGGTTATAGTGTATGGTGAAGAAACAAGGAATTGGATCTTGGTGATCTTAATTTCTCAATCTCTTTCTGTACATAATTATTAGGAGATATGTAGTATTACATAGTAATTATAATATTAATAATTAATAATAATTATAATAATAAACTATGGAATGGAATCAAAAGTGGTACACAGTAATGCAGCCGGCTCTTTGGAGTCTTCTTCTACCGACACTAATTCGCAGACTATTATATCGTGTTCATTGCTAAACAGTTAACGTACAAAAGTGTTCCTAAAAATCCCAAATTTTTAAATTAAGACCATTTATTTATTCTGATCATTACCTGTTTGAAACCTGATAAAAAAGATTCGATAATTATTTATTTTCTGTTCCAATTTATATGTACGGAGTACAAAAACTTAGTTCTAAAAGATAAAAAAAATATTTATCAAAACTATTATCTTTTTAATCAAATTTTGGAACAACTTTTATTTTAAAACTTCATATATATATATATATATATATATATATATATATATATATATATATATATATATATATATATATTAGACCTATTTTAAAAATAATTAAACGTCAATCGAAAGTTACAGACATTTACCATTTAAACTCAAAATTAATTATATTTAATATATACTATGTATATATATATAAACAGTTTTAAATAACAAAATTTACTACTCAAATAAATATATATTAAATAATTAAATTAAATATAACAATATATATATACAAGAAATATACATATAAAATAATAGTTTTTATTACAATGTATTTTATTGTACATATTTATTTATAACAATAAATGTATATAATAGTTTATTAATGTTCATGTCATTATATATATTATACAAATATTTATATATACACATATTTATATATATCCACACATTTACAAGTAATGGTTCGTGAATAATCGGGGACAGTCGAAGGTCACATGAATATATGAAAATAGTTCAAACTTTTTGAGACTCAACTTTACAGACTTTGCTTATCGTGTCGAAATTATACAAAGATTAAGTTTAAATTTGGTCGGAAATTTTAGGGTCGTCACACTAGATACAATGCTATACTGGAAAGAACCTCCATTCAATAATTCATCGCTATACCATCCACAATCCACGGGATGGTCCGATTCCCAACAAAGCAAGGAGTCACCACCCTCGAATCAACGTCGCTAGATGCCTTATGCGCATCTATTACTGACAAAGGAAGTTCTACTCCCGAAGAAAAAGGCGCGAATGAATGGTGGGTCTTATTAAATCTTGAATATCCGGAACAGAAGGTAACGATAGGGGGAGCCTCACACACGAAACTAAAGAGAAACCGAGGAATATACTCATTTCCAATTCCATCATATTGTGAGTTTCATTACTCCCTTTTTAAATGCTTTTGCAATATATATTTTTGGGACTGAGAATACATGCGCTTTTATAAATGTTGACGAAATTGACACAAGTAATCGAAACTACATTATATGGTTGAATGGATCGAAACCTAATATGCCCCTTTTAGCCTGGTAATCTAAGAATTAGGGAACTGGCCCCTAATTGACATGAATCCTAAAGATAGATCTATCGGGCCCAACAAGCCCCATCCATTGTTGCGGATGCTTTAGTACTTCGAAATTTATCATGTCCGAAGGATGTCCCGGAATGATGGGGATATTCTATATGCATCTTGTTAATGTCGGTTACCAGGTGTTCAATCTATATGATTGAATTTTAAACACTTGCGAGTGTATGATTATTGAATAAATGAAATCTTGTGGTCTATTAAAATTATGGAAATGATTGATTATGATAAACTAATGAACTCACCAACCTTTTGGTTGACACTTGAAAGCATGTTTATTCTCAGGTATGAAAGAAATCTTCCGCTGTGCATTTGCTCATTTTAGAGATATTACTTGGAGTCATTCATGACATATTTCAAAAGACGTTGCATTCGAGTCGTTGAATTCATCAAGAATATTATTAAGTCATTTATAGTTGGATATATTATGAAATGGTATGCATGCCGTCAACTTTCGATGTAATGAAATTTTGTCTTTAAAAAATGAATGCAATGTTTGTAAAATGTATCATGTAGAGGTCAAATACCTCGTAATGAAATCAACTATTATGAATCGTTTATAATCGATATGAACGGGTCCTTTCAGTTGGTATCAGAGCGGTGTTCTTAGCGAACCAGGTCCTGCATTAGTGTGTCTAACAGATAGTCGTTAGGATGCATTAATGAGTCTGGACTTCGACCTAGTAGTTGTTAGGACAAATTAATGAGTCCAGACTTGGACCTGGTCTGCATGTCAAAGGTTTTGCTTACCATTCTTTGTCAAAAAATACCTACCTATCATTTTCAGTCTCGACAAGTCTTATTGCAATTATTGCATAGATGGTGTACAGACAAATTCATATCCCATCACATTAAACCTTATCTGACACGTTTCCTTAATTCCCTCCATAATCTACGGAATCTTCTGTACTATATATAGGTAATGGGTATTCTATGTAATTAGAATATCATCCGGTATCCGAAAATCATTTCATAACGAAAATCTTTTATCTAACTGTGCAAGGTGAATTCTACAACAGTTCAAGTTTCTCGAATTCTGACAGCAATCTCGATATGGATTTCCACTCAAACTCCGAAAGCAGTGTAACCGGAATGGATCAACCAATCTGCCATCATCAATTCTGGATGAATTGGGGATGGGTTCATAGTCGACTTAATCAATGAAGACGAGAATAAGTCGATCCTTTCCACCAACCGAATTCACCTCTTGACGAAGAACCTGAAGCACTTACCGGTGAACCAGTCCGAAACACTATTTTTACTCTCATTTCCAGGATATCTCGCAACGATTATATATTATCTACAATTCTAAACCTTATTCATCTGCTTGTTCTAACCGCCAATCATCCCGGAGTAATAGAAAAAGTCAACGAGCTTCACGTACGAGTAGTGGCTTTGGAAATTATGGTGCAAAAATTACCAGCTTCAGCAACATCACCGACATCAACAGCACCACCAGCATCATCACCAACAGCACCAATACCACCAACAACACAAGCCCCAACATCCGCATCATAAGCCTCAACCTCAAAATCTGTATCTCAGGTATAATCTTGTTCTACATGAAGTTCTACACCATTTATCATCGTTCTACATATTCGTTCTACATCGACTATATTCATTCTAGGTATCGTTCTACATCAAAGATTCTTGTGTACAAACTATTAATGGTGAAAATATTTTAACGGGTAGGTAATACCCGAGGAATATTTAGATTTCACATTAACATGTTATACTGTACATTCTTCAAATCCGATTCAACAGCCATTTACTATCCTACACACAACCACACATATACATATTCATTCACCAAAAGAACAACTATTATCTTTCAAATTCAATTTCATATTCGGATTTTAACCGATCAGAATCCAAGTCAAGATTTGACAAGTGGCATAATGAAAAAAATAATGGTCAAAATAAAATTTATTAGTAACCAATTAATTAATTACGTAAAATTTCTTCATCATCTTCTAATCTTAAATATTTAAAATTTTAAGATTATATATCGGACTGTTGGACTACTAACATTGGATTACTAACATTGGACAATTACAACGTATTAAAATATTGATTATAACATATGAAATTAAACATTTCTTCAAGTTGCCACTTGATTTCATCTTAAACACCCTTTGTATCTTGACGATTACAATCAACGTTTAATCATCTAAAAACACAATTCTCTTGAAACCACCTCGGATTGATAACCGATGATTCAGATATGGTAGCATTAAATGCAGAGGAAACAGCAAAATTGTATATGGTCTAAATGGCCAGAAGTTTGATAATAAAGAATGGAATGTTGGGAACGCTCGATAGAAAATTTGGTACTGAAAAACGGATTGAGCTAACCATGAAGAAGACCAAGGACAAATACAAGGACCATACCCTGTATTCCAAGAATCCAGATAATTCTGTATCTAATGACATCCTTAGAAAATATCTTGCTCTGAAGTCATGTTAAAATCTTGGAAAAATCTTTCTTCATCAACCTTCGGACTTTGAAATTATAAAATATCATCATAAATATCTTCGATATTTCTGAGGATATTTTCATAAATATTCTCGTCCGAAATTATATATATCTTCGTGCTTTCTGTATTTCATTATATTAGAAACTTCTGTAAAATCTAAATATAAATTATGAATGAATTTTGGAGAAGTGTTAAGAATTTGAGCATGAGTTAGTATAATATAATGACGCTCGACAAACATGATTATATTACATTAAGTCATACTGAATTTCTAATGAAACATGATGATTCACAGATCATACCATCATCATGTGCCATGTTACATAACTCTTTCATTCTACTTAACCTCTAACCATATCAAGAAAATATATTCTTGATAGTTCTATCCTCCGTGATCCTGGTAATTTAATAAATCTAATCGTGCTATTACGTTCCTTCTTGCTTAGAACATTATGATCAATCGAAACTTCATACCTACGAATTCTAGACCATTATTCGCATGACTTGAAGTCGGGAAGAGAAATAAAAAGCATGGAACTTCTAAATATAAGGGAAAATATAAAGCCCAACAACAACACAGGAATTACAAACCGTGTATATCAATACGTATGATAATATAAAGACACAGGAGAATGAAAAATACTATAAACCGAAGGTAATAGTAGAAGTGAATAAATTATTCCGGTGGCACATGAAAAAGAAGAATGACAGATATGAAAGTTAGGAGTATTTCAAGAATCAGAACTGGATGAAGCATATTGACGGATGCTTTAAAGTATGAATTGAAGAAGAAAGAATAGAAGGTGTGAACTGTGAAAATAAGGAAACGAAGAGGGTGGATTTATAGTGAAATATCAGACAGAGCAATCGGGACAGATCATCGCATTTAACCAAAGAGGATTCTAAATTCCTTATTCACCGAAGAACTGAATCTTATACAGATTTCGAAAGATTTCTTTAAATTCCCTGTATTCCGGAATTTAACCATGACTACGCCAAAAGTTAAATCTCTATTTCACTCTTTTGTGACAGCTTCACTCGTACTCTTCACATAATCGAATTGTTTTATCCATACTATTCAATGGTGATAATTTTTTTTTATCAACTCATATTCGTCATGAAAACATATTTTTTGTTAGCAATGACAACCTCAACCAAATTTCGGGACGAAATTTCTTTAACGGGTAGGTACTGTGACGACCCGGAAAATTTTGACTAATTTTAAATCAAACTCTCAATACGGTTTAATATTTTTGACACGAATAAGAAAAGTCTGTAATGTTAAGTCTCAAAAATTTTGAACTATTTACGTACATTCATTTAACCTTGACTGTTCTCGACGATTCACGAACAACTATTTGTAAATAGATATATATATATATATATATATATATATATATATATATATATATATATATATATATATATAATTTGAAATATAATTAGAAATAATATATGACTTAATTATTATAAATAAATATGTAAAATAATATAAGAAATAATAAAATTTATTATTAAAACATATTTATATATATAGTATATCGAATATAGTTATTAAGCAATAGTAACATACAATTGTCATTCTGATTGTTATCAAATAAGTCTAAAACAATTATATTCCTACCTTATATATTAATGCTTCATATATGTTAATTAAGACTTTTACCTGTTTAACAACAAAGCACGATATACTAGTTTGGGGAAAAATCGTTGTCAGAATAATAACAAAAAGAAGATGGCTTAACTGTTTAACACATTCTAAATGATTTTAATACTTGTTTGTTATCTTTCTTGTTATTAAACAAGATTAATATGAACCTAAAGGATATAAAAATAAACGTTGGTTTGTAAAGAGATTACGTAAAAATTGAGGTTTATTAAGAATACAATTATTTTTTTTATTTATTATCTACTCTGTCTATATTATTTGGGATTGAAATCTAGTAACGAACTACATTTTATGACCAGGTTTATAAAGGTTAAGAGCGAAATGAATATGCTTATTAATATAATATTTTGGGATTTTTATTATGTATACTTTTACTCATCACTGATTAGCAATAAAATACAAATTTCAATCCATAAATGAAATATAAAATCAATAGTAAATGACGGCTAACATTACCACACATTTATATCTTAAATTATATTATAATTGAAAACACTGTGCTTAATTGAAAGATTGTATTACTTTTTCATTCCTATCCGTGATATATTGTATTATTAATTCAATTAATGTGGCTAATTGACAATCTAGTTTAGTGGGTGTTAATATTGTTGCATGTTAATTCTCACTTTACAGACTTTTACATATATACACGTACATAGATGAAACTTAAACAAGCACCACAATCCTATCTAATTGATTATTTCTTCCTTTCTCCTTCCTTCTATGATGATCAAAACAAATGCGATGGGACTCGGATGCAAACCCACTTCCTACTCTTATCACATTCAATCAAGAACCATACAACACCTTATAAACCACCACCATGTACACCACCATCCGACTAATTCTAAACCACCATGAACACCTACACGACACCACTATTCGAAACCACCACCATCAACCTCCATCACTTCCAAACCGAAATACAAGGATTGGAATGGCCAATCTAAAAGGTACACAATGAGTCTGTGGCTCGTGACTGAAACCAGAAACAAGAGGTGACAACCTTTCTTTAGTATAAAATATCATTAGTGTCTTGTTTCCCACTTCTATTTTCTGTTTTTTCTATACATCAAAAACCATATAAAATTCACCCAAACATTCGAACCATGATCCTAATGCTTCGTTATTAAGTTGTTATACGATAGTGAATAATGATGATGATTATATATTGCTGCTATTTTATTCGGTCTACAACAAATCCAAACAACCACCATATGTGAAACCCATAAACCCACTTATTATTGCTACAGCCATAATGACCTTTGATTAAACCAAGTTACAACCAATCACACCCATTGTGATTAACAATTAATCTTTCTGCTCGTTCTTCAGCCCCAACCCACCACCACCTATCGAGTTTACTGCTGCTATATTTCTGTTGCTACAACAAATTTTTCTGTATCATCATCCCTACAGCCCGTTATTATTGCTATTCTGTTCCTGCTGCATTCGCTACCTAAACAGCCCAAGAACCCATAACACGAACGAGCTGCTATACCTACTAGCATTAACTATATTCTTTCTTCTCACCAGAGCAACCAAACGCCACCATCACCGTGAACAACCCCCTTAAACAACCGAGAACCAAAACCCTCAAATTCTAATTATATTTTTTTACTGAACCCTACTGCTCCTGCTACTCTAGTTTTTTATCTGTTTCTGTTTGTTGGCGAGACCCAAAAACCAACCAAAAACCATTATCAATCCAGCTGTTATCGAATTAAAATACTTTTGAGCTGTTGTTATACGCTTTTTCTTTAAGCCGACAATCACAAAAGGGATATTCCCCACTTGATTTATAAAAGGTGTAATATAATGATGAGGGCTATGGTAATTAAATAAATGATTATGAAGATAATGGAAGAAGTCGCATATGGCTACAACAACTTGCCTTTTACCTGTTAATTTTTTTTAAACACCGAACCCCACTTGTTATAAGAAACCGATATGCTGCACTAGTTCCAGCTGGGCCTGTTTCAACTAATACTGTTGGGCCGTATCCGAATTCTGTTGGGTCGAGACTTTATACAATTGCATTTGGGCTGCCATGTTGGGCCACGATCTCTGTTTTGCTGTAGAACCGAAATGGGATAATGAACTTGATTATAAATATGATGATGAATGATTTGCTGATACACTGATAATGATACACGAGATATATGATGATAATAATGGCGATGATGAAGTTAATATCATGATAATAATAATTATGAAATGATAATGAGATGAGTTATGGATTTGTGATAATAATAATACATAATGATAAAGATGATGAATTACAAAGTTGATGATGATGATCGTATCTGTTTCTAATTTGATAGTTAAACTTGATAACTAAATCCCAAGTAATAAGTATCTGGCCGATTGATTTGATTAAAAAGAAGAAGAAAGAAAGAAAGAAATAGAAGTACGAGTTATATGTATATTTGTTGGGAAACAAAACAAATAAACAGAAATAGCAGAATGGTTAAGGGAGTTTGTGGGTTAGCGAGAGGTCACAGGTTCATTCCTGGTCTACGACATTTTTTTTTTGAAAAAGAAGAAGAAAGTTGCAGAAGTAAAGGTTAAAAATAATTTAAGTTGGGTGTTATTTCAGAATTGAAACACATAGCGTAATGGTTAAGGATGTTATTGGGTTAGCGGGACATCGCGGGTTCAAACCCAGACTTGGGCATTTTTTTAAGGGCTACTTCTTTGAGGTAGTTTACTTATTACACTTTATCATTATTATTATCATTATTATTATTGTTATTAATAATTATTATTGTTATTAGATTATTACAAATATTAAAAAATATAATTATTAGCATCATTCATACAATTAGTATTATTATCATTATTTTTAGTATTAGTAATATCGTTATTATTATTATTACCCTTATTATCATTATTATCATTAATCATTAATATAATTAGTAGTAAAGTTATTATTATCATAGTTATTATTATTAAGATAAGTATTATTAGTATTAATATTATTATTATTATCTGAGACGACCCGACCCAATCCATAGGGACGAATACAATAACATATGATAACATTGCGAGGTACTTGACCTCTATATGATACATTTTACAAACGTTGCATTTATTCTTAAAAGGCAAACTATCATTACATCAATATTTGACATTTTCGTCTAACATTTCATAATATCCAAATGACCTAATCTGTCATTTACTTATTCATATTCTCTATTGAACTCCAATGACTCGAATGCAACGTCTTTGTATCATGGCTTAAAAGGTCCCAAGTAGTATCCTTAACATGAGCTAATGCACAGCGGAAGACTTAATTCATACCTGAGAATAACATGCTTTAAAACGTCAACATAAAGTTGGTGAGATATATAGGTTTGATGCTAGCAGCGTTATAACAATGGACCACAAGATTTCATATATAAACATTTTAATAAAAATATTCTAAGTGGTTGAGCACTTGGTAACCATACTTAACATTTAATCACGTCGCATATTCCCTTTATTATGAAATCTTACTACACCGTACCAAGGTGTAGTCATGAAACGAAGTACTGTGCAACCGTTGAATACTGGTCGTCCAGTCCGGTTGGGGTTGTCAGGCCCGATAGATCTATCAACAGGATTCGCGTTTACAATACCGCTGTAAATATTAGTTACCAAGCTACAGGGAAGTATGCCAGTGGTACAACTCAACGTAGAATATATTTTTCAGTTACTTGTGTCCATAGCGTAAAACATAAAATACATGTATTCTCATCCCGAAATATTTAGAGTTTAAAAGTGGGACTATATACTCACTTTTGTCTTGAAGATATGTAATTTTGACTTGGTCTCCGATTGATATCACGAACCTATCCATATATAATATATCAATACCTTTTCTTTTTAAACAATCGTCACATATATATACTTATAATACTTTTAATACTTTTAATAATTCCTTAGTCCGTAGTTAGCAGTCCGATGTTAGTAATTCAATTTTAATGGTTCATATTTAGTTGTTTAATAAACCCCCAATGAAATAAATAAAACCCCCATCGTATATGTATTGGTCGAGATTAATCTTGACCCATGGTACCGGTGTTGTCAAATGACGTGTTGCGTACATAAAGTACCGGTGTTGTCAAATGACGTGTTGCGTACAATCATGGGATCTTATGATTAATCTTCTCGTATTGTTTACGGGTGATCCTGAACCATATAAAATTAAATTATGAGTACATATGTATAAAATATCATGTTACTTTAGGAAGATGTGATTTATTTAATTTTCTCCAATTATTTTCGTGGCTAAACTAGTCTTGGATATCCGATTTTGTTTTGGTCATAATTTCTTCGTTACAACTCCGTTTTCGTTGATTCAACTTTCCACTTCCTTGGATCGAGTCCCTCTTTAAGAATATGAACTGTAAATACCTTAGTTTGTATTCGAAATCATAGGTCATAGGTCAAATTTTGGTGAAACTTATGAAGTTAATCATTTTTGTTACAAAAACATCATTTAATGACCATTTTTCTAAAAATACTTATACTATGAATTAAATCATGAAATTTTTATGTGTTAACATATTCATAAGAAATATAAGTTTTCCAGAATATAAACCTCCAATTCAAAGTTCAAGATGGTTTTTAATTATCCAACCCAAAACAGCCCCCGGTTGCACTCCGACGTCATAAAAACAGTTTTTTAAGGTATTCTTTGAAAAACCAAGTTATACCTTGTTAAATTAGCATATATTTAAGTTATATTACAGGTCTTGAAGTATTTTAAAAGTTAAGTTAGAAGGATCTATTTAGTTTGCAAACAAGTTTGAAATCATTCAAACTATGTTTTTGTTGTTAAAATTGTATACCATACAATAAGATAGCTATATATATATGAATCGAATAAGGTTATGAACAAAGTTACTACCTCAAGTTACTTGGACAAGATTGCTGTAAAAGAAGAGTAAAAACCTAGAACCAAAAGAGTGATGAAATTGGATGAAAGGTTGGAAGCAACTTAAGACATAAACTTGAATTGAAAGTTGTATTTTTGTAGTGTTTTTGTTGATCTTTTTATGGTGGTGTTTAAGGTGATTCTTGAGAGGATTTTTGCTGGAGTTCTTAGAGAGACATGAGGCTAGTAAGTGTGTGTGTTTAGCTAGAGAAATGATGTTCCAAAAATTGAAAATGGATGCATGTATTTATGGTGGTGTAAAAGGTGTATAAATTTGTAATTTTGTGAAAAGATCTTTTAATCATGTGAAATTGTCATACTAAATAACAAAAGTAGTTACCTTATACATAAGGCATGAACAAGGGCTGGTTGGTGGTGATTTGATGTGTATATACCAATAGTAAATACGTATAGAAGCTAGGTATGATACGAGTACATATACTCTAGATATACGTATAGAAATCTTGTGAAAAATGGAATGAGGATTCAAATATAGCTATCTTTTGTGAATATACTTATATTGTTTTATGTATTTAAGTCTTTAAAAGTGATTAAATACATTATATATACGATATATGTATAAACATTATAGGTCGTAAGTATTTATGTCAAATAACGTTACGTATAGTTATCGTTTTGAAAGCTTAAGTTAGTAGTTTCAAAATATACTTATAACTTATTGTTATTAATACAAAATGAGATATTTAAACATCCTTAAATCATGTTAAATATGTATATATACATATATATACACAAACGTATAATTAACATATATTGTATAGTTCGTGATATCATCGGTCAAACTAGACGGTTAAACGTTATGTAAAACTCTTTTCAAAATCATAAATCTCAACAATTTAGATTGCTTATCATGTTGGTAAGTTTTAATTTATGTAAATATTAATCTTATAAGTGTAAAACGATCGGAAAAATCCGGGTCGTTACAGTACCCACCCGTTAAAGAAATTTCGTCCCGAAATTTGGTAGAGGTTGTCATAAATAACAATAGGAATGTTTTCATGACGAATATGAGGTATTAATAGAGTTTTATCATTATTGGAAGATATGGATAAAACGATTCGGTCATGTGAAGCGCACGAGTGAAGCTATCACAAAAGAATGAAATGAGTGAATATAGAATTGTTTTAACCGATGTCGAGATTAGGATTGATTTCCAGAATTTAAGGGATTTAAAGAAAATCTTATGTAATAAGATTTGGTTCTTCGATGATTTAGAAAACAGGATCTCCTTTGATTTAATGCGATAATCTGTTTCGATTTCTTTGTCGGATATTTCACTATAAATCCACCTCCTTCCCTTTCTTACTTCCATACCTCACATCTCTTACTCTTCCTCCTCTAATTCATACCTTAAGGTATCCTTTAAAATGCTTCATCCCGTTCTGATTTTTGTTATACTTCTAACTTTCATATCTTTCATTCTTCTCTTTCATCTACCGCTAGAAGAATCTATTCACTTTTATGATTTTCTTGGAATTATAATGTTTCTAATTCTCCCGTGTCTTTACGTCGCCATACGTATTGATACACACGGTTTGTAGTTTCTGGGTGGTTATTGGGTTTGATATCTTTCCTTATATTTCGATGCTCCTGCTTCTGTTTTCCATAATCATTGTCATCCATAGTTAATACTCTCTCCTATTTGCTGTAATCTATACCCCAATTTCTATTTTGGGACTTTGTCCCTTCGTTTCTTCTTCCCGTCCTTGAGTCAAGCGATCAATAGTTCGAAATTCGTAGGTATAAAATTCAGAATGAACATAGCTAATGCTCTAAGAAAGGAATGGTAATGGCACGATTTTGATTTGTCAAATTACCAGAATATCCAGGAAAATAGAACTATCAAGATGATTTGTTCTTAATATGTTTCGGAATTGGATAGAATGTAAAAGTCGTGTAACATGGCACATGATGACGGTACTGTGAATCATCATATTCCATTAGAAACTTAACATGACTTACTGTAATATAATGAAGTTGATCAAGTTTCATTATATTATACTAGTTCATGCATCAGTTCCCAACACTGCTTCAGAACATTCCTATTTTAAACTTGAAGGATTTAGAAACTAACACAGTTTCCTTTATATTGTAACGCAGATATTACAGAGAGATAAATGATTTCAGATAAGGATAGTGGTGAAAATATCTTCAGAAATATTGAGGATATTTATAATGAAAGATATGATAATATCTTGGAATTTCTAATGTCGAAGGATGATGATGAAGATTGACCCGTAAGGGTTTAGATTCAGAAGCAAGGTGTTTGCTACAGAATCGTCATAATTCTTTATGTACAAGTTTAGTCCTTGTAACTTGTTCAGAGTCTCCTTCATGGTTTGTTCAATCCGGTTTTCAGTACCAATTTTCTATCGAGCGTTCCTAACACTTCCTTCTTTTATCATCAACATTTGGTCATTAAGACCTTCTACAACATGCTGCTTCGTCAGTATTTTCAAAGTTATCGGATCTGGGTCATTGGTTATCAAACCAAGATGGTTTAAGGAGAATTGTATTTTTAGATGATTAAACGCTGATGGTAATATGATGGAATATAAAAGGTTCTCCGGTAACGATGGCGAAAGAACAACGTATATATATATATCGAGATTGTAATAAGAGTAGTCTTACTGAGATATCGAAGTGGAGCTGTGACAAAATTAGTTAATTGAAAAGGAATCACGTGATTGTTTTTGCTAATGGATGATAAGGAATTCAATGCGGATACGTTTTAACTATAACTTCGAGTTCAAAAATTTTTAGGTGCATAACTGTATGCATAAATCTTTATTCCGTAGACGAGGTGCGGCTGGTTGAACTTCTCGATCGAGATGTTTTCAAGAATCATGAAAAGTTGTGAATGCGAATTGTAATCGTCAAGATACAAATGAGGTTTAAAATAGAATCAAGTGGCAAACTTGAAGGATTGTTTAGTTTCATATGTAATAATCATCATTTTAACTCATTTTTAATTGTCCAAAGTTAGCAGTCCAATAGTCCGATTGTACAATGGTTCAATAAATTCATATATGAACTAAATATATAATATTCGAATTACTTAATACGTATCGTGACCCGTGTACTGGTCTCGGTGTCGATCACAACTCAAAGTATATATATATTTTGGAATCAACTCCGACCCTGTATAGCCAACTCCCACCTTCACATATAGAGTGTCTATGGTTGTTCCGAAATATATATATAGATGGATCAATATGATAAGTCGAAACCTTGTATACGTGTCCCGTTATTTAAAATGCGTAAAATAAATAAATATATATCATGACCCATTATACAACGTGTTGTCTAGGAATTAATCCGACGTGTTGTTGTACATGTGTCCCGACGGTATGTAAAGTACAGAAATTAAAATTGCAAGAATGTAAATTGCGATAAATTAAATATTAATCAGTTAGCTGGGAACAGTTAGCCGGAACAGTTAGCGTGTAATCCTATCACAATTTCAATTAATTAATTCATCTGTTTCTAACAATTTTTATTTTGCCAATGTTTCTTCATTATGCCACTTGTTGGATTCGGATAGGTAAAAATCCAAATATGAAATTTAAATGGAAATGGTTAATCTGGGGTGAACGGATACGTATATCGGTAATTGTAAGTAGGATAATAAATGATCGTTGAATCAGATTCGAAGAATGTACAGTGTAACTTGTTAATGTGAATTCTAAATATTCCTTGGGTACTACCCACCCGTTAAAATATTTTCATCATTAACAGTTTGTACGAATGAAATTTTTAATTACAATCTTTATGAAAATATATTTGCATATATATTTTCTTCGGAGGTAACTATGAATTTAATGAGTCAATAAAATATTCAACTCATTTGATTTATCGTTATTACTAGATTACATAATCTCCAAAACATTAGAGATTACATAATCGTCATGTCGAACGAAGAACGATACGTAAAGAAGAGGTAATCGGTGTAGAATGATATGTAGAACAAAGATCATATTCGAAGTTCAGATGATGATGTTGAGGTACGTGGTGCGGATGTGATTGTTGGTGGTGGTAATGATACGGTTGGTGTTGATGCTGATGATGTCGTTGACGTCGATGATGCTACTGGTAATGAAGATTGCGAGGTTGATGTTGTTAACGGTACTGGTTATGCTGCTGGTGCTGCTGCTGGTGTTTGTAACCTTCGCACCGTGTTCTCCAAAGCCGTCACACGAGCGCGAAGTTCGTTAATTTCTGCTAGTACACCAGGATGATTGGCGGTTGGAGTGAGCGAATGAACAAGATCCGAAATATGGGATAGGATATAATCGTGACGAGATACTTGAGAAATGATAGAGAAAATGGTTTCTCGAACAGGTTCGCCGGTAAGTGCTTCAGGTTCGTCGCCAATGGGGCAATTCGGTGGGTGAAAGGGATCACCTTCTTCTTGTCTCCAATAATTTAGTATACTACGAACCCATCCCCAATTCATCCAGAATAGATGATGAGAAATTGGTTGATCCATTCCAGTGACGCTGCCTTCGGAGCCCGAATGGAAATCCATATCAGCGTAGCTGTCGGAGTCGGAGGAATTCGAACTGGACGCGGAGTTCATCTTGTACAGTCGGGGAAATGAATTTTTGGTTTGGAATAGATTATAGGATTTGGGTTTGGTATTCTTCAATACATAATTTACATATGTATTTATAATACTCAAAATCCCGTGAATTACGAAGAATCTTTGAAATTCGTCAGGCAATGTCTATAGCAACAGATACGCTAGGATACGAATTTTGTCTATACACTATCGATGCACCAAATGCAGTAAGACGTGTCTAGACTTAAGAATACTAAGCAGGCAATTCTTAAGGATGATAAGCAGATGATTTTCGACTAGATATGATAAGCAAAACTTTTGACATGTAGACACGGTCAAAGTCCAGACTCACTAATGCATCCTAACAACTACCAGTTAGACACACTAATGCAAGGCCTGGTTCGCTAAGACCAACGCTCTGATACCACATGAGACGACCCGACCCAATCCATAGGGACGAATACAATAACATATGATAACATTGCGAGGTACTTGACCTCTATATGATACATTTTACAAACGTTGCATTTATTCTTAAAAGGCAAACTATCATTACATCAATATTTGACATTTTCGTCTAACATTTCATAATATCCAAATGACCTAATCTGTCATTTACTTATTTATATTCTCTATTGAACTCCAATGACTCGAATGCAACGTCTTTGTATCATGGCTTAAAAGGTCCCAAGTAGTATCCTTAACATGAGCTAATGCACAGCGGAAGACTTAATTCATACCTGAGAATAACATGCTTTAAAACGTCAACATAAAGTTGGTGAGATATATAGGTTTGATGCTAGCAGTGTTATAACAATGGAACACAAGATTTCATATATAAACATTTTAATAAAAATATTCTAAGTGGTTGAGCACTTGGTAACCATACTTAACATTTAATCACGTCGCATATTCCCTTTATTATGAAATCTTACTACACCGTACCAAGGTGTAGCCACGAAACGAAGTACTGTGCAACCGTTGAATACTGGTCGTCCAGTCCGGTTGGGGTTGTCAGGCCCGATAGATCTATCAACAGGATTCGCGTTTACAATACCGCTGTAAATATTAGTTACCAAGCTACAGGGAAGTATGCCAGTGGTACAACTCAACGTAGAATATATTTTTCAGTTACTTGTGTCCATAGCGTAAAACATAAAATACATGTATTCTCATCCCGAAATATTTAGAGTTTAAAAGTGGGACTATATACTCACTTTTGTCTTGAAGATATGTAATTTCGAATTGGTCTCCGATTGATATCACGAACCTATCCATATATAATATATCAATACCTTTTCTTTTTAAACAATCGTCACATATATATACTTATAATACTTTTAATACTTTTAATAATTCCTTAGTCCGTAGTTAGCAGTCCGATGTTAGTAATTCAATTTTAATGGTTCATATTTAGTTGTTTAATAAACCCCCAATGAAATAAATAAAACCCCCATCGTATATGTATTGGTCGAGATTAATCTTGACCCATGGTACCGGTGTTGTCAAATGACGTGTTGCGTACATAAAGTACCGGTGTTGTCAAATGACGTGTTGCGTACAATCATGGGATCTTATGATTAATCTTCTCGTATTGTTTACGGGTGATCCTGAACCATATAAAATTAAATTATGAGTACATATGTATAAAATATCATGTTACTTTAGGAAGATGTGATTTATTTAATTTTCTCCAATTATTTTCTTGGCTAAACTAGTCTTGGATATCCGATTTTGTTTTGGTCATAATTTCTTCGTTACAACTCCGTTTTCGTTGATTCAACTTTCCACTTCCTTGGATCGAGTCCCTCTTTAAGAATATGAACTGTAAATACCTTAGTTTGTATTCGAAATCATAGGTCATAGGTCAAATTTTGGTGAAACTTATGAAGTTAATCATTTTTGTTACAAAAACATCATTTAATGACCATTTTTCTAAAAATACTTATACTATGAATTAAATCATGAAATTTTTATGTGTTAACATATTCATAAGAAATATCATTTTTACAGAATATAAACCTCCAATTCAAAGTTCAAGATGGTTTTTAATTATCCAACCCAAAACAGCCCCCGGTTGCACTCCGACGTCATAAAAACAGTTTTTTTAAGGTATTCTTTGAAAAACCAAGTTATACCTTGTTAAATTAGCATATATTTAAGTTATATTACAGGTCTTGAAGTATTTTAAAAGTTAAGTTAGAAGGATCTATTTAGTTTGCAAACAAGTTTGAAATCATTCAAACTATGTTTTTGTTGTTAAAATTGTATACCATACAATAAGATAGCTATATATATATGAATCGAATAAGGTTATGAACAAAGTTACTACCTCAAGTTACTTGGACAAGATTGCTGTAAAAGAGGAGTAAAAACCTAGAACCAAAAGAGTGATGAAATTGGATGAAAGGTTGGAAGCAACTTAAGACATAAACTTGAATTGAAAGTTGTATTTTTGTAGTGTTTTTGTTGATCTTTTTATGGTGGTGTTTAAGGTGATTCTTGAGAGGATTTTTGCTGGAGTTCTTAGAGAGACATGAGACTAGTAAGTGTGTGTGTTTAGCTAGAGAAATGATGTTCCAAAAATTGAAAATGGATGCATGTATTTATGGTGGTGTAAAAGGTGTATAAATTTGTAATTTTGTGAAAAGATCTTTTAATCATGTGAAATTGTCATACTAAATAACAAAAGTAGTTACCTTATACATAAGGAATGAACAAGGGCTGGTTGGTGGTGATTTGATGTGTATATACCAATAGTAAATACGTATAGAAGCTAGGTATGATACGAGTACATATACTCTAGATATACGTATAGAAATCTTGTGAAAAATGGAATGAGGATTCAAATATAGCTATCTTTTGTGAATATACTTATATTGTTTTATGTATTTAAGTCTTTAAAAGTGATTAAATACATTATATATACGATATATGTATAAACATTATAGGTCGTAAGTATTTATGTCAAATAACGTTACGTATAGTTATCGTTTTGAAAGCTTAAGTTAGTAGTTTCAAAATATACTTATAACTTATTGTTATTAATACAAAATGAGATATTTAAACATCCTTAAATCATGTTAAATATGTATATATACCTATATATACACAAACGTATAATTAACATATATTGTATAGTTCGTGATATCATCGGTCAAACTAGACGGTTAAACGTTATGTAAAACTCTTTTCAAAATCATAAATCTCAACAATTTAGATTGCTTATCATGTTGGTAAGTTTTAATTTATGTAAATATTAATCTTATAAGTGTAAAACGATCGGAAAAATCCGGGTCGTTACATTATCATTATGAATAAAATTATTTTTATGGTTATTATAGTTATCATTATTTTACTTGTTATGATTAATATTATTACAAAAATTATCATTTAAATTATTATTATTATTATCTTCATTATTATTATTATCACTATTTTAGTATTATAAATATTACTTTAATAAACAAATGACATCTATATATTTTACATCTATATTAATATTAGATACTATTTTATTTAATAAAATGTTATTATAATTAAGTTACAAATAATATATAAATATATTTTAAATTAAAGCATATATATATAAATATGAGTTCTAATACATTATTTAATATTTTCAAGCATTAATATATAATATTTATAATAAATAACATATATTATATCCTAAGTAAAATACTTTAATAAGAATCTGTTATATAACTACTAAGCATCTAAAATATATAAAATAGATATAATTAATTTATTTATTAATATAACATACAAATTCTTAATATAAGAAGTATACTAATAATATTAATATTGTAACACCCCGTTTTCCCTATATATGATTTACTTTATATGATTTACAGGTGTATCGCGTATGTACGATAGGTGTATGAAGGATTTGAGACATGTTCGTGCGTAAAGTTCTTGTATGCGAGAAGTGATCAGGCCACGACCAAGGTCACGGCGCGGAGCTGGTGGTCGCGGCGTGACAATTAACCAGAATCAGGATCAGGAGGCATGGTAAGACAGGCACCAGACTAAGGCAAATGTCGCGGCGCGACAATTTAGGGCCGCGGCGCGGCAATATGGTTTGACTGGTACCAGTTTTGTGATTTTAAAAGATATTCAAGGGCATTTTGGTCTTTTCACGTATGAGGCAGATTATAGCCTCAAATCTGGTCAATTCATTCATTTCTTTTATTTCTTTTTCCTTTTCTTTCTATTTTTCCTCTCAAACTTCAAAACCCCATTTGATCCAAAGTGTGATTTGGGAAGGAAGACTCGTGATTCGATCTTTGACATAGAAGATAAGTGTGTTCTCCTCGTTCTTAGCTACAATTTGATACTAGCGGTAAGCTCTAACTACGAAATTCATTTTCGTGTTCATCATCTAAATTTGAGGCTTTTGGCTTGTATGTTCATAGATGGAACTCATTTAGTTGTTAATGGAAGATAATAACTAGGATTCGGGTTTATTAGTGATGAAGGCTGGTTTTGGGTTGATTGATGATTTAGCCTTGTTTAGGGCTTTAAATTGAGTGTAATCACTATGATTAGTGATTATGGAAGTGTTGGAACTCATTTGGGTGTGTTTGGTTGACTAATTTTGAAATGGGTCAAAATTAGGGTTTTAGTGTCAAATTGGGCAAGACAAGTGTTTAACACTTGTGTTCGGGTTTAATTGGCTTATTAGGACCATTGTCACTAGTGTTAGTGATTATTAGTTAGTTTGGGCACGGTTTGTTCTTGGAGGTGCAATTGGGTCGAGATTGCACTAGTTGTCAATTTGGGTTGGTTTGTAAATCCTCCCTAATTGTGTTGTTTGTTATGTGATTAATGGAATAGGTACATTCCTTTGGAGTTGCGGATTATTTCGGTGGCATTCATCAAGGCGACAAGTTGAGTGTTAATATATTATGTGCATATGTATGTGTAGGATGGGTGCGGGTCAGGTGGAGTGGTTCTCGGTTATAGAGCTCACTTCACATATAGGTGGATTTTGATGGACTTGCGTATAGGTCCAATTGGAACGGTTGTACATTTGGTTGACCACCTTTGGCGAGGTGCACACATTATGTGTACGTTATCACATGTGGTTGTGATGTGGATTACATAACCCCAATGGCGAAGGGTTGATATTGTGTTGTGGATTGGAATAACCCGATGATGTGGGTTGTGATTGGGGAAGTGGATCACGTGTGGATGCGGATTCACGATGACACGTGTAGTTTGTGAAATGTCCCGTTCTTATTGATTAAAAACGTTCCATATTAATTGATTTCGTTGCGAGGTTTTGACCTCTATATGAGACATTTTTCAAAGACTGCATTCATTTTAAAACAAACCATAACCTTTATTTCATCAATAAAGGTTTAAAAAGCTTTACGTAGATTATCAAATAATGATAATGTAAAATATCCTGTTTACACACGACCATTACATAATGGTTTACAATACAAATATGTTACAACAAAATAAGTTTCTTGAATGCAGTTTTTACACAATATCATACAAGCATGGACTCCAAATCTCGTCCTTATTTAAGTATGCGACAGCGGAAGCTCTTAATAATCACCTGAGAATAAACATGCTTAAAACGTCAACAAAAATGTTGGTGAGTTATAGGTTTAACCTATATATATCAAATCATAATAATAGACCACAAGATTTCATATTTCAATACACATCCCATACATAGAGATAAAAATCATTCATATGGTGAACACCTGGTAACCGACATTAACAAGATGCATATATAAGAATATCCCCATCATTCCGGGACACCCTTCGGATATGATATAAATTTCGAAGTACTAAAGCATCCGGTACTTTGGATGGGGCTTGTTGGGCCCGATAGATCTATCTTTAGGATTCGCGTCAATTAGGGTGTCTGTTCCCTAATTCTTAGATTACCAGACTTAATAAAAAGGGGCATATTCGATTTCTATAATTCAACCATAGAATGTAGTTTCACGTACTTGTGTCTATTTTGTAAATCATTTATAAAACCTGCATGTATTCTCATCCCAAAAATATTAGATTTTAAAAGTGGGACTATAACTCACTTTCACAGATTTTTACTTCGTCGGGAAGTAAGACTTGGCCACTGGTTGATTCACGAACCTATAACAATATATACATATATATCAAAGTATGTTCAAAATATATTTATAACACTTTTAATATATTTTGATGTTTTAAGTTTATTAAGTCAGCTGTCCTCGTTAGTAACCTACAACTAGTTGTCCACAGTTAGATGTACAGAAATAAATCCATAAATATTATCTTGAATCAATCCACGACCCAGTGTATACGTATCTCAGTATTGATCACAACTCAAACTATATATATTTTGGAATCAACCACAACCCTGTATAGCTAACTCCAACATTCACATATAGAGTGTCTATGGTTGTTCCGAAATATATATAGATGTGTCGACATGATAGGTCGAAACATTGTATACGTGCCTATGGTATCTCAAGATTACATAATACACAATACAAGTTGATTAAGTTATGGTTGGAATAGATTTGTTACCAATTTTCACGTAGCTAAAATGAGAAAAATTATCCAATCTTGTTTTACCCATAACTTCTTCATTTTAAATCCGTTTTGAGTGAATCAAATTGCTATGGTTTCATATTGAACTCTATTTTATGAATCTAAACAGAAAAAGTATAGGTTTATCGTCGGAAAAATAAGTTACAAGTTGTTTTTGTAAAGGTAGTCATTTCAGTCGAAAGAACGACGTCTAGATGACCATTTTAGAAAACATACTTCCACTTTGAGTTTAACCATAATTTTTGGATATAGTTTCATGTTCATAATAAAAATCATTTTCTCAGAATAACAACTTTTAAATCAAAGTTTATCATAGTTTTTAATTAACTAACCCAAAACAGCCCGCGGTGTTACTACGACGGCGTAAATCCGGTTTTACGGTGTTTTTCGTGTTTCCAGGTTTTAAATCATTAAGTTAGCATATCATATAGATATAGAACATGTGTTTAGTTTATTTTAAAAGTCAAGTTAGAAGGATTAACTTTTGTTTGCGAACAAGTTTAGAATTAACTAAACTATGTTCTAGTGATTACAAGTTTAAACCTTCGAATAAGATAGCTTTATATGTATGAATCGAATGATGTTATGAACATCATTACTACCTTAAGTTCCTTGGATAAACCTACTGGAAAAGAGAAAAATGGATCTAGCTTCAACGGATCCTTGGATGGCTCGAAGTTCTTGAAGCAGAATCATGACACGAAAACAAGTTCAAGTAAGATCATCACTTGAAATAAGATTGTTATAGTTAAAGAAATTGAACCAAAGTTTGAATATGATTTTTACCTTGTATTAGAATGATAACCTACTGTAAGAAACAAAGATTTCTTGAGTTTGGATGATCACCTTACAAGATTGGAAGTGAGCTAGCAAACTTGAAAGTATTCTTAATTTTATGTAACTAGAACTTGTAGAATATATGAAGAACACTTAGAACTTGAAGATAGAACTTGAGAGAGATCAATTAGATGAAGAAAATTGAAGAATGAAAGTGTTTTTAGGTGTTTTTGGTCGTTGGTGTATGGATTAGATATAAAGGATATGTAATTTTGTTTTAATGTAAATAAGTCATGAATGATTACTCATAATTTTATAATTTTATGAGATATTTCATGCTAGTTGCCAAATGATGGTTCCCACATGTGTTAGGTGACTCACATGGGCTGATAAGATCTGATCATTGGAGTGTATATACCAATAGTACATACATCTAAAAGCTGTGTATTGTACGAGTACGAATACGGGTGCATACGAGTAGAATTGTTGATGAAACTGAACGAGGATGTAATTGTAAGCATTTTTGTTAAGTAGAAGTATTTTGATAAGTGTCTTGAAGTCCTTCAAAAGTGTATGAATACATATTAAAACACTACATGTATATACATTTTAACTGAGTCGTTAAGTCATCGTTAGTCGTTACATGTAAATGTTGTTTTGAAACCTTTAGGTTAACGATCTTGTTAAATGTTGTTAACCTAATGTTTATAATATCAAAAGAGATTTTAAATTATTATATTATCATGATATTATGATGTACGAATATCTATTAATATGATATATATACATTAAATGTCGTTACAACGATAATCGTTACATATATGTCTCGTTTCAAAATCATTAAGTTAGTAGTCTTGTTTTTACATATGTAGTTCATTGTTAATATAATTATTGATATGTTTACTTATCATAATATCATGTTAACTATATATATAACCATATATATGTCATCATATAGTTTTTACAAGTTTTAACGTTCGTGAATCACCGGTCAACTTGGGTGGTCAATTGTCTATATGAAACCTATTTCAATTAATCAAGTCTTAACAAGTTTGATTGCTTAACATGTTGGAAACATTTAATCATGTAAATATCAATCTCAATTAATATATATAAACATGGAAAAGTTCGGGTCACTACAGTACCTACCCGTTAAATAAATTTCGTCCCGAAATTTTAAGCTGTTGAAGGTGTTGACGAATCTTCTGGAAATAGATGCGGGTGAACTCGGGTCCTCTAAGAGCATTCCATCGAACCTTAACAATTGGTATCTTGTTTTTCTTAAGTCTTTTAACCTCACGATCCATTATTTCGACGGGTTCTTCGATGAATTGAAGTTTTTCGTTGATTTGGATTTCATCTAACGAAATAGTGAGATCTTCTTTAGCAAAACATTTATTCAAATTTGAGATGTGGAAAGTGTTATGTACAATCGCGAGTTGTTGAGGTAACTCAAGTCGGTAAGCTACTGGTCCGACACGGTCAATAATCTTGAATGGTCCAATATACCTTGGATTTAATTTCCCTCGTTTACCAAATCGAACAACGCCTTTCCAAGGTGCAACTTTAAGCATGACCATCTCTCCAATTTCAAATTCTATATCTTTTCTTTTAATGTCAGCGTAGCTCTTTTGTCGACTTTGGGCGGTTTTCAACCGTTGTTGAATTTGGATGATCTTCTCGGTAGTTTCTTGTATAATCTCCGGACCCGTAATCTGTCTATCCCCCACTTCACTCCAACAAATCGGAGACCTGCACTTTCTACCATAAAGTGCTTCAAACGGCGCCATCTCAATGCTTGAATGGTAGCTGTTGTTGTAGGAAAATTCTGCTAACGGTAGATGTCGATCCCAACTGTTTCCGAAATCAATAACACATGCTCGTAGCATGTCTTCAAGTGTTTGTATCGTCCTTTCGCTCTGCCCATCAGTTTGTGGATGATAGGCAGTACTCATGTCTAGACGAGTTCCTAATGCTTGCTGTAATGTCTGCCAGAATCTTGAAATAAATCTGCCATCCCTATCAGAGATAATAGAGGTTGGTATTCCATGTATGGAGACGACTTCCTTCAAATACAGTCGTGCTAACTTCTCCATCTTGTCATCTTCTCTTATTGGCAGGAAGTGTGCTGATTTGGTGAGACGATCAACTATTACCCAAATAGTATCAAAACCACATGCGGTCCTTGGCAATTTAGTGATGAAATCCATGGTAATGTTTTCCCATTTCCATTCCGGGATTTCGGGTTGTTGAAGTAGACCTAATGGTTTCTGATGCTCAGCTTTGACCTTAGAACACGTCAAACATTCTCCTACATATTTAGCAACATCGGCTTTCATACCCGGCCACCAAAAATGTTTCTTGAGATCCTTGTACATCTTCCCCGTTCCAGGATGTATTGAGTATCTAGTTTTATGAGCTTCTCTAAGTACCATTTCTCTCATATCTCCAAATTTTGGTACCCAAATCCTTTCAGCCCTATACCGGGTTCTGTCTTCCCGAATATTAAGATGCTTCTCCAATCCTTTGGGTATTTCATCCTTTAAATTTCCCTCTTTTAAAACTCCTTGTTGCGCCTCCTTTATTTGAGTAGTAAGGTTATTATGAATCATTATATTCATAGATTTTACTCGAATGGGTTCTCTGTCCTTCCTGCTCAAGGCATCGGCTACCACGTTTGCCTTCCCCGGGTGGTAACGAATCTCAAAGTCGTAATCATTCAATAATTCAATCCACCTACGCTGCCTCATATTCAGTTGTTTCTGATTAAATATGTGTTGAAGACATTTGTGGTCGGTATATATAATACTTTTGACCCCATATAAGTAGTGCCTCCAAGTCTTTAATGCAAAAACAACTGCGCCTAATTCCAAATCATGCGTCGTATAATTTTGTTCGTGAATCTTCAATTGTCTAGACGCATAAGCAATCACCTTCGTTCGTTGCATTAATACACAACCAAGACCTTGCTTTGATGCGTCACAATAAATCACAAAATCATCATTCCCTTCAGGCAATGACAATATAGGTGCTGTAGTTAGCTTTTTCTTCAATAACTGAAACGCTTTCTCTTGTTCATCATTCCATTCAAATTTCTTCCCTTTATGCGTTAATGCAGTCAAGGGTTTTGCTATTCTGGAAAAGTCTTGGATGAACCTTCTGTAGTAACCAGCTAGTCCTAAAAACTGGCGTATGTGTTTCGGAGTTTTCTGGGTTTCCCACTTTTCAACAGTTTCTATCTTTGCCGGATCCACCTTAATACCTTCTTTGTTCACTATGTGACCGAGGAATTGAACTTCTTCCAACCAAAATGCACACTTTGAAAACTTAGCGTACAATTCTTCCTTCCTCAATACTTCTAACACCTTTCTCAAATGTTCACCGTGTTCTTGGTCATTCTTTGAGTAAATAAGTATGTCATCAATGAAAACAATGACAAACTTGTCAAGGTATGGTCCACACACTCGATTCATAAGGTCCATGAACACAGCTAGTGCATTAGTTAAACCAAACGGCATGACCATAAACTCGTAATGACCGTAACGTGTTCTGAAAGCAGTCTTTGGAATATCATCTTCTTTCACCCGCATTTGATGATACCCGGAACGTAAGTCAATCTTTGAATAAACAGACGAGCCTTGTAGCTGATCAAATAAGTCGTCGATTCTCGGTAGTGGGTAGCGGTTCTTAATGGTAAGTTTGTTCAACTCTCGGTAGTCGATACACAACCTGAATGTACCATCTTTCTTCTTGACAAACAAAACAGGAGCTCCCCACGGTGATGTGCTTGGTCGAATGAAACCACGCTCTAAAAGTTCTTGTAATTGGCTTTGCAGTTCTTTCATCTCGCTGGGTGCGAGTCTGTAAGGAGCACGAGCTATTGGTGCAGCTCCTGGTACAAGATCTATTTGAAATTCAACGGATCGATGTGGGGGTAATCCCAGTAATTCTTTCGGAAATACATCGGGAAATTCTTTTGCAATGGGAACATCATTGATGCTCTTTTCTTCAGTTTGTACTTTCTCGACGTGTGCTAGAACAGCATAGCAACCTTTTCTTATTAGTTTTTGTGCCTTCAAATTACTAATAAGATGTAGCTTCGTGTTGCCCTTTTCTCCGTACACCATTAAGGGTTTTCCTTTTTCTCGTATAATGCGAATTGCATTTTTGTAACAAACGATCTCTGCTTTCACTTCTTTCAACCAGTCCATACCGATTATCACATCAAAACTCCCTAACTCTACTGGTATCAAATCAATCTTAAATGTTTCGCTAACCAGTTTAATTTCTCGATTCCGACATATATTATCTGCTGAAATTAATTTACCATTTGCTAATTCG